>NC_077227.1:667333384-667633384 GCF_027887165.1 Monodelphis domestica | reverse complement strand
GTTCTCACCCTTGTGTCCGGAGTTCACACCTTGGGAATATGTGTGAACTTTTTTCTCCATTTGGGGGCAAGAGGAGAAGGTGTGAACTCATGAGCTTGACTGTATCAGAGGCAGAAAATCCACATCCCTCTCTCAGCCCCCTGTTCTCTCTCTCAATTATACACATCCAGGTTCCCTTTGTAAACCTTAAAATTTCTTAGACTTGTGAATGTTGGAAATTTCACCATTGGAAGGTTTCATGCTTGTAAGGAATTTCCTACTGATAGTGGGAACTCTACTGGAATGTGAATCCCATTGGCAAGGGAGGTTCCCCCTCCTCCCTTCTTAAGATTACTTTAGGACAGAAACCTTTTGCTGAACAATGGAAAGGGCTGCAGCAGAGATCAAAATTTAATTATTCCAATCTCCACCCTACTCAGGGTAACAGGATTTAGGAAGGGCTGTAGCAAAGGATCAAGATTTAATTATTTGAGAATATGACCTTCAACAGACATGTGCAAAGCCACAGACCTCTGGGCGGTCCTGGGTTAAGCTAGAGCCACCATTGGCACAGGGAAGACATGGACAGTGATTGGTAGATGTGAGAACTGAGGGGAGGGAACTTGGATGGTTTCCTTAAAGATAGGGGGGTCTGAGGACTGAGGGGTGGTTGGAGAGGTTTTGCTCTGAGAGGTTGTGCTCTGAGAAGCTTGCTCTGAAGGAAGCTGGAGGTGGAGGCCCCTGAGACTGTGTCTCCATTTTGGTCACGTGAGTGAGGACTGATCTCTTTTCTTTGCCTCAGCTATCTAAGGGCTTGGGCCTTTTGGCCCAGCCAAAACAGAGGGGGTATTTAAGCCCTATTCCTTTCTCTCCCCTTTCTCTCTCCCTCTCTCTCTCTCTAATACCTTTCTTCCTCCTGTCTGTAATTAAACTCCATAAAAGGTTGACTGCTGACTTGAGTTTTCATTTAGGAATTACATAGCTGAATTCCTTGGCGACCTTAAATTAATATGTATCAGTCTCTTAAAGAGATTTCCTTGTCACACCTTTGGTTCATAGGCCCCATGGATGGACACGCCGAGCATGATGGACGGGATTGTTCCTTCCTAGGGTTGCTTTTGTTTCCGTCGCCCTGAGCTCATAACTGCCTCTTACACACATCCTGGTCGGTTGTTTACTGGGTCCGAGGGCGTGTCCAGGGCTTGTATCGGGAGAAAATCAGAGGATACGGGGGCTTCCTAGTAGATTGATGTCCGTTGTCGAAGGACCTTGGGGAGGAGCCAGCTCAGGATCAGTTGGAAGAATCCCTTGGAGAGAATAGGGGTACAGTAGGATCCGCCAGCCGTTCCTACATAATTCATCTGTGGGTGGTGAGCTGAGAAGGAGAATGGAGGCTAGAGGAATCTGGATGTGAGACAGATGAGGCGGTCAGAGGAAGAGAGGCAGGAATCAAGACTCAGAGACCACAACTTAAAACACCTGCGGTGTGGCAAGCTCCGTATTTATTTACCTCTCTAGAAAGGGAGAGCAAGTGGAGAAATTAGAAGTATGAGAAACAAGAGCACAGGCGTGGAGCTGCGAACTCCGGGACATCCTCCGTGGGCCAGGTGGTCAGGAGATGAATGGAAGATGTTCGGGGCAGCTGCATCGCGTCAGTCTCCTCTCCCGTCTTCTCCTCTCTCTTCTCTCCTCGTCTCTCCTCCTCTCTCGCCATTCACGCGCCTCCCTGTCTCTCCGGCCATATGGGGAACTATCACATTCTCCGGGTCGATCCCATTCACGGGGTCTCCGTCTCTGAGAGCCAAAGATAGCTCGTGTTTCACGCAGGAAGTCCTCTACGCGCCTATCAGAATCACATGCTGGTTGACCTCTGTGTCTTGCTTCCTGTGGCACAGGTCGACGTCCTGACCGAGAGTCCTGGAAAGGGAGAGCACGCTGCTGGTGGCCAGCGCGGTAGGAAGGCTGTCCCCTTCCTCGACCAGGGGACATGTCCCGCATTGGCCTTGGTGGCCTGCTGTTGTGAAATGCTCTCAGGTCATCCTCGTAGGAGCCCTTCATGAAAACACCTCTGGCAACTCCTGAAAATCTTCTGTCCGCTGCTGGATGGCGTGCGTCCTCCCTACGCGCTGGTCTCTCACGAAACCCAGGGGCGTAGTCCATCCTCGGTCTCTTCCTGCTGTTATGAACCTCGTCATCTTCTGACCGACGACGCCTTCTCGCATCCCGGTCCGCTTCTCGGCGGGGTGGAAGTCCTCTGGAACGCAAGGGTGAAAGCACTCTTACCTGGTGGTGCCTGTCACCCATGACCTGATACAGGTCAACGCCTTCATCGGGGGGAAAGAGGAGACATAGCTCCGTTGCACATTCGAGGTCAACTTCCTGACCGTCACGTCCAATTTTAACTGGCTTATGTCCATTCAAAGCGTTGGTAAGGTGAACACATTTGGTGAAGGGCAATTCGTGCCTGCAAATCCAGGCAATTCTGAAGACCCCTCCAAGGGTCTTAAGATTCATGCCTTCAGGCAAAACCCAATGTATAGGAGGTCCTCCGTGGTGGGATTCTGAACAGAGTCTCGCAAAGCCTTGAAAAGCTCCACTCTCTGTCACGGAAAATATCAAAATGACATTTCTTGCAGATCGGAATGCAGCATTCAGTTTCTTTTCATTTGCTGGCAGGGTCGACCATATACCCCTGGCTTTGGCAAGGGAGATGTTTTCACGGTTGCTGCTCTTTATGAGGAAGAATCTCGCATCCCGCAGAATATATCGAAGCCTCCTCGTGGGGTCTTCCGGAACAGCAGCAACGGAAGATGATGATCTCTTGTGCTTGCTTCGCGGACCTGCAGATGATTCCGATGCACAACTTGGACTTCTGCGAAAAACAATTGAAGCTATGCCTCGGGCTCTCTTCCTTCCTTGCTTTTTCTCCTCTGATCCATCAGTGCTAGAACCAGCGGCGGCTGACCCTTCTGGGAAAGATAGAGTCTCAGAAAAAGAGCCACCGGCTTCGCTTCGAAGATCCCGGGCGCTTCTCTCTTCGGGCTCTTCCTGCTCCCCTCCATCTTCTTCATCTTTTCTCGCAGCATCCCTCTCTTCCTCTTCTCCCACTCCTTCCGCCTCGTTCCTTCTGCCCTTTCCACTCTCTTCTTCGGAACAGTTCCTGCTGCCGATCTCACGGTCATATTCCACACAGCCTGATTCTTCTTTGGAAGGCAGCTGGGACCTGCTGTGCCACCTATCAACATCCTGCCCAAGGCTCTGGGAGCCGTCCGCTGTGGAAGACTCAGACCTGCTTTGCACGCGCCTTTTCCCGACTGCAGTCTGTTCACGTGGACTTCCACATGGCTCTGTGCTCATAGGTGAGCCAGGTGGCTCTGGAGTCAATTCTCGGGACCACTCAGGGGATTCTTGACTCTCGCGTTGGGTAGTTTCCATTCGATCACATCTTCTTTTGGAGGCCCGTTCCTCATTTTCATCTTGTTCCATTTCAGGGTGACACAAAGAGTCATCCTGATCGTATGCCTCTCCTAAGATATAGTCCAAAACATTAAAATCTCCATCTTTCTCATCCCGATTGCTGGCGGCCATCACCCCAGCTGAGGAGATCAATGAATGAAAAAATAAATAAATAAATAAATAAATAAATAAATAAATATATAAATGAATGAATGAATGAATTAATTAATAAATAAATGAATGAATAAATGAATAAATAGATATAAAAATAAATAAAAGAATGATTGGATCAAAAAAAAAAGAAAAAGAAAAAAACCCTGTGGTTTTTTTGTTTCCTCCTTTTTTTTCAATTATTTCTTTCTTTCTTGTTTTGCCTCTTGGTTGAGCTTCCAAAGGTAATGCCCGGTTTGTTCTGGGTAGAGGAGAGGTCACCTCCCTGGATCCGCAGATGAGGACTCCAGTGATCCCAAATGAGGGAGATGCCTGACAGCCCACTATATAGAGGAGCTGGCAGGGAGGCCAGGAGTTCTCACCCTTGTGTCCGGAGTTCACACCTTGGGAATATGTGTGAACTTTTTTCTCCATTTGGGGGCAAGAGGAGAAGGTGTGAACTCATGAGCTTGACTGTATCAGAGGCAGAAAATCCACATCCCTCTCTCAGCCCCCTGTTCTCTCTCTCAATTATACACATCCAGGTTCCCTTTGTAAACCTTAAAATTTCTTAGACTTGTGAATGTTGGAAATTTCACCATTGGAAGGTTTCATGCTTGTAAGGAATTTCCTACTGATAGTGGGAACTCTACTGGAATGTGAATCCCATTGGCAAGGGAGGTTCCCCCTCCTCCCTTCTTAAGATTACTTTAGGACAGAAACCTTTTGCTGAACAATGGAAAGGGCTGCAGCAGAGATCAAAATTTAATTATTCCAATCTCCACCCTACTCAGGGTAACAGGATTTAGGAAGGGCTGTAGCAAAGGATCAAGATTTAATTATTTGAGAATATGACCTTCAACAGACATGTGCAAAGCCACAGACCTCTGGGCGGTCCTGGGTTAAGCTAGAGCCACCATTGGCACAGGGAAGACATGGACAGTGATTGGTAGATGTGAGAACTGAGGGGAGGGAACTTGGATGGTTTCCTTAAAGATAGGGGGGTCTGAGGACTGAGGGGTGGTTGGAGAGGTTTTGCTCTGAGAGGTTGTGCTCTGAGAAGCTTGCTCTGAAGGAAGCTGGAGGTGGAGGCCCCTGAGACTGTGTCTCCATTTTGGTCACGTGAGTGATAGGGACTGATCTCTTTTCTTTGCCTCAGCTATCTAAGGGCTTGGGCCTTTTGGCCCAGCCAAAACAGAGGGGGTATTTAAGCCCTATTCCTTTCTCTCCCCTTTCTCTCTCCCTCTCTCTCTCTCTAATACCTTTCTTCCTCCTGTCTGTAATTAAACTCCATAAAAGGTTGACTGCTGACTTGAGTTTTCATTTAGGAATTACATAGCTGAATTCCTTGGCGACCTTAAATTAATATGTATCAGTCTCTTAATGAGATTTCCTTGTCACACCTTTGGTTCATAGGCCCCATGGATGGACACGCCGAGCATGATGGACGGGATTGTTCCTTCCTAGGGTTGCTTTTGTTTCCGTCGCCCTGAGCTCATAACTGCCTCTTACACACATCCTGGTCGGTTGTTTACTGGGTCCGAGGGCGTGTCCAGGGCTTGTATCGGGAGAAAATCAGAGGATACGGGGGCTTCCTAGTAGATTGATGTCCGTTGTCGAAGGACCTTGGGGAGGAGCCAGCTCAGGATCAGTTGGAAGAATCCCTTGGAGAGAATAGGGGTACAGTAGGATCCGCCAGCCGTTCCTACATAATTCATCTGTGGGTGGTGAGCTGAGAAGGAGAATGGAGGCTAGAGGAATCTGGATGTGAGACAGATGAGGCGGTCAGAGGAAGAGAGGCAGGAATCAAGACTCAGAGACCACAACTTAAAACACCTGCGGTGTGGCAAGCTCCGTATTTATTTACCTCTCTAGAAAGGGAGAGCAAGTGGAGAAATTAGAAGTATGAGAAACAAGAGCACAGGCGTGGAGCTGCGAACTCCGGGACATCCTCCGTGGGCCAGGTGGTCAGGAGATGAATGGAAGATGTTCGGGGCAGCTGCATCGCGTCAGTCTCCTCTCCCGTCTTCTCCTCTCTCTTCTCTCCTCGTCTCTCCTCCTCTCTCGCCATTCACGCGCCTCCCTGTCTCTCCGGCCATATGGGGAACTATCACATTCTCCGGGTCGATCCCATTCACGGGGTCTCCGTCTCTGAGAGCCAAAGATAGCTCGTGTTTCACGCAGGAAGTCCTCTACGCGCCTATCAGAATCACATGCTGGTTGACCTCTGTGTCTTGCTTCCTGTGGCACAGGTCGACGTCCTGACCGAGAGTCCTGGAAAGGGAGAGCACGCTGCTGGTGGCCAGCGCGGTAGGAAGGCTGTCCCCTTCCTCGACCAGGGGACATGTCCCGCATTGGCCTTGGTGGCCTGCTGTTGTGAAATGCTCTCAGGTCATCCTCGTAGGAGCCCTTCATGAAAACACCTCTGGCAACTCCTGAAAATCTTCTGTCCGCTGCTGGATGGCGTGCGTCCTCCCTACGCGCTGGTCTCTCACGAAACCCAGGGGCGTAGTCCATCCTCGGTCTCTTCCTGCTGTTATGAACCTCATCATCTTCTGACCGACGACGCCTTCTCGCATCCCGGTCCGCTTCTCGGCGGGGTGGAAGTCCTCTGGAACGCAAGGGTGAAAGCACTCTTACCTGGTGGTGCCTGTCACCCATGACCTGATACAGGTCAACGCCTTCATCGGGGGGAAAGAGGAGACATAGCTCCGTTGCACATTCGAGGTCAACTTCCTGACCGTCACGTCCAATTTTAACTGGCTTATGTCCATTCAAAGCGTTGGTAAGGTGAACACATTTGGTGAAGGGCAATTCGTGCCTGCAAATCCAGGCAATTCTGAAGACCCCTCCAAGGGTCTTAAGATTCATGCCTTCAGGCAAAACCCAATGTATAGGAGGTCCTCCGTGGTGGGATTCTGAACAGAGTCTCGCAAAGCCTTGAAAAGCTCCACTCTCTGTCACGGAAAATATCAAAATGACATTTCTTGCAGATCGGAATGCAGCATTCAGTTTCTTTTCATTTGCTGGCAGGGTCGACCATATACCCCTGGCTTTGGCAAGGGAGATGTTTTCACGGTTGCTGCTCTTTATGAGGAAGAATCTCGCATCCCGCAGAATATATCGAAGCCTCCTCGTGGGGTCTTCCGGAACAGCAGCAACGGAAGATGATGATCTCTTGTGCTTGCTTCGCGGACCTGCAGATGATTCCGATGCACAACTTGGACTTCTGCGAAAAACAATTGAAGCTATGCCTCGGGCTCTCTTCCTTCCTTGCTTTTTCTCCTCTGATCCATCAGTGCTAGAACCAGCGGCGGCTGACCCTTCTGGGAAAGATAGAGTCTCAGAAAAAGAGCCACCGGCTTCGCTTCGAAGATCCCGGGCGCTTCTCTCTTCGGGCTCTTCCTGCTCCCCTCCATCTTCTTCATCTTTTCTCGCAGCATCCCTCTCTTCCTCTTCTCCCACTCCTTCCGCCTCGTTCCTTCTGCCCTTTCCACTCTCTTCTTCGGAACAGTTCCTGCTGCCGATCTCACGGTCATATTCCACACAGCCTGATTCTTCTTTGGAAGGCAGCTGGGACCTGCTGTGCCACCTATCAACATCCTGCCCAAGGCTCTGGGAGCCGTCCGCTGTGGAAGACTCAGACCTGCTTTGCACGCGCCTTTTCCCGACTGCAGTCTGTTCACGTGGACTTCCACATGGCTCTGTGCTCATAGGTGAGCCAGGTGGCTCTGGAGTCAATTCTCGGGACCACTCAGGGGATTCTTGACTCTCGCGTTGGGTAGTTTCCATTCGATCACATCTTCTTTTGGAGGCCCGTTCCTCATTTTCATCTTGTTCCATTTCAGGGTGACACAAAGAGTCATCCTGATCGTATGCCTCTCCTAAGATATAGTCCAAAACATTAAAATCTCCATCTTTCTCATCCCGATTGCTGGCGGCCATCACCCCAGCTGAGGAGATCAATGAATGAAAAAATAAATAAATAAATAAATAAATAAATAAATATATAAATGAATGAATGAATGAATTAATTAATAAATAAATGAATGAATAAATGAATAAATAGATATAAAAATAAATAAAAGAATGATTGGATCAAAAAAAAAAGAAAAAGAAAAAAACCCTGTGGTTTTTTTGTTTCCTCCTTTTTTTTCAATTATTTCTTTCTTTCTTGTTTTGCCTCTTGGTTGAGCTTCCAAAGGTAATGCCCGGTTTGTTCTGGGTAGAGGAGAGGTCACCTCCCTGGATCCGCAGATGAGGACTCCAGTGATCCCAAATGAGGGAGATGCCTGACAGCCCACTATATAGAGGAGCTGGCAGGGAGGCCAGGAGTTCTCACCCTTGTGTCCGGAGTTCACACCTTGGGAATATGTGTGAACTTTTTTCTCCATTTGGGGGCAAGAGGAGAAGGTGTGAACTCATGAGCTTGACTGTATCAGAGGCAGAAAATCCACATCCCTCTCTCAGCCCCCTGTTCTCTCTCTCAATTATACACATCCAGGTTCCCTTTGTAAACCTTAAAATTTCTTAGACTTGTGAATGTTGGAAATTTCACCATTGGAAGGTTTCATGCTTGTAAGGAATTTCCTACTGATAGTGGGAACTCTACTGGAATGTGAATCCCATTGGCAAGGGAGGTTCCCCCTCCTCCCTTCTTAAGATTACTTTAGGACAGAAACCTTTTGCTGAACAATGGAAAGGGCTGCAGCAGAGATCAAAATTTAATTATTCCAATCTCCACCCTACTCAGGGTAACAGGATTTAGGAAGGGCTGTAGCAAAGGATCAAGATTTAATTATTTGAGAATATGACCTTCAACAGACATGTGCAAAGCCACAGACCTCTGGGCGGTCCTGGGTTAAGCTAGAGCCACCATTGGCACAGGGAAGACATGGACAGTGATTGGTAGATGTGAGAACTGAGGGGAGGGAACTTGGATGGTTTCCTTAAAGATAGGGGGGTCTGAGGACTGAGGGGTGGTTGGAGAGGTTTTGCTCTGAGAGGTTGTGCTCTGAGAAGCTTGCTCTGAAGGAAGCTGGAGGTGGAGGCCCCTGAGACTGTGTCTCCATTTTGGTCACGTGAGTGAGGACTGATCTCTTTTCTTTGCCTCAGCTATCTAAGGGCTTGGGCCTTTTGGCCCAGCCAAAACAGAGGGGGTATTTAAGCCCTATTCCTTTCTCTCCCCTTTCTCTCTCCCTCTCTCTCTCTCTAATACCTTTCTTCCTCCTGTCTGTAATTAAACTCCATAAAAGGTTGACTGCTGACTTGAGTTTTCATTTAGGAATTACATAGCTGAATTCCTTGGCGACCTTAAATTAATATGTATCAGTCTCTTAAAGAGATTTCCTTGTCACACCTTTGGTTCATAGGCCCCATGGATGGACACGCCGAGCATGATGGACGGGATTGTTCCTTCCTAGGGTTGCTTTTGTTTCCGTCGCCCTGAGCTCATAACTGCCTCTTACACACATCCTGGTCGGTTGTTTACTGGGTCCGAGGGCGTGTCCAGGGCTTGTATCGGGAGAAAATCAGAGGATACGGGGGCTTCCTAGTAGATTGATGTCCGTTGTCGAAGGACCTTGGGGAGGAGCCAGCTCAGGATCAGTTGGAAGAATCCCTTGGAGAGAATAGGGGTACAGTAGGATCCGCCAGCCGTTCCTACATAATTCATCTGTGGGTGGTGAGCTGAGAAGGAGAATGGAGGCTAGAGGAATCTGGATGTGAGACAGATGAGGCGGTCAGAGGAAGAGAGGCAGGAATCAAGACTCAGAGACCACAACTTAAAACACCTGCGGTGTGGCAAGCTCCGTATTTATTTACCTCTCTAGAAAGGGAGAGCAAGTGGAGAAATTAGAAGTATGAGAAACAAGAGCACAGGCGTGGAGCTGCGAACTCCGGGACATCCTCCGTGGGCCAGGTGGTCAGGAGATGAATGGAAGATGTTCGGGGCAGCTGCATCGCGTCAGTCTCCTCTCCCGTCTTCTCCTCTCTCTTCTCTCCTCGTCTCTCCTCCTCTCTCGCCATTCACGCGCCTCCCTGTCTCTCCGGCCATATGGGGAACTATCACATTCTCCGGGTCGATCCCATTCACGGGGTCTCCGTCTCTGAGAGCCAAAGATAGCTCGTGTTTCACGCAGGAAGTCCTCTACGCGCCTATCAGAATCACATGCTGGTTGACCTCTGTGTCTTGCTTCCTGTGGCACAGGTCGACGTCCTGACCGAGAGTCCTGGAAAGGGAGAGCACGCTGCTGGTGGCCAGCGCGGTAGGAAGGCTGTCCCCTTCCTCGACCAGGGGACATGTCCCGCATTGGCCTTGGTGGCCTGCTGTTGTGAAATGCTCTCAGGTCATCCTCGTAGGAGCCCTTCATGAAAACACCTCTGGCAACTCCTGAAAATCTTCTGTCCGCTGCTGGATGGCGTGCGTCCTCCCTACGCGCTGGTCTCTCACGAAACCCAGGGGCGTAGTCCATCCTCGGTCTCTTCCTGCTGTTATGAACCTCGTCATCTTCTGACCGACGACGCCTTCTCGCATCCCGGTCCGCTTCTCGGCGGGGTGGAAGTCCTCTGGAACGCAAGGGTGAAAGCACTCTTACCTGGTGGTGCCTGTCACCCATGACCTGATACAGGTCAACGCCTTCATCGGGGGGAAAGAGGAGACATAGCTCCGTTGCACATTCGAGGTCAACTTCCTGACCGTCACGTCCAATTTTAACTGGCTTATGTCCATTCAAAGCGTTGGTAAGGTGAACACATTTGGTGAAGGGCAATTCGTGCCTGCAAATCCAGGCAATTCTGAAGACCCCTCCAAGGGTCTTAAGATTCATGCCTTCAGGCAAAACCCAATGTATAGGAGGTCCTCCGTGGTGGGATTCTGAACAGAGTCTCGCAAAGCCTTGAAAAGCTCCACTCTCTGTCACGGAAAATATCAAAATGACATTTCTTGCAGATCGGAATGCAGCATTCAGTTTCTTTTCATTTGCTGGCAGGGTCGACCATATACCCCTGGCTTTGGCAAGGGAGATGTTTTCACGGTTGCTGCTCTTTATGAGGAAGAATCTCGCATCCCGCAGAATATATCGAAGCCTCCTCGTGGGGTCTTCCGGAACAGCAGCAACGGAAGATGATGATCTCTTGTGCTTGCTTCGCGGACCTGCAGATGATTCCGATGCACAACTTGGACTTCTGCGAAAAACAATTGAAGCTATGCCTCGGGCTCTCTTCCTTCCTTGCTTTTTCTCCTCTGATCCATCAGTGCTAGAACCAGCGGCGGCTGACCCTTCTGGGAAAGATAGAGTCTCAGAAAAAGAGCCACCGGCTTCGCTTCGAAGATCCCGGGCGCTTCTCTCTTCGGGCTCTTCCTGCTCCCCTCCATCTTCTTCATCTTTTCTCGCAGCATCCCTCTCTTCCTCTTCTCCCACTCCTTCCGCCTCGTTCCTTCTGCCCTTTCCACTCTCTTCTTCGGAACAGTTCCTGCTGCCGATCTCACGGTCATATTCCACACAGCCTGATTCTTCTTTGGAAGGCAGCTGGGACCTGCTGTGCCACCTATCAACATCCTGCCCAAGGCTCTGGGAGCCGTCCGCTGTGGAAGACTCAGACCTGCTTTGCACGCGCCTTTTCCCGACTGCAGTCTGTTCACGTGGACTTCCACATGGCTCTGTGCTCATAGGTGAGCCAGGTGGCTCTGGAGTCAATTCTCGGGACCACTCAGGGGATTCTTGACTCTCGCGTTGGGTAGTTTCCATTCGATCACATCTTCTTTTGGAGGCCCGTTCCTCATTTTCATCTTGTTCCATTTCAGGGTGACACAAAGAGTCATCCTGATCGTATGCCTCTCCTAAGATATAGTCCAAAACATTAAAATCTCCATCTTTCTCATCCCGATTGCTGGCGGCCATCACCCCAGCTGAGGAGATCAATGAATGAAAAAATAAATAAATAAATAAATAAATAAATGAATGAATGAATGAATTAATTAATTAATTAATTAATAAATAAATAAATGAATGAATAAATGAATGAATAGATATAAAAATAAATAAAAGAATGATTGGATCAAAAAAAAAGAAAAAGAAAAAAACCCTGTGGTTTTTTTGTTTCCTCCTTTTTTTTTTCAATTATTTCTTTCTTTCTTGTTTTGCCTCTTGGTTGAGCTTCCAAAGGTAATGCCCGGTTTGTTCTGGGTAGAGGAGAGGTCACCTCCCTGGATCCGCAGATGAGGACTCCAGTGATCCCAAATGAGGGAGATGCCTGACAGCCGACTATATAGAGGAGCTGGCAGGGAGGCCAGGAGTTCTCACCCTTGTGTCCGGAGTTCACACCTTGGGAATATGTGTGAACTTTTTTCTCCATTTGGGGGCAAGAGGAGAAGGTGTGAACTCATGAGCTTGACTGTACCAGAGGCAGAAAATCCACATCCCTCTCTCAGCCCCCTGTTCTCTCTCTCAATTATACACATCCAGGTTCCCTTTGTAAACCTTAAAATTTCTTAGACTTGTGAATGTTGGAAATTTCACCATTGGAAGGTTTCATGCTTGTAAGGAATTTCCTACTGATAGTGGGAACTCTACTGGAATGTGAATCCCATTGGCAAGGGAGGTTCCCCCTCCTCCCTTCTTAAGATTACTTTAGGACAGAAACCTTTTGCTGAACAATGGAAAGGGCTGCAGCAGAGATCAAAATTTAATTATTCCAATCTCCACCCTACTCAGGGTAACAGGATTTAGGAAGGGCTGTAGCAAAGGATCAAGATTTAATTATTTGAGAATATGACCTTCAACAGACATGTGCAAAGCCACAGACCTCTGGGCGGTCCTGGGTTAAGCTAGAGCCACCATTGGCACAGGGAAGACATGGACAGTGATTGGTAGATGTGAGAACTGAGGGGAGGGAACTTGGATGGTTTCCTTAAAGATAGGGGGGTCTGAGGACTGAGGGGTGGTTGGAGAGGTTTTGCTCTGAGAGGTTGTGCTCTGAGAAGCTTGCTCTGAAGGAAGCTGGAGGTGGAGGCCCCTGAGACTGTGTCTCCATTTTGGTCACGTGAGTGAGGACTGATCTCTTTTCTTTGCCTCAGCTATCTAAGGGCTTGGGCCTTTTGGCCCAGCCAAAACAGAGGGGGTATTTAAGCCCTATTCCTTTCTCTCCCCTTTCTCTCTCCCTCTCTCTCTCTCTAATACCTTTCTTCCTCCTGTCTGTAATTAAACTCCATAAAAGGTTGACTGCTGACTTGAGTTTTCATTTAGGAATTACATAGCTGAATTCCTTGGCGACCTTAAATTAATATGTATCAGTCTCTTAAAGAGATTTCCTTGTCACACCTTTGGTTCATAGGCCCCATGGATGGACACGCCGAGCATGATGGACGGGATTGTTCCTTCCTAGGGTTGCTTTTGTTTCCGTCGCCCTGAGCTCATAACTGCCTCTTACACACATCCTGGTCGGTTGTTTACTGGGTCCGAGGGCGTGTCCAGGGCTTGTATCGGGAGAAAATCAGAGGATACGGGGGCTTCCTAGTAGATTGATGTCCGTTGTCGAAGGACCTTGGGGAGGAGCCAGCTCAGGATCAGTTGGAAGAATCCCTTGGAGAGAATAGGGGTACAGTAGGATCCGCCAGCCGTTCCTACATAATTCATCTGTGGGTGGTGAGCTGAGAAGGAGAATGGAGGCTAGAGGAATCTGGATGTGAGACAGATGAGGCGGTCAGAGGAAGAGAGGCAGGAATCAAGACTCAGAGACCACAACTTAAAACACCTGCGGTGTGGCAAGCTCCGTATTTATTTACCTCTCTAGAAAGGGAGAGCAAGTGGAGAAATTAGAAGTATGAGAAACAAGAGCACAGGCGTGGAGCTGCGAACTCCGGGACATCCTCCGTGGGCCAGGTGGTCAGGAGATGAATGGAAGATGTTCGGGGCAGCTGCATCGCGTCAGTCTCCTCTCCCGTCTTCTCCTCTCTCTTCTCTCCTCGTCTCTCCTCCTCTCTCGCCATTCACGCGCCTCCCTGTCTCTCCGGCCATATGGGGAACTATCACATTCTCCGGGTCGATCCCATTCACGGGGTCTCCGTCTCTGAGAGCCAAAGATAGCTCGTGTTTCACGCAGGAAGTCCTCTACGCGCCTATCAGAATCACATGCTGGTTGACCTCTGTGTCTTGCTTCCTGTGGCACAGGTCGACGTCCTGACCGAGAGTCCTGGAAAGGGAGAGCACGCTGCTGGTGGCCAGCGCGGTAGGAAGGCTGTCCCCTTCCTCGACCAGGGGACATGTCCCGCATTGGCCTTGGTGGCCTGCTGTTGTGAAATGCTCTCAGGTCATCCTCGTAGGAGCCCTTCATGAAAACACCTCTGGCAACTCCTGAAAATCTTCTGTCCGCTGCTGGATGGCGTGCGTCCTCCCTACGCGCTGGTCTCTCACGAAACCCAGGGGCGTAGTCCATCCTCGGTCTCTTCCTGCTGTTATGAACCTCGTCATCTTCTGACCGACGACGCCTTCTCGCATCCCGGTCCGCTTCTCGGCGGGGTGGAAGTCCTCTGGAACGCAAGGGTGAAAGCACTCTTACCTGGTGGTGCCTGTCACCCATGACCTGATACAGGTCAACGCCTTCATCGGGGGGAAAGAGGAGACATAGCTCCGTTGCACATTCGAGGTCAACTTCCTGACCGTCACGTCCAATTTTAACTGGCTTATGTCCATTCAAAGCGTTGGTAAGGTGAACACATTTGGTGAAGGGCAATTCGTGCCTGCAAATCCAGGCAATTCTGAAGACCCCTCCAAGGGTCTTAAGATTCATGCCTTCAGGCAAAACCCAATGTATAGGAGGTCCTCCGTGGTGGGATTCTGAACAGAGTCTCGCAAAGCCTTGAAAAGCTCCACTCTCTGTCACGGAAAATATCAAAATGACATTTCTTGCAGATCGGAATGCAGCATTCAGTTTCTTTTCATTTGCTGGCAGGGTCGACCATATACCCCTGGCTTTGGCAAGGGAGATGTTTTCACGGTTGCTGCTCTTTATGAGGAAGAATCTCGCATCCCGCAGAATATATCGAAGCCTCCTCGTGGGGTCTTCCGGAACAGCAGCAACGGAAGATGATGATCTCTTGTGCTTGCTTCGCGGACCTGCAGATGATTCCGATGCACAACTTGGACTTCTGCGAAAAACAATTGAAGCTATGCCTCGGGCTCTCTTCCTTCCTTGCTTTTTCTCCTCTGATCCATCAGTGCTAGAACCAGCGGCGGCTGACCCTTCTGGGAAAGATAGAGTCTCAGAAAAAGAGCCACCGGCTTCGCTTCGAAGATCCCGGGCGCTTCTCTCTTCGGGCTCTTCCTGCTCCCCTCCATCTTCTTCATCTTTTCTCGCAGCATCCCTCTCTTCCTCTTCTCCCACTCCTTCCGCCTCGTTCCTTCTGCCCTTTCCACTCTCTTCTTCGGAACAGTTCCTGCTGCCGATCTCACGGTCATATTCCACACAGCCTGATTCTTCTTTGGAAGGCAGCTGGGACCTGCTGTGCCACCTATCAACATCCTGCCCAAGGCTCTGGGAGCCGTCCGCTGTGGAAGACTCAGACCTGCTTTGCACGCGCCTTTTCCCGACTGCAGTCTGTTCACGTGGACTTCCACATGGCTCTGTGCTCATAGGTGAGCCAGGTGGCTCTGGAGTCAATTCTCGGGACCACTCAGGGGATTCTTGACTCTCGCGTTGGGTAGTTTCCATTCGATCACATCTTCTTTTGGAGGCCCGTTCCTCATTTTCATCTTGTTCCATTTCAGGGTGACACAAAGAGTCATCCTGATCGTATGCCTCTCCTAAGATATAGTCCAAAACATTAAAATCTCCATCTTTCTCATCCCGATTGCTGGCGGCCATCACCCCAGCTGAGGAGATCAATGAATGAAAAAATAAATAAATAAATAAATAAATAAATAAATAAATGAATGAATTAATTAATTAATTAATTAATAAATAAATAAATGAATGAATAAATGAATGAATAGATATAAAAATAAATAAAAGAATGATTGGATCAAAAAAAAAGAAAAAGAAAAAAACCCTGTGGTTTTTTTGTTTCCTCCTTTTTTTTTTCAATTATTTCTTTCTTTCTTGTTTTGCCTCTTGGTTGAGCTTCCAAAGGTAATGCCCGGTTTGTTCTGGGTAGAGGAGAGGTCACCTCCCTGGATCCGCAGATGAGGACTCCAGTGATCCCAAATGAGGGAGATGCCTGACAGCCGACTATATAGAGGAGCTGGCAGGGAGGCCAGGAGTTCTCACCCTTGTGTCCGGAGTTCACACCTTGGGAATATGTGTGAACTTTTTTCTCCATTTGGGGGCAAGAGGAGAAGGTGTGAACTCATGAGCTTGACTGTACCAGAGGCAGAAAATCCACATCCCTCTCTCAGCCCCCTGTTCTCTCTCTCAATTATACACATCCAGGTTCCCTTTGTAAACCTTAAAATTTCTTAGACTTGTGAATGTTGGAAATTTCACCATTGGAAGGTTTCATGCTTGTAAGGAATTTCCTACTGATAGTGGGAACTCTACTGGAATGTGAATCCCATTGGCAAGGGAGGTTCCCCCTCCTCCCTTCTTAAGATTACTTTAGGACAGAAACCTTTTGCTGAACAATGGAAAGGGCTGCAGCAGAGATCAAAATTTAATTATTCCAATCTCCACCCTACTCAGGGTAACAGGATTTAGGAAGGGCTGTAGCAAAGGATCAAGATTTAATTATTTGAGAATATGACCTTCAACAGACATGTGCAAAGCCACAGACCTCTGGGCGGTCCTGGGTTAAGCTAGAGCCACCATTGGCACAGGGAAGACATGGACAGTGATTGGTAGATGTGAGAACTGAGGGGAGGGAACTTGGATGGTTTCCTTAAAGATAGGGGGGTCTGAGGACTGAGGGGTGGTTGGAGAGGTTTTGCTCTGAGAGGTTGTGCTCTGAGAAGCTTGCTCTGAAGGAAGCTGGAGGTGGAGGCCCCTGAGACTGTGTCTCCATTTTGGTCACGTGAGTGAGGACTGATCTCTTTTCTTTGCCTCAGCTATCTAAGGGCTTGGGCCTTTTGGCCCAGCCAAAACAGAGGGGGTATTTAAGCCCTATTCCTTTCTCTCCCCTTTCTCTCTCCCTCTCTCTCTCTCTAATACCTTTCTTCCTCCTGTCTGTAATTAAACTCCATAAAAGGTTGACTGCTGACTTGAGTTTTCATTTAGGAATTACATAGCTGAATTCCTTGGCGACCTTAAATTAATATGTATCAGTCTCTTAAAGAGATTTCCTTGTCACACCTTTGGTTCATAGGCCCCATGGATGGACACGCCGAGCATGATGGACGGGATTGTTCCTTCCTAGGGTTGCTTTTGTTTCCGTCGCCCTGAGCTCATAACTGCCTCTTACACACATCCTGGTCGGTTGTTTACTGGGTCCGAGGGCGTGTCCAGGGCTTGTATCGGGAGAAAATCAGAGGATACGGGGGCTTCCTAGTAGATTGATGTCCGTTGTCGAAGGACCTTGGGGAGGAGCCAGCTCAGGATCAGTTGGAAGAATCCCTTGGAGAGAATAGGGGTACAGTAGGATCCGCCAGCCGTTCCTACATAATTCATCTGTGGGTGGTGAGCTGAGAAGGAGAATGGAGGCTAGAGGAATCTGGATGTGAGACAGATGAGGCGGTCAGAGGAAGAGAGGCAGGAATCAAGACTCAGAGACCACAACTTAAAACACCTGCGGTGTGGCAAGCTCCGTATTTATTTACCTCTCTAGAAAGGGAGAGCAAGTGGAGAAATTAGAAGTATGAGAAACAAGAGCACAGGCGTGGAGCTGCGAACTCCGGGACATCCTCCGTGGGCCAGGTGGTCAGGAGATGAATGGAAGATGTTCGGGGCAGCTGCATCGCGTCAGTCTCCTCTCCCGTCTTCTCCTCTCTCTTCTCTCCTCGTCTCTCCTCCTCTCTCGCCATTCACGCGCCTCCCTGTCTCTCCGGCCATATGGGGAACTATCACATTCTCCGGGTCGATCCCATTCACGGGGTCTCCGTCTCTGAGAGCCAAAGATAGCTCGTGTTTCACGCAGGAAGTCCTCTACGCGCCTATCAGAATCACATGCTGGTTGACCTCTGTGTCTTGCTTCCTGTGGCACAGGTCGACGTCCTGACCGAGAGTCCTGGAAAGGGAGAGCACGCTGCTGGTGGCCAGCGCGGTAGGAAGGCTGTCCCCTTCCTCGACCAGGGGACATGTCCCGCATTGGCCTTGGTGGCCTGCTGTTGTGAAATGCTCTCAGGTCATCCTCGTAGGAGCCCTTCATGAAAACACCTCTGGCAACTCCTGAAAATCTTCTGTCCGCTGCTGGATGGCGTGCGTCCTCCCTACGCGCTGGTCTCTCACGAAACCCAGGGGCGTAGTCCATCCTCGGTCTCTTCCTGCTGTTATGAACCTCGTCATCTTCTGACCGACGACGCCTTCTCGCATCCCGGTCCGCTTCTCGGCGGGGTGGAAGTCCTCTGGAACGCAAGGGTGAAAGCACTCTTACCTGGTGGTGCCTGTCACCCATGACCTGATACAGGTCAACGCCTTCATCGGGGGGAAAGAGGAGACATAGCTCCGTTGCACATTCGAGGTCAACTTCCTGACCGTCACGTCCAATTTTAACTGGCTTATGTCCATTCAAAGCGTTGGTAAGGTGAACACATTTGGTGAAGGGCAATTCGTGCCTGCAAATCCAGGCAATTCTGAAGACCCCTCCAAGGGTCTTAAGATTCATGCCTTCAGGCAAAACCCAATGTATAGGAGGTCCTCCGTGGTGGGATTCTGAACAGAGTCTCGCAAAGCCTTGAAAAGCTCCACTCTCTGTCACGGAAAATATCAAAATGACATTTCTTGCAGATCGGAATGCAGCATTCAGTTTCTTTTCATTTGCTGGCAGGGTCGACCATATACCCCTGGCTTTGGCAAGGGAGATGTTTTCACGGTTGCTGCTCTTTATGAGGAAGAATCTCGCATCCCGCAGAATATATCGAAGCCTCCTCGTGGGGTCTTCCGGAACAGCAGCAACGGAAGATGATGATCTCTTGTGCTTGCTTCGCGGACCTGCAGATGATTCCGATGCACAACTTGGACTTCTGCGAAAAACAATTGAAGCTATGCCTCGGGCTCTCTTCCTTCCTTGCTTTTTCTCCTCTGATCCATCAGTGCTAGAACCAGCGGCGGCTGACCCTTCTGGGAAAGATAGAGTCTCAGAAAAAGAGCCACCGGCTTCGCTTCGAAGATCCCGGGCGCTTCTCTCTTCGGGCTCTTCCTGCTCCCCTCCATCTTCTTCATCTTTTCTCGCAGCATCCCTCTCTTCCTCTTCTCCCACTCCTTCCGCCTCGTTCCTTCTGCCCTTTCCACTCTCTTCTTCGGAACAGTTCCTGCTGCCGATCTCACGGTCATATTCCACACAGCCTGATTCTTCTTTGGAAGGCAGCTGGGACCTGCTGTGCCACCTATCAACATCCTGCCCAAGGCTCTGGGAGCCGTCCGCTGTGGAAGACTCAGACCTGCTTTGCACGCGCCTTTTCCCGACTGCAGTCTGTTCACGTGGACTTCCACATGGCTCTGTGCTCATAGGTGAGCCAGGTGGCTCTGGAGTCAATTCTCGGGACCACTCAGGGGATTCTTGACTCTCGCGTTGGGTAGTTTCCATTCGATCACATCTTCTTTTGGAGGCCCGTTCCTCATTTTCATCTTGTTCCATTTCAGGGTGACACAAAGAGTCATCCTGATCGTATGCCTCTCCTAAGATATAGTCCAAAACATTAAAATCTCCATCTTTCTCATCCCGATTGCTGGCGGCCATCACCCCAGCTGAGGAGATCAATGAATGAAAAAATAAATAAATAAATAAATAAATAAATAAATATATAAATGAATGAATGAATGAATTAATTAATAAATAAATGAATGAATAAATGAATAAATAGATATAAAAATAAATAAAAGAATGATTGGATCAAAAAAAAAAGAAAAAGAAAAAAACCCTGTGGTTTTTTTGTTTCCTCCTTTTTTTTCAATTATTTCTTTCTTTCTTGTTTTGCCTCTTGGTTGAGCTTCCAAAGGTAATGCCCGGTTTGTTCTGGGTAGAGGAGAGGTCACCTCCCTGGATCCGCAGATGAGGACTCCAGTGATCCCAAATGAGGGAGATGCCTGACAGCCCACTATATAGAGGAGCTGGCAGGGAGGCCAGGAGTTCTCACCCTTGTGTCCGGAGTTCACACCTTGGGAATATGTGTGAACTTTTTTCTCCATTTGGGGGCAAGAGGAGAAGGTGTGAACTCATGAGCTTGACTGTATCAGAGGCAGAAAATCCACATCCCTCTCTCAGCCCCCTGTTCTCTCTCTCAATTATACACATCCAGGTTCCCTTTGTAAACCTTAAAATTTCTTAGACTTGTGAATGTTGGAAATTTCACCATTGGAAGGTTTCATGCTTGTAAGGAATTTCCTACTGATAGTGGGAACTCTACTGGAATGTGAATCCCATTGGCAAGGGAGGTTCCCCCTCCTCCCTTCTTAAGATTACTTTAGGACAGAAACCTTTTGCTGAACAATGGAAAGGGCTGCAGCAGAGATCAAAATTTAATTATTCCAATCTCCACCCTACTCAGGGTAACAGGATTTAGGAAGGGCTGTAGCAAAGGATCAAGATTTAATTATTTGAGAATATGACCTTCAACAGACATGTGCAAAGCCACAGACCTCTGGGCGGTCCTGGGTTAAGCTAGAGCCACCATTGGCACAGGGAAGACATGGACAGTGATTGGTAGATGTGAGAACTGAGGGGAGGGAACTTGGATGGTTTCCTTAAAGATAGGGGGGTCTGAGGACTGAGGGGTGGTTGGAGAGGTTTTGCTCTGAGAGGTTGTGCTCTGAGAAGCTTGCTCTGAAGGAAGCTGGAGGTGGAGGCCCCTGAGACTGTGTCTCCATTTTGGTCACGTGAGTGAGGACTGATCTCTTTTCTTTGCCTCAGCTATCTAAGGGCTTGGGCCTTTTGGCCCAGCCAAAACAGAGGGGGTATTTAAGCCCTATTCCTTTCTCTCCCCTTTCTCTCTCCCTCTCTCTCTCTCTAATACCTTTCTTCCTCCTGTCTGTAATTAAACTCCATAAAAGGTTGACTGCTGACTTGAGTTTTCATTTAGGAATTACATAGCTGAATTCCTTGGCGACCTTAAATTAATATGTATCAGTCTCTTAAAGAGATTTCCTTGTCACACCTTTGGTTCATAGGCCCCATGGATGGACACGCCGAGCATGATGGACGGGATTGTTCCTTCCTAGGGTTGCTTTTGTTTCCGTCGCCCTGAGCTCATAACTGCCTCTTACACACATCCTGGTCGGTTGTTTACTGGGTCCGAGGGCGTGTCCAGGGCTTGTATCGGGAGAAAATCAGAGGATACGGGGGCTTCCTAGTAGATTGATGTCCGTTGTCGAAGGACCTTGGGGAGGAGCCAGCTCAGGATCAGTTGGAAGAATCCCTTGGAGAGAATAGGGGTACAGTAGGATCCGCCAGCCGTTCCTACATAATTCATCTGTGGGTGGTGAGCTGAGAAGGAGAATGGAGGCTAGAGGAATCTGGATGTGAGACAGATGAGGCGGTCAGAGGAAGAGAGGCAGGAATCAAGACTCAGAGACCACAACTTAAAACACCTGCGGTGTGGCAAGCTCCGTATTTATTTACCTCTCTAGAAAGGGAGAGCAAGTGGAGAAATTAGAAGTATGAGAAACAAGAGCACAGGCGTGGAGCTGCGAACTCCGGGACATCCTCCGTGGGCCAGGTGGTCAGGAGATGAATGGAAGATGTTCGGGGCAGCTGCATCGCGTCAGTCTCCTCTCCCGTCTTCTCCTCTCTCTTCTCTCCTCGTCTCTCCTCCTCTCTCGCCATTCACGCGCCTCCCTGTCTCTCCGGCCATATGGGGAACTATCACATTCTCCGGGTCGATCCCATTCACGGGGTCTCCGTCTCTGAGAGCCAAAGATAGCTCGTGTTTCACGCAGGAAGTCCTCTACGCGCCTATCAGAATCACATGCTGGTTGACCTCTGTGTCTTGCTTCCTGTGGCACAGGTCGACGTCCTGACCGAGAGTCCTGGAAAGGGAGAGCACGCTGCTGGTGGCCAGCGCGGTAGGAAGGCTGTCCCCTTCCTCGACCAGGGGACATGTCCCGCATTGGCCTTGGTGGCCTGCTGTTGTGAAATGCTCTCAGGTCATCCTCGTAGGAGCCCTTCATGAAAACACCTCTGGCAACTCCTGAAAATCTTCTGTCCGCTGCTGGATGGCGTGCGTCCTCCCTACGCGCTGGTCTCTCACGAAACCCAGGGGCGTAGTCCATCCTCGGTCTCTTCCTGCTGTTATGAACCTCGTCATCTTCTGACCGACGACGCCTTCTCGCATCCCGGTCCGCTTCTCGGCGGGGTGGAAGTCCTCTGGAACGCAAGGGTGAAAGCACTCTTACCTGGTGGTGCCTGTCACCCATGACCTGATACAGGTCAACGCCTTCATCGGGGGGAAAGAGGAGACATAGCTCCGTTGCACATTCGAGGTCAACTTCCTGACCGTCACGTCCAATTTTAACTGGCTTATGTCCATTCAAAGCGTTGGTAAGGTGAACACATTTGGTGAAGGGCAATTCGTGCCTGCAAATCCAGGCAATTCTGAAGACCCCTCCAAGGGTCTTAAGATTCATGCCTTCAGGCAAAACCCAATGTATAGGAGGTCCTCCGTGGTGGGATTCTGAACAGAGTCTCGCAAAGCCTTGAAAAGCTCCACTCTCTGTCACGGAAAATATCAAAATGACATTTCTTGCAGATCGGAATGCAGCATTCAGTTTCTTTTCATTTGCTGGCAGGGTCGACCATATACCCCTGGCTTTGGCAAGGGAGATGTTTTCACGGTTGCTGCTCTTTATGAGGAAGAATCTCGCATCCCGCAGAATATATCGAAGCCTCCTCGTGGGGTCTTCCGGAACAGCAGCAACGGAAGATGATGATCTCTTGTGCTTGCTTCGCGGACCTGCAGATGATTCCGATGCACAACTTGGACTTCTGCGAAAAACAATTGAAGCTATGCCTCGGGCTCTCTTCCTTCCTTGCTTTTTCTCCTCTGATCCATCAGTGCTAGAACCAGCGGCGGCTGACCCTTCTGGGAAAGATAGAGTCTCAGAAAAAGAGCCACCGGCTTCGCTTCGAAGATCCCGGGCGCTTCTCTCTTCGGGCTCTTCCTGCTCCCCTCCATCTTCTTCATCTTTTCTCGCAGCATCCCTCTCTTCCTCTTCTCCCACTCCTTCCGCCTCGTTCCTTCTGCCCTTTCCACTCTCTTCTTCGGAACAGTTCCTGCTGCCGATCTCACGGTCATATTCCACACAGCCTGATTCTTCTTTGGAAGGCAGCTGGGACCTGCTGTGCCACCTATCAACATCCTGCCCAAGGCTCTGGGAGCCGTCCGCTGTGGAAGACTCAGACCTGCTTTGCACGCGCCTTTTCCCGACTGCAGTCTGTTCACGTGGACTTCCACATGGCTCTGTGCTCATAGGTGAGCCAGGTGGCTCTGGAGTCAATTCTCGGGACCACTCAGGGGATTCTTGACTCTCGCGTTGGGTAGTTTCCATTCGATCACATCTTCTTTTGGAGGCCCGTTCCTCATTTTCATCTTGTTCCATTTCAGGGTGACACAAAGAGTCATCCTGATCGTATGCCTCTCCTAAGATATAGTCCAAAACATTAAAATCTCCATCTTTCTCATCCCGATTGCTGGCGGCCATCACCCCAGCTGAGGAGATCAATGAATGAAAAAATAAATAAATAAATAAATAAATAAATAAATAAATAAATGAATGAATGAATTAATAAATAAATGAATGAATAAATGAATAAATAGATATAAAAATAAACAAAAGAATGATTGGATCAAAAAAAAGAAAAAGAAAAAAACCCTGTGTTTTTTTGTTTCCTTCTTTTTTTTTTTCAATTATTTCTTTCTTTCTTGTTTTGCCTCTTGGTTGAGCTTCCAAAGGTAATGCCCGGTTTGTTCTGGGTAGAGGAGAGGTCACCTCCCTGGATCCGCAGATGAGGACTCCAGTGATCCCAAATGGAGATGCCTGACAGCCGACTATATAGAGGAGCTGGCAGGGAGGCCAGGAGTTCTCACCCTTGTGTCCGGAGTTCACACCTTGGGAATATGTGTGAACTTTTTTCTCCATTTGGGGGCAAGAGGAGAAGGTGTGAACTCATGAGCTTGACTGTATCAGAGGCAGAAAATCCACATCCCTCTCTCAGCCCCCTGTTCTCTCTCTCAATTATACACATCCAGGTTCCCTTTGTAAACCTTAAAATTTCTTAGACTTGTGAATGTTGGAAATTTCACCATTGGAAGGTTTCATGCTTGTAAGGAATTTCCTACTGATAGTGGGAACTCTACTGGAATGTGAATCCCATTGGCAAGGGAGGTTCCCCCTCCTCCCTTCTTAAGATTACTTTAGGACAGAAACCTTTTGCTGAACAATGGAAAGGGCTGCAGCAGAGATCAAAATTTAATTATTCCAATCTCCACCCTACTCAGGGTAACAGGATTTAGGAAGGGCTGTAGCAAAGGATCAAGATTTAATTATTTGAGAATATGACCTTCAACAGACATGTGCAAAGCCACAGACCTCTGGGCGGTCCTGGGTTAAGCTAGAGCCACCATTGGCACAGGGAAGACATGGACAGTGATTGGTAGATGTGAGAACTGAGGGGAGGGAACTTGGATGGTTTCCTTAAAGATAGGGGGGTCTGAGGACTGAGGGGTGGTTGGAGAGGTTTTGCTCTGAGAGGTTGTGCTCTGAGAAGCTTGCTCTGAAGGAAGCTGGAGGTGGAGGCCCCTGAGACTGTGTCTCCATTTTGGTCACGTGAGTGAGGACTGATCTCTTTTCTTTGCCTCAGCTATCTAAGGGCTTGGGCCTTTTGGCCCAGCCAAAACAGAGGGGGTATTTAAGCCCTATTCCTTTCTCTCCCCTTTCTCTCTCCCTCTCTCTCTCTCTAATACCTTTCTTCCTCCTGTCTGTAATTAAACTCCATAAAAGGTTGACTGCTGACTTGAGTTTTCATTTAGGAATTACATAGCTGAATTCCTTGGCGACCTTAAATTAATATGTATCAGTCTCTTAAAGAGATTTCCTTGTCACACCTTTGGTTCATAGGCCCCATGGATGGACACGCCGAGCATGATGGACGGGATTGTTCCTTCCTAGGGTTGCTTTTGTTTCCGTCGCCCTGAGCTCATAACTGCCTCTTACACACATCCTGGTCGGTTGTTTACTGGGTCCGAGGGCGTGTCCAGGGCTTGTATCGGGAGAAAATCAGAGGATACGGGGGCTTCCTAGTAGATTGATGTCCGTTGTCGAAGGACCTTGGGGAGGAGCCAGCTCAGGATCAGTTGGAAGAATCCCTTGGAGAGAATAGGGGTACAGTAGGATCCGCCAGCCGTTCCTACATAATTCATCTGTGGGTGGTGAGCTGAGAAGGAGAATGGAGGCTAGAGGAATCTGGATGTGAGACAGATGAGGCGGTCAGAGGAAGAGAGGCAGGAATCAAGACTCAGAGACCACAACTTAAAACACCTGCGGTGTGGCAAGCTCCGTATTTATTTACCTCTCTAGAAAGGGAGAGCAAGTGGAGAAATTAGAAGTATGAGAAACAAGAGCACAGGCGTGGAGCTGCGAACTCCGGGACATCCTCCGTGGGCCAGGTGGTCAGGAGATGAATGGAAGATGTTCGGGGCAGCTGCATCGCGTCAGTCTCCTCTCCCGTCTTCTCCTCTCTCTTCTCTCCTCGTCTCTCCTCCTCTCTCGCCATTCACGCGCCTCCCTGTCTCTCCGGCCATATGGGGAACTATCACATTCTCCGGGTCGATCCCATTCACGGGGTCTCCGTCTCTGAGAGCCAAAGATAGCTCGTGTTTCACGCAGGAAGTCCTCTACGCGCCTATCAGAATCACATGCTGGTTGACCTCTGTGTCTTGCTTCCTGTGGCACAGGTCGACGTCCTGACCGAGAGTCCTGGAAAGGGAGAGCACGCTGCTGGTGGCCAGCGCGGTAGGAAGGCTGTCCCCTTCCTCGACCAGGGGACATGTCCCGCATTGGCCTTGGTGGCCTGCTGTTGTGAAATGCTCTCAGGTCATCCTCGTAGGAGCCCTTCATGAAAACACCTCTGGCAACTCCTGAAAATCTTCTGTCCGCTGCTGGATGGCGTGCGTCCTCCCTACGCGCTGGTCTCTCACGAAACCCAGGGGCGTAGTCCATCCTCGGTCTCTTCCTGCTGTTATGAACCTCGTCATCTTCTGACCGACGACGCCTTCTCGCATCCCGGTCCGCTTCTCGGCGGGGTGGAAGTCCTCTGGAACGCAAGGGTGAAAGCACTCTTACCTGGTGGTGCCTGTCACCCATGACCTGATACAGGTCAACGCCTTCATCGGGGGGAAAGAGGAGACATAGCTCCGTTGCACATTCGAGGTCAACTTCCTGACCGTCACGTCCAATTTTAACTGGCTTATGTCCATTCAAAGCGTTGGTAAGGTGAACACATTTGGTGAAGGGCAATTCGTGCCTGCAAATCCAGGCAATTCTGAAGACCCCTCCAAGGGTCTTAAGATTCATGCCTTCAGGCAAAACCCAATGTATAGGAGGTCCTCCGTGGTGGGATTCTGAACAGAGTCTCGCAAAGCCTTGAAAAGCTCCACTCTCTGTCACGGAAAATATCAAAATGACATTTCTTGCAGATCGGAATGCAGCATTCAGTTTCTTTTCATTTGCTGGCAGGGTCGACCATATACCCCTGGCTTTGGCAAGGGAGATGTTTTCACGGTTGCTGCTCTTTATGAGGAAGAATCTCGCATCCCGCAGAATATATCGAAGCCTCCTCGTGGGGTCTTCCGGAACAGCAGCAACGGAAGATGATGATCTCTTGTGCTTGCTTCGCGGACCTGCAGATGATTCCGATGCACAACTTGGACTTCTGCGAAAAACAATTGAAGCTATGCCTCGGGCTCTCTTCCTTCCTTGCTTTTTCTCCTCTGATCCATCAGTGCTAGAACCAGCGGCGGCTGACCCTTCTGGGAAAGATAGAGTCTCAGAAAAAGAGCCACCGGCTTCGCTTCGAAGATCCCGGGCGCTTCTCTCTTCGGGCTCTTCCTGCTCCCCTCCATCTTCTTCATCTTTTCTCGCAGCATCCCTCTCTTCCTCTTCTCCCACTCCTTCCGCCTCGTTCCTTCTGCCCTTTCCACTCTCTTCTTCGGAACAGTTCCTGCTGCCGATCTCACGGTCATATTCCACACAGCCTGATTCTTCTTTGGAAGGCAGCTGGGACCTGCTGTGCCACCTATCAACATCCTGCCCAAGGCTCTGGGAGCCGTCCGCTGTGGAAGACTCAGACCTGCTTTGCACGCGCCTTTTCCCGACTGCAGTCTGTTCACGTGGACTTCCACATGGCTCTGTGCTCATAGGTGAGCCAGGTGGCTCTGGAGTCAATTCTCGGGACCACTCAGGGGATTCTTGACTCTCGCGTTGGGTAGTTTCCATTCGATCACATCTTCTTTTGGAGGCCCGTTCCTCATTTTCATCTTGTTCCATTTCAGGGTGACACAAAGAGTCATCCTGATCGTATGCCTCTCCTAAGATATAGTCCAAAACATTAAAATCTCCATCTTTCTCATCCCGATTGCTGGCGGCCATCACCCCAGCTGAGGAGATCAATGAATGAAAAAATAAATAAATAAATAAATAAATAAATAAATAAATATATAAATGAATGAATGAATGAATTAATTAATAAATAAATGAATGAATAAATGAATAAATAGATATAAAAATAAATAAAAGAATGATTGGATCAAAAAAAAAAGAAAAAGAAAAAAACCCTGTGGTTTTTTTGTTTCCTCCTTTTTTTTCAATTATTTCTTTCTTTCTTGTTTTGCCTCTTGGTTGAGCTTCCAAAGGTAATGCCCGGTTTGTTCTGGGTAGAGGAGAGGTCACCTCCCTGGATCCGCAGATGAGGACTCCAGTGATCCCAAATGAGGGAGATGCCTGACAGCCCACTATATAGAGGAGCTGGCAGGGAGGCCAGGAGTTCTCACCCTTGTGTCCGGAGTTCACACCTTGGGAATATGTGTGAACTTTTTTCTCCATTTGGGGGCAAGAGGAGAAGGTGTGAACTCATGAGCTTGACTGTATCAGAGGCAGAAAATCCACATCCCTCTCTCAGCCCCCTGTTCTCTCTCTCAATTATACACATCCAGGTTCCCTTTGTAAACCTTAAAATTTCTTAGACTTGTGAATGTTGGAAATTTCACCATTGGAAGGTTTCATGCTTGTAAGGAATTTCCTACTGATAGTGGGAACTCTACTGGAATGTGAATCCCATTGGCAAGGGAGGTTCCCCCTCCTCCCTTCTTAAGATTACTTTAGGACAGAAACCTTTTGCTGAACAATGGAAAGGGCTGCAGCAGAGATCAAAATTTAATTATTCCAATCTCCACCCTACTCAGGGTAACAGGATTTAGGAAGGGCTGTAGCAAAGGATCAAGATTTAATTATTTGAGAATATGACCTTCAACAGACATGTGCAAAGCCACAGACCTCTGGGCGGTCCTGGGTTAAGCTAGAGCCACCATTGGCACAGGGAAGACATGGACAGTGATTGGTAGATGTGAGAACTGAGGGGAGGGAACTTGGATGGTTTCCTTAAAGATAGGGGGGTCTGAGGACTGAGGGGTGGTTGGAGAGGTTTTGCTCTGAGAGGTTGTGCTCTGAGAAGCTTGCTCTGAAGGAAGCTGGAGGTGGAGGCCCCTGAGACTGTGTCTCCATTTTGGTCACGTGAGTGAGGACTGATCTCTTTTCTTTGCCTCAGCTATCTAAGGGCTTGGGCCTTTTGGCCCAGCCAAAACAGAGGGGGTATTTAAGCCCTATTCCTTTCTCTCCCCTTTCTCTCTCCCTCTCTCTCTCTCTAATACCTTTCTTCCTCCTGTCTGTAATTAAACTCCATAAAAGGTTGACTGCTGACTTGAGTTTTCATTTAGGAATTACATAGCTGAATTCCTTGGCGACCTTAAATTAATATGTATCAGTCTCTTAAAGAGATTTCCTTGTCACACCTTTGGTTCATAGGCCCCATGGATGGACACGCCGAGCATGATGGACGGGATTGTTCCTTCCTAGGGTTGCTTTTGTTTCCGTCGCCCTGAGCTCATAACTGCCTCTTACACACATCCTGGTCGGTTGTTTACTGGGTCCGAGGGCGTGTCCAGGGCTTGTATCGGGAGAAAATCAGAGGATACGGGGGCTTCCTAGTAGATTGATGTCCGTTGTCGAAGGACCTTGGGGAGGAGCCAGCTCAGGATCAGTTGGAAGAATCCCTTGGAGAGAATAGGGGTACAGTAGGATCCGCCAGCCGTTCCTACATAATTCATCTGTGGGTGGTGAGCTGAGAAGGAGAATGGAGGCTAGAGGAATCTGGATGTGAGACAGATGAGGCGGTCAGAGGAAGAGAGGCAGGAATCAAGACTCAGAGACCACAACTTAAAACACCTGCGGTGTGGCAAGCTCCGTATTTATTTACCTCTCTAGAAAGGGAGAGCAAGTGGAGAAATTAGAAGTATGAGAAACAAGAGCACAGGCGTGGAGCTGCGAACTCCGGGACATCCTCCGTGGGCCAGGTGGTCAGGAGATGAATGGAAGATGTTCGGGGCAGCTGCATCGCGTCAGTCTCCTCTCCCGTCTTCTCCTCTCTCTTCTCTCCTCGTCTCTCCTCCTCTCTCGCCATTCACGCGCCTCCCTGTCTCTCCGGCCATATGGGGAACTATCACATTCTCCGGGTCGATCCCATTCACGGGGTCTCCGTCTCTGAGAGCCAAAGATAGCTCGTGTTTCACGCAGGAAGTCCTCTACGCGCCTATCAGAATCACATGCTGGTTGACCTCTGTGTCTTGCTTCCTGTGGCACAGGTCGACGTCCTGACCGAGAGTCCTGGAAAGGGAGAGCACGCTGCTGGTGGCCAGCGCGGTAGGAAGGCTGTCCCCTTCCTCGACCAGGGGACATGTCCCGCATTGGCCTTGGTGGCCTGCTGTTGTGAAATGCTCTCAGGTCATCCTCGTAGGAACCCTTCATGAAAACACCTCTGGCAACTCCTGAAAATCTTCTGTCCGCTGCTGGATGGCGTGCGTCCTCCCTACGCGCTGGTCTCTCACGAAACCCAGGGGCGTAGTCCATCCTCGGTCTCTTCCTGCTGTTATGAACCTCGTCATCTTCTGACCGACGACGCCTTCTCGCATCCCGGTCCGCTTCTCGGCGGGGTGGAAGTCCTCTGGAACGCAAGGGTGAAAGCACTCTTACCTGGTGGTGCCTGTCACCCATGACCTGATACAGGTCAACGCCTTCATCGGGGGGAAAGAGGAGACATAGCTCCGTTGCACATTCGAGGTCAACTTCCTGACCGTCACGTCCAATTTTAACTGGCTTATGTCCATTCAAAGCGTTGGTAAGGTGAACACATTTGGTGAAGGGCAATTCGTGCCTGCAAATCCAGGCAATTCTGAAGACCCCTCCAAGGGTCTTAAGATTCATGCCTTCAGGCAAAACCCAATGTATAGGAGGTCCTCCGTGGTGGGATTCTGAACAGAGTCTCGCAAAGCCTTGAAAAGCTCCACTCTCTGTCACGGAAAATATCAAAATGACATTTCTTGCAGATCGGAATGCAGCATTCAGTTTCTTTTCATTTGCTGGCAGGGTCGACCATATACCCCTGGCTTTGGCAAGGGAGATGTTTTCACGGTTGCTGCTCTTTATGAGGAAGAATCTCGCATCCCGCAGAATATATCGAAGCCTCCTCGTGGGGTCTTCCGGAACAGCAGCAACGGAAGATGATGATCTCTTGTGCTTGCTTCGCGGACCTGCAGATGATTCCGATGCACAACTTGGACTTCTGCGAAAAACAATTGAAGCTATGCCTCGGGCTCTCTTCCTTCCTTGCTTTTTCTCCTCTGATCCATCAGTGCTAGAACCAGCGGCGGCTGACCCTTCTGGGAAAGATAGAGTCTCAGAAAAAGAGCCACCGGCTTCGCTTCGAAGATCCCGGGCGCTTCTCTCTTCGGGCTCTTCCTGCTCCCCTCCATCTTCTTCATCTTTTCTCGCAGCATCCCTCTCTTCCTCTTCTCCCACTCCTTCCGCCTCGTTCCTTCTGCCCTTTCCACTCTCTTCTTCGGAACAGTTCCTGCTGCCGATCTCACGGTCATATTCCACACAGCCTGATTCTTCTTTGGAAGGCAGCTGGGACCTGCTGTGCCACCTATCAACATCCTGCCCAAGGCTCTGGGAGCCGTCCGCTGTGGAAGACTCAGACCTGCTTTGCACGCGCCTTTTCCCGACTGCAGTCTGTTCACGTGGACTTCCACATGGCTCTGTGCTCATAGGTGAGCCAGGTGGCTCTGGAGTCAATTCTCGGGACCACTCAGGGGATTCTTGACTCTCGCGTTGGGTAGTTTCCATTCGATCACATCTTCTTTTGGAGGCCCGTTCCTCATTTTCATCTTGTTCCATTTCAGGGTGACACAAAGAGTCATCCTGATCGTATGCCTCTCCTAAGATATAGTCCAAAACATTAAAATCTCCATCTTTCTCATCCCGATTGCTGGCGGCCATCACCCCAGCTGAGGAGATCAATGAATGAAAAAATAAATAAATAAATAAATAAATAAATAAATAAATATATAAATGAATGAATGAATGAATTAATTAATAAATAAATGAATGAATAAATGAATAAATAGATATAAAAATAAATAAAAGAATGATTGGATCAAAAAAAAAAGAAAAAGAAAAAAACCCTGTGGTTTTTTTGTTTCCTCCTTTTTTTTCAATTATTTCTTTCTTTCTTGTTTTGCCTCTTGGTTGAGCTTCCAAAGGTAATGCCCGGTTTGTTCTGGGTAGAGGAGAGGTCACCTCCCTGGATCCGCAGATGAGGACTCCAGTGATCCCAAATGAGGGAGATGCCTGACAGCCCACTATATAGAGGAGCTGGCAGGGAGGCCAGGAGTTCTCACCCTTGTGTCCGGAGTTCACACCTTGGGAATATGTGTGAACTTTTTTCTCCATTTGGGGGCAAGAGGAGAAGGTGTGAACTCATGAGCTTGACTGTATCAGAGGCAGAAAATCCACATCCCTCTCTCAGCCCCCTGTTCTCTCTCTCAATTATACACATCCAGGTTCCCTTTGTAAACCTTAAAATTTCTTAGACTTGTGAATGTTGGAAATTTCACCATTGGAAGGTTTCATGCTTGTAAGGAATTTCCTACTGATAGTGGGAACTCTACTGGAATGTGAATCCCATTGGCAAGGGAGGTTCCCCCTCCTCCCTTCTTAAGATTACTTTAGGACAGAAACCTTTTGCTGAACAATGGAAAGGGCTGCAGCAGAGATCAAAATTTAATTATTCCAATCTCCACCCTACTCAGGGTAACAGGATTTAGGAAGGGCTGTAGCAAAGGATCAAGATTTAATTATTTGAGAATATGACCTTCAACAGACATGTGCAAAGCCACAGACCTCTGGGCGGTCCTGGGTTAAGCTAGAGCCACCATTGGCACAGGGAAGACATGGACAGTGATTGGTAGATGTGAGAACTGAGGGGAGGGAACTTGGATGGTTTCCTTAAAGATAGGGGGGTCTGAGGACTGAGGGGTGGTTGGAGAGGTTTTGCTCTGAGAGGTTGTGCTCTGAGAAGCTTGCTCTGAAGGAAGCTGGAGGTGGAGGCCCCTGAGACTGTGTCTCCATTTTGGTCACGTGAGTGAGGACTGATCTCTTTTCTTTGCCTCAGCTATCTAAGGGCTTGGGCCTTTTGGCCCAGCCAAAACAGAGGGGGTATTTAAGCCCTATTCCTTTCTCTCCCCTTTCTCTCTCCCTCTCTCTCTCTCTAATACCTTTCTTCCTCCTGTCTGTAATTAAACTCCATAAAAGGTTGACTGCTGACTTGAGTTTTCATTTAGGAATTACATAGCTGAATTCCTTGGCGACCTTAAATTAATATGTATCAGTCTCTTAAAGAGATTTCCTTGTCACACCTTTGGTTCATAGGCCCCATGGATGGACACGCCGAGCATGATGGACGGGATTGTTCCTTCCTAGGGTTGCTTTTGTTTCCGTCGCCCTGAGCTCATAACTGCCTCTTACACACATCCTGGTCGGTTGTTTACTGGGTCCGAGGGCGTGTCCAGGGCTTGTATCGGGAGAAAATCAGAGGATACGGGGGCTTCCTAGTAGATTGATGTCCGTTGTCGAAGGACCTTGGGGAGGAGCCAGCTCAGGATCAGTTGGAAGAATCCCTTGGAGAGAATAGGGGTACAGTAGGATCCGCCAGCCGTTCCTACATAATTCATCTGTGGGTGGTGAGCTGAGAAGGAGAATGGAGGCTAGAGGAATCTGGATGTGAGACAGATGAGGCGGTCAGAGGAAGAGAGGCAGGAATCAAGACTCAGAGACCACAACTTAAAACACCTGCGGTGTGGCAAGCTCCGTATTTATTTACCTCTCTAGAAAGGGAGAGCAAGTGGAGAAATTAGAAGTATGAGAAACAAGAGCACAGGCGTGGAGCTGCGAACTCCGGGACATCCTCCGTGGGCCAGGTGGTCAGGAGATGAATGGAAGATGTTCGGGGCAGCTGCATCGCGTCAGTCTCCTCTCCCGTCTTCTCCTCTCTCTTCTCTCCTCGTCTCTCCTCCTCTCTCGCCATTCACGCGCCTCCCTGTCTCTCCGGCCATATGGGGAACTATCACATTCTCCGGGTCGATCCCATTCACGGGGTCTCCGTCTCTGAGAGCCAAAGATAGCTCGTGTTTCACGCAGGAAGTCCTCTACGCGCCTATCAGAATCACATGCTGGTTGACCTCTGTGTCTTGCTTCCTGTGGCACAGGTCGACGTCCTGACCGAGAGTCCTGGAAAGGGAGAGCACGCTGCTGGTGGCCAGCGCGGTAGGAAGGCTGTCCCCTTCCTCGACCAGGGGACATGTCCCGCATTGGCCTTGGTGGCCTGCTGTTGTGAAATGCTCTCAGGTCATCCTCGTAGGAGCCCTTCATGAAAACACCTCTGGCAACTCCTGAAAATCTTCTGTCCGCTGCTGGATGGCGTGCGTCCTCCCTACGCGCTGGTCTCTCACGAAACCCAGGGGCGTAGTCCATCCTCGGTCTCTTCCTGCTGTTATGAACCTCGTCATCTTCTGACCGACGACGCCTTCTCGCATCCCGGTCCGCTTCTCGGCGGGGTGGAAGTCCTCTGGAACGCAAGGGTGAAAGCACTCTTACCTGGTGGTGCCTGTCACCCATGACCTGATACAGGTCAACGCCTTCATCGGGGGGAAAGAGGAGACATAGCTCCGTTGCACATTCGAGGTCAACTTCCTGACCGTCACGTCCAATTTTAACTGGCTTATGTCCATTCAAAGCGTTGGTAAGGTGAACACATTTGGTGAAGGGCAATTCGTGCCTGCAAATCCAGGCAATTCTGAAGACCCCTCCAAGGGTCTTAAGATTCATGCCTTCAGGCAAAACCCAATGTATAGGAGGTCCTCCGTGGTGGGATTCTGAACAGAGTCTCGCAAAGCCTTGAAAAGCTCCACTCTCTGTCACGGAAAATATCAAAATGACATTTCTTGCAGATCGGAATGCAGCATTCAGTTTCTTTTCATTTGCTGGCAGGGTCGACCATATACCCCTGGCTTTGGCAAGGGAGATGTTTTCACGGTTGCTGCTCTTTATGAGGAAGAATCTCGCATCCCGCAGAATATATCGAAGCCTCCTCGTGGGGTCTTCCGGAACAGCAGCAACGGAAGATGATGATCTCTTGTGCTTGCTTCGCGGACCTGCAGATGATTCCGATGCACAACTTGGACTTCTGCGAAAAACAATTGAAGCTATGCCTCGGGCTCTCTTCCTTCCTTGCTTTTTCTCCTCTGATCCATCAGTGCTAGAACCAGCGGCGGCTGACCCTTCTGGGAAAGATAGAGTCTCAGAAAAAGAGCCACCGGCTTCGCTTCGAAGATCCCGGGCGCTTCTCTCTTCGGGCTCTTCCTGCTCCCCTCCATCTTCTTCATCTTTTCTCGCAGCATCCCTCTCTTCCTCTTCTCCCACTCCTTCCGCCTCGTTCCTTCTGCCCTTTCCACTCTCTTCTTCGGAACAGTTCCTGCTGCCGATCTCACGGTCATATTCCACACAGCCTGATTCTTCTTTGGAAGGCAGCTGGGACCTGCTGTGCCACCTATCAACATCCTGCCCAAGGCTCTGGGAGCCGTCCGCTGTGGAAGACTCAGACCTGCTTTGCACGCGCCTTTTCCCGACTGCAGTCTGTTCACGTGGACTTCCACATGGCTCTGTGCTCATAGGTGAGCCAGGTGGCTCTGGAGTCAATTCTCGGGACCACTCAGGGGATTCTTGACTCTCGCGTTGGGTAGTTTCCATTCGATCACATCTTCTTTTGGAGGCCCGTTCCTCATTTTCATCTTGTTCCATTTCAGGGTGACACAAAGAGTCATCCTGATCGTATGCCTCTCCTAAGATATAGTCCAAAACATTAAAATCTCCATCTTTCTCATCCCGATTGCTGGCGGCCATCACCCCAGCTGAGGAGATCAATGAATGAAAAAATAAATAAATAAATAAATAAATATATAAATGAATGAATGAATGAATTAATTAATAAATAAATGAATGAATAAATGAATAAATAGATATAAAAATAAATAAAAGAATGATTGGATCAAAAAAAAAAGAAAAAGAAAAAAACCCTGTGGTTTTTTTGTTTCCTCCTTTTTTTTCAATTATTTCTTTCTTTCTTGTTTTGCCTCTTGGTTGAGCTTCCAAAGGTAATGCCCGGTTTGTTCTGGGTAGAGGAGAGGTCACCTCCCTGGATCCGCAGATGAGGACTCCAGTGATCCCAAATGAGGGAGATGCCTGACAGCCCACTATATAGAGGAGCTGGCAGGGAGGCCAGGAGTTCTCACCCTTGTGTCCGGAGTTCACACCTTGGGAATATGTGTGAACTTTTTTCTCCATTTGGGGGCAAGAGGAGAAGGTGTGAACTCATGAGCTTGACTGTATCAGAGGCAGAAAATCCACATCCCTCTCTCAGCCCCCTGTTCTCTCTCTCAATTATACACATCCAGGTTCCCTTTGTAAACCTTAAAATTTCTTAGACTTGTGAATGTTGGAAATTTCACCATTGGAAGGTTTCATGCTTGTAAGGAATTTCCTACTGATAGTGGGAACTCTACTGGAATGTGAATCCCATTGGCAAGGGAGGTTCCCCCTCCTCCCTTCTTAAGATTACTTTAGGACAGAAACCTTTTGCTGAACAATGGAAAGGGCTGCAGCAGAGATCAAAATTTAATTATTCCAATCTCCACCCTACTCAGGGTAACAGGATTTAGGAAGGGCTGTAGCAAAGGATCAAGATTTAATTATTTGAGAATATGACCTTCAACAGACATGTGCAAAGCCACAGACCTCTGGGCGGTCCTGGGTTAAGCTAGAGCCACCATTGGCACAGGGAAGACATGGACAGTGATTGGTAGATGTGAGAACTGAGGGGAGGGAACTTGGATGGTTTCCTTAAAGATAGGGGGGTCTGAGGACTGAGGGGTGGTTGGAGAGGTTTTGCTCTGAGAGGTTGTGCTCTGAGAAGCTTGCTCTGAAGGAAGCTGGAGGTGGAGGCCCCTGAGACTGTGTCTCCATTTTGGTCACGTGAGTGAGGACTGATCTCTTTTCTTTGCCTCAGCTATCTAAGGGCTTGGGCCTTTTGGCCCAGCCAAAACAGAGGGGGTATTTAAGCCCTATTCCTTTCTCTCCCCTTTCTCTCTCCCTCTCTCTCTCTCTAATACCTTTCTTCCTCCTGTCTGTAATTAAACTCCATAAAAGGTTGACTGCTGACTTGAGTTTTCATTTAGGAATTACATAGCTGAATTCCTTGGCGACCTTAAATTAATATGTATCAGTCTCTTAAAGAGATTTCCTTGTCACACCTTTGGTTCATAGGCCCCATGGATGGACACGCCGAGCATGATGGACGGGATTGTTCCTTCCTAGGGTTGCTTTTGTTTCCGTCGCCCTGAGCTCATAACTGCCTCTTACACACATCCTGGTCGGTTGTTTACTGGGTCCGAGGGCGTGTCCAGGGCTTGTATCGGGAGAAAATCAGAGGATACGGGGGCTTCCTAGTAGATTGATGTCCGTTGTCGAAGGACCTTGGGGAGGAGCCAGCTCAGGATCAGTTGGAAGAATCCCTTGGAGAGAATAGGGGTACAGTAGGATCCGCCAGCCGTTCCTACATAATTCATCTGTGGGTGGTGAGCTGAGAAGGAGAATGGAGGCTAGAGGAATCTGGATGTGAGACAGATGAGGCGGTCAGAGGAAGAGAGGCAGGAATCAAGACTCAGAGACCACAACTTAAAACACCTGCGGTGTGGCAAGCTCCGTATTTATTTACCTCTCTAGAAAGGGAGAGCAAGTGGAGAAATTAGAAGTATGAGAAACAAGAGCACAGGCGTGGAGCTGCGAACTCCGGGACATCCTCCGTGGGCCAGGTGGTCAGGAGATGAATGGAAGATGTTCGGGGCAGCTGCATCGCGTCAGTCTCCTCTCCCGTCTTCTCCTCTCTCTTCTCTCCTCGTCTCTCCTCCTCTCTCGCCATTCACGCGCCTCCCTGTCTCTCCGGCCATATGGGGAACTATCACATTCTCCGGGTCGATCCCATTCACGGGGTCTCCGTCTCTGAGAGCCAAAGATAGCTCGTGTTTCACGCAGGAAGTCCTCTACGCGCCTATCAGAATCACATGCTGGTTGACCTCTGTGTCTTGCTTCCTGTGGCACAGGTCGACGTCCTGACCGAGAGTCCTGGAAAGGGAGAGCACGCTGCTGGTGGCCAGCGCGGTAGGAAGGCTGTCCCCTTCCTCGACCAGGGGACATGTCCCGCATTGGCCTTGGTGGCCTGCTGTTGTGAAATGCTCTCAGGTCATCCTCGTAGGAGCCCTTCATGAAAACACCTCTGGCAACTCCTGAAAATCTTCTGTCCGCTGCTGGATGGCGTGCGTCCTCCCTACGCGCTGGTCTCTCACGAAACCCAGGGGCGTAGTCCATCCTCGGTCTCTTCCTGCTGTTATGAACCTCGTCATCTTCTGACCGACGACGCCTTCTCGCATCCCGGTCCGCTTCTCGGCGGGGTGGAAGTCCTCTGGAACGCAAGGGTGAAAGCACTCTTACCTGGTGGTGCCTGTCACCCATGACCTGATACAGGTCAACGCCTTCATCGGGGGGAAAGAGGAGACATAGCTCCGTTGCACATTCGAGGTCAACTTCCTGACCGTCACGTCCAATTTTAACTGGCTTATGTCCATTCAAAGCGTTGGTAAGGTGAACACATTTGGTGAAGGGCAATTCGTGCCTGCAAATCCAGGCAATTCTGAAGACCCCTCCAAGGGTCTTAAGATTCATGCCTTCAGGCAAAACCCAATGTATAGGAGGTCCTCCGTGGTGGGATTCTGAACAGAGTCTCGCAAAGCCTTGAAAAGCTCCACTCTCTGTCACGGAAAATATCAAAATGACATTTCTTGCAGATCGGAATGCAGCATTCAGTTTCTTTTCATTTGCTGGCAGGGTCGACCATATACCCCTGGCTTTGGCAAGGGAGATGTTTTCACGGTTGCTGCTCTTTATGAGGAAGAATCTCGCATCCCGCAGAATATATCGAAGCCTCCTCGTGGGGTCTTCCGGAACAGCAGCAACGGAAGATGATGATCTCTTGTGCTTGCTTCGCGGACCTGCAGATGATTCCGATGCACAACTTGGACTTCTGCGAAAAACAATTGAAGCTATGCCTCGGGCTCTCTTCCTTCCTTGCTTTTTCTCCTCTGATCCATCAGTGCTAGAACCAGCGGCGGCTGACCCTTCTGGGAAAGATAGAGTCTCAGAAAAAGAGCCACCGGCTTCGCTTCGAAGATCCCGGGCGCTTCTCTCTTCGGGCTCTTCCTGCTCCCCTCCATCTTCTTCATCTTTTCTCGCAGCATCCCTCTCTTCCTCTTCTCCCACTCCTTCCGCCTCGTTCCTTCTGCCCTTTCCACTCTCTTCTTCGGAACAGTTCCTGCTGCCGATCTCACGGTCATATTCCACACAGCCTGATTCTTCTTTGGAAGGCAGCTGGGACCTGCTGTGCCACCTATCAACATCCTGCCCAAGGCTCTGGGAGCCGTCCGCTGTGGAAGACTCAGACCTGCTTTGCACGCGCCTTTTCCCGACTGCAGTCTGTTCACGTGGACTTCCACATGGCTCTGTGCTCATAGGTGAGCCAGGTGGCTCTGGAGTCAATTCTCGGGACCACTCAGGGGATTCTTGACTCTCGCGTTGGGTAGTTTCCATTCGATCACATCTTCTTTTGGAGGCCCGTTCCTCATTTTCATCTTGTTCCATTTCAGGGTGACACAAAGAGTCATCCTGATCGTATGCCTCTCCTAAGATATAGTCCAAAACATTAAAATCTCCATCTTTCTCATCCCGATTGCTGGCGGCCATCACCCCAGCTGAGGAGATCAATGAATGAAAAAATAAATAAATAAATAAATAAATAAATAAATAAATATATAAATGAATGAATGAATGAATTAATTAATAAATAAATGAATGAATAAATGAATAAATAGATATAAAAATAAATAAAAGAATGATTGGATCAAAAAAAAAAGAAAAAGAAAAAAACCCTGTGGTTTTTTTGTTTCCTCCTTTTTTTTCAATTATTTCTTTCTTTCTTGTTTTGCCTCTTGGTTGAGCTTCCAAAGGTAATGCCCGGTTTGTTCTGGGTAGAGGAGAGGTCACCTCCCTGGATCCGCAGATGAGGACTCCAGTGATCCCAAATGAGGGAGATGCCTGACAGCCCACTATATAGAGGAGCTGGCAGGGAGGCCAGGAGTTCTCACCCTTGTGTCCGGAGTTCACACCTTGGGAATATGTGTGAACTTTTTTCTCCATTTGGGGGCAAGAGGAGAAGGTGTGAACTCATGAGCTTGACTGTATCAGAGGCAGAAAATCCACATCCCTCTCTCAGCCCCCTGTTCTCTCTCTCAATTATACACATCCAGGTTCCCTTTGTAAACCTTAAAATTTCTTAGACTTGTGAATGTTGGAAATTTCACCATTGGAAGGTTTCATGCTTGTAAGGAATTTCCTACTGATAGTGGGAACTCTACTGGAATGTGAATCCCATTGGCAAGGGAGGTTCCCCCTCCTCCCTTCTTAAGATTACTTTAGGACAGAAACCTTTTGCTGAACAATGGAAAGGGCTGCAGCAGAGATCAAAATTTAATTATTCCAATCTCCACCCTACTCAGGGTAACAGGATTTAGGAAGGGCTGTAGCAAAGGATCAAGATTTAATTATTTGAGAATATGACCTTCAACAGACATGTGCAAAGCCACAGACCTCTGGGCGGTCCTGGGTTAAGCTAGAGCCACCATTGGCACAGGGAAGACATGGACAGTGATTGGTAGATGTGAGAACTGAGGGGAGGGAACTTGGATGGTTTCCTTAAAGATAGGGGGGTCTGAGGACTGAGGGGTGGTTGGAGAGGTTTTGCTCTGAGAGGTTGTGCTCTGAGAAGCTTGCTCTGAAGGAAGCTGGAGGTGGAGGCCCCTGAGACTGTGTCTCCATTTTGGTCACGTGAGTGAGGACTGATCTCTTTTCTTTGCCTCAGCTATCTAAGGGCTTGGGCCTTTTGGCCCAGCCAAAACAGAGGGGGTATTTAAGCCCTATTCCTTTCTCTCCCCTTTCTCTCTCCCTCTCTCTCTCTCTAATACCTTTCTTCCTCCTGTCTGTAATTAAACTCCATAAAAGGTTGACTGCTGACTTGAGTTTTCATTTAGGAATTACATAGCTGAATTCCTTGGCGACCTTAAATTAATATGTATCAGTCTCTTAAAGAGATTTCCTTGTCACACCTTTGGTTCATAGGCCCCATGGATGGACACGCCGAGCATGATGGACGGGATTGTTCCTTCCTAGGGTTGCTTTTGTTTCCGTCGCCCTGAGCTCATAACTGCCTCTTACACACATCCTGGTCGGTTGTTTACTGGGTCCGAGGGCGTGTCCAGGGCTTGTATCGGGAGAAAATCAGAGGATACGGGGGCTTCCTAGTAGATTGATGTCCGTTGTCGAAGGACCTTGGGGAGGAGCCAGCTCAGGATCAGTTGGAAGAATCCCTTGGAGAGAATAGGGGTACAGTAGGATCCGCCAGCCGTTCCTACATAATTCATCTGTGGGTGGTGAGCTGAGAAGGAGAATGGAGGCTAGAGGAATCTGGATGTGAGACAGATGAGGCGGTCAGAGGAAGAGAGGCAGGAATCAAGACTCAGAGACCACAACTTAAAACACCTGCGGTGTGGCAAGCTCCGTATTTATTTACCTCTCTAGAAAGGGAGAGCAAGTGGAGAAATTAGAAGTATGAGAAACAAGAGCACAGGCGTGGAGCTGCGAACTCCGGGACATCCTCCGTGGGCCAGGTGGTCAGGAGATGAATGGAAGATGTTCGGGGCAGCTGCATCGCGTCAGTCTCCTCTCCCGTCTTCTCCTCTCTCTTCTCTCCTCGTCTCTCCTCCTCTCTCGCCATTCACGCGCCTCCCTGTCTCTCCGGCCATATGGGGAACTATCACATTCTCCGGGTCGATCCCATTCACGGGGTCTCCGTCTCTGAGAGCCAAAGATAGCTCGTGTTTCACGCAGGAAGTCCTCTACGCGCCTATCAGAATCACATGCTGGTTGACCTCTGTGTCTTGCTTCCTGTGGCACAGGTCGACGTCCTGACCGAGAGTCCTGGAAAGGGAGAGCACGCTGCTGGTGGCCAGCGCGGTAGGAAGGCTGTCCCCTTCCTCGACCAGGGGACATGTCCCGCATTGGCCTTGGTGGCCTGCTGTTGTGAAATGCTCTCAGGTCATCCTCGTAGGAGCCCTTCATGAAAACACCTCTGGCAACTCCTGAAAATCTTCTGTCCGCTGCTGGATGGCGTGCGTCCTCCCTACGCGCTGGTCTCTCACGAAACCCAGGGGCGTAGTCCATCCTCGGTCTCTTCCTGCTGTTATGAACCTCGTCATCTTCTGACCGACGACGCCTTCTCGCATCCCGGTCCGCTTCTCGGCGGGGTGGAAGTCCTCTGGAACGCAAGGGTGAAAGCACTCTTACCTGGTGGTGCCTGTCACCCATGACCTGATACAGGTCAACGCCTTCATCGGGGGGAAAGAGGAGACATAGCTCCGTTGCACATTCGAGGTCAACTTCCTGACCGTCACGTCCAATTTTAACTGGCTTATGTCCATTCAAAGCGTTGGTAAGGTGAACACATTTGGTGAAGGGCAATTCGTGCCTGCAAATCCAGGCAATTCTGAAGACCCCTCCAAGGGTCTTAAGATTCATGCCTTCAGGCAAAACCCAATGTATAGGAGGTCCTCCGTGGTGGGATTCTGAACAGAGTCTCGCAAAGCCTTGAAAAGCTCCACTCTCTGTCACGGAAAATATCAAAATGACATTTCTTGCAGATCGGAATGCAGCATTCAGTTTCTTTTCATTTGCTGGCAGGGTCGACCATATACCCCTGGCTTTGGCAAGGGAGATGTTTTCACGGTTGCTGCTCTTTATGAGGAAGAATCTCGCATCCCGCAGAATATATCGAAGCCTCCTCGTGGGGTCTTCCGGAACAGCAGCAACGGAAGATGATGATCTCTTGTGCTTGCTTCGCGGACCTGCAGATGATTCCGATGCACAACTTGGACTTCTGCGAAAAACAATTGAAGCTATGCCTCGGGCTCTCTTCCTTCCTTGCTTTTTCTCCTCTGATCCATCAGTGCTAGAACCAGCGGCGGCTGACCCTTCTGGGAAAGATAGAGTCTCAGAAAAAGAGCCACCGGCTTCGCTTCGAAGATCCCGGGCGCTTCTCTCTTCGGGCTCTTCCTGCTCCCCTCCATCTTCTTCATCTTTTCTCGCAGCATCCCTCTCTTCCTCTTCTCCCACTCCTTCCGCCTCGTTCCTTCTGCCCTTTCCACTCTCTTCTTCGGAACAGTTCCTGCTGCCGATCTCACGGTCATATTCCACACAGCCTGATTCTTCTTTGGAAGGCAGCTGGGACCTGCTGTGCCACCTATCAACATCCTGCCCAAGGCTCTGGGAGCCGTCCGCTGTGGAAGACTCAGACCTGCTTTGCACGCGCCTTTTCCCGACTGCAGTCTGTTCACGTGGACTTCCACATGGCTCTGTGCTCATAGGTGAGCCAGGTGGCTCTGGAGTCAATTCTCGGGACCACTCAGGGGATTCTTGACTCTCGCGTTGGGTAGTTTCCATTCGATCACATCTTCTTTTGGAGGCCCGTTCCTCATTTTCATCTTGTTCCATTTCAGGGTGACACAAAGAGTCATCCTGATCGTATGCCTCTCCTAAGATATAGTCCAAAACATTAAAATCTCCATCTTTCTCATCCCGATTGCTGGCGGCCATCACCCCAGCTGAGGAGATCAATGAATGAAAAAATAAATAAATAAATAAATAAATAAATGAATGAATTAATTAATTAATTAATTAATAAATAAATAAATGAATGAATAAATGAATGAATAGATATAAAAATAAATAAAAGAATGATTGGATCAAAAAAAAAGAAAAAGAAAAAAACCCTGTGGTTTTTTTGTTTCCTCCTTTTTTTTTTCAATTATTTCTTTCTTTCTTGTTTTGCCTCTTGGTTGAGCTTCCAAAGGTAATGCCCGGTTTGTTCTGGGTAGAGGAGAGGTCACCTCCCTGGATCCGCAGATGAGGACTCCAGTGATCCCAAATGAGGGAGATGCCTGACAGCCGACTATATAGAGGAGCTGGCAGGGAGGCCAGGAGTTCTCACCCTTGTGTCCGGAGTTCACACCTTGGGAATATGTGTGAACTTTTTTCTCCATTTGGGGGCAAGAGGAGAAGGTGTGAACTCATGAGCTTGACTGTACCAGAGGCAGAAAATCCACATCCCTCTCTCAGCCCCCTGTTCTCTCTCTCAATTATACACATCCAGGTTCCCTTTGTAAACCTTAAAATTTCTTAGACTTGTGAATGTTGGAAATTTCACCATTGGAAGGTTTCATGCTTGTAAGGAATTTCCTACTGATAGTGGGAACTCTACTGGAATGTGAATCCCATTGGCAAGGGAGGTTCCCCCTCCTCCCTTCTTAAGATTACTTTAGGACAGAAACCTTTTGCTGAACAATGGAAAGGGCTGCAGCAGAGATCAAAATTTAATTATTCCAATCTCCACCCTACTCAGGGTAACAGGATTTAGGAAGGGCTGTAGCAAAGGATCAAGATTTAATTATTTGAGAATATGACCTTCAACAGACATGTGCAAAGCCACAGACCTCTGGGCGGTCCTGGGTTAAGCTAGAGCCACCATTGGCACAGGGAAGACATGGACAGTGATTGGTAGATGTGAGAACTGAGGGGAGGGAACTTGGATGGTTTCCTTAAAGATAGGGGGGTCTGAGGACTGAGGGGTGGTTGGAGAGGTTTTGCTCTGAGAGGTTGTGCTCTGAGAAGCTTGCTCTGAAGGAAGCTGGAGGTGGAGGCCCCTGAGACTGTGTCTCCATTTTGGTCACGTGAGTGAGGACTGATCTCTTTTCTTTGCCTCAGCTATCTAAGGGCTTGGGCCTTTTGGCCCAGCCAAAACAGAGGGGGTATTTAAGCCCTATTCCTTTCTCTCCCCTTTCTCTCTCCCTCTCTCTCTCTCTAATACCTTTCTTCCTCCTGTCTGTAATTAAACTCCATAAAAGGTTGACTGCTGACTTGAGTTTTCATTTAGGAATTACATAGCTGAATTCCTTGGCGACCTTAAATTAATATGTATCAGTCTCTTAAAGAGATTTCCTTGTCACACCTTTGGTTCATAGGCCCCATGGATGGACACGCCGAGCATGATGGACGGGATTGTTCCTTCCTAGGGTTGCTTTTGTTTCCGTCGCCCTGAGCTCATAACTGCCTCTTACACACATCCTGGTCGGTTGTTTACTGGGTCCGAGGGCGTGTCCAGGGCTTGTATCGGGAGAAAATCAGAGGATACGGGGGCTTCCTAGTAGATTGATGTCCGTTGTCGAAGGACCTTGGGGAGGAGCCAGCTCAGGATCAGTTGGAAGAATCCCTTGGAGAGAATAGGGGTACAGTAGGATCCGCCAGCCGTTCCTACATAATTCATCTGTGGGTGGTGAGCTGAGAAGGAGAATGGAGGCTAGAGGAATCTGGATGTGAGACAGATGAGGCGGTCAGAGGAAGAGAGGCAGGAATCAAGACTCAGAGACCACAACTTAAAACACCTGCGGTGTGGCAAGCTCCGTATTTATTTACCTCTCTAGAAAGGGAGAGCAAGTGGAGAAATTAGAAGTATGAGAAACAAGAGCACAGGCGTGGAGCTGCGAACTCCGGGACATCCTCCGTGGGCCAGGTGGTCAGGAGATGAATGGAAGATGTTCGGGGCAGCTGCATCGCGTCAGTCTCCTCTCCCGTCTTCTCCTCTCTCTTCTCTCCTCGTCTCTCCTCCTCTCTCGCCATTCACGCGCCTCCCTGTCTCTCCGGCCATATGGGGAACTATCACATTCTCCGGGTCGATCCCATTCACGGGGTCTCCGTCTCTGAGAGCCAAAGATAGCTCGTGTTTCACGCAGGAAGTCCTCTACGCGCCTATCAGAATCACATGCTGGTTGACCTCTGTGTCTTGCTTCCTGTGGCACAGGTCGACGTCCTGACCGAGAGTCCTGGAAAGGGAGAGCACGCTGCTGGTGGCCAGCGCGGTAGGAAGGCTGTCCCCTTCCTCGACCAGGGGACATGTCCCGCATTGGCCTTGGTGGCCTGCTGTTGTGAAATGCTCTCAGGTCATCCTCGTAGGAGCCCTTCATGAAAACACCTCTGGCAACTCCTGAAAATCTTCTGTCCGCTGCTGGATGGCGTGCGTCCTCCCTACGCGCTGGTCTCTCACGAAACCCAGGGGCGTAGTCCATCCTCGGTCTCTTCCTGCTGTTATGAACCTCGTCATCTTCTGACCGACGACGCCTTCTCGCATCCCGGTCCGCTTCTCGGCGGGGTGGAAGTCCTCTGGAACGCAAGGGTGAAAGCACTCTTACCTGGTGGTGCCTGTCACCCATGACCTGATACAGGTCAACGCCTTCATCGGGGGGAAAGAGGAGACATAGCTCCGTTGCACATTCGAGGTCAACTTCCTGACCGTCACGTCCAATTTTAACTGGCTTATGTCCATTCAAAGCGTTGGTAAGGTGAACACATTTGGTGAAGGGCAATTCGTGCCTGCAAATCCAGGCAATTCTGAAGACCCCTCCAAGGGTCTTAAGATTCATGCCTTCAGGCAAAACCCAATGTATAGGAGGTCCTCCGTGGTGGGATTCTGAACAGAGTCTCGCAAAGCCTTGAAAAGCTCCACTCTCTGTCACGGAAAATATCAAAATGACATTTCTTGCAGATCGGAATGCAGCATTCAGTTTCTTTTCATTTGCTGGCAGGGTCGACCATATACCCCTGGCTTTGGCAAGGGAGATGTTTTCACGGTTGCTGCTCTTTATGAGGAAGAATCTCGCATCCCGCAGAATATATCGAAGCCTCCTCGTGGGGTCTTCCGGAACAGCAGCAACGGAAGATGATGATCTCTTGTGCTTGCTTCGCGGACCTGCAGATGATTCCGATGCACAACTTGGACTTCTGCGAAAAACAATTGAAGCTATGCCTCGGGCTCTCTTCCTTCCTTGCTTTTTCTCCTCTGATCCATCAGTGCTAGAACCAGCGGCGGCTGACCCTTCTGGGAAAGATAGAGTCTCAGAAAAAGAGCCACCGGCTTCGCTTCGAAGATCCCGGGCGCTTCTCTCTTCGGGCTCTTCCTGCTCCCCTCCATCTTCTTCATCTTTTCTCGCAGCATCCCTCTCTTCCTCTTCTCCCACTCCTTCCGCCTCGTTCCTTCTGCCCTTTCCACTCTCTTCTTCGGAACAGTTCCTGCTGCCGATCTCACGGTCATATTCCACACAGCCTGATTCTTCTTTGGAAGGCAGCTGGGACCTGCTGTGCCACCTATCAACATCCTGCCCAAGGCTCTGGGAGCCGTCCGCTGTGGAAGACTCAGACCTGCTTTGCACGCGCCTTTTCCCGACTGCAGTCTGTTCACGTGGACTTCCACATGGCTCTGTGCTCATAGGTGAGCCAGGTGGCTCTGGAGTCAATTCTCGGGACCACTCAGGGGATTCTTGACTCTCGCGTTGGGTAGTTTCCATTCGATCACATCTTCTTTTGGAGGCCCGTTCCTCATTTTCATCTTGTTCCATTTCAGGGTGACACAAAGAGTCATCCTGATCGTATGCCTCTCCTAAGATATAGTCCAAAACATTAAAATCTCCATCTTTCTCATCCCGATTGCTGGCGGCCATCACCCCAGCTGAGGAGATCAATGAATGAAAAAATAAATAAATAAATAAATAAATAAATAAATATATAAATGAATGAATGAATGAATTAATTAATAAATAAATGAATGAATAAATGAATAAATAGATATAAAAATAAATAAAAGAATGATTGGATCAAAAAAAAAAGAAAAAGAAAAAAACCCTGTGGTTTTTTTGTTTCCTCCTTTTTTTTCAATTATTTCTTTCTTTCTTGTTTTGCCTCTTGGTTGAGCTTCCAAAGGTAATGCCCGGTTTGTTCTGGGTAGAGGAGAGGTCACCTCCCTGGATCCGCAGATGAGGACTCCAGTGATCCCAAATGAGGGAGATGCCTGACAGCCCACTATATAGAGGAGCTGGCAGGGAGGCCAGGAGTTCTCACCCTTGTGTCCGGAGTTCACACCTTGGGAATATGTGTGAACTTTTTTCTCCATTTGGGGGCAAGAGGAGAAGGTGTGAACTCATGAGCTTGACTGTATCAGAGGCAGAAAATCCACATCCCTCTCTCAGCCCCCTGTTCTCTCTCTCAATTATACACATCCAGGTTCCCTTTGTAAACCTTAAAATTTCTTAGACTTGTGAATGTTGGAAATTTCACCATTGGAAGGTTTCATGCTTGTAAGGAATTTCCTACTGATAGTGGGAACTCTACTGGAATGTGAATCCCATTGGCAAGGGAGGTTCCCCCTCCTCCCTTCTTAAGATTACTTTAGGACAGAAACCTTTTGCTGAACAATGGAAAGGGCTGCAGCAGAGATCAAAATTTAATTATTCCAATCTCCACCCTACTCAGGGTAACAGGATTTAGGAAGGGCTGTAGCAAAGGATCAAGATTTAATTATTTGAGAATATGACCTTCAACAGACATGTGCAAAGCCACAGACCTCTGGGCGGTCCTGGGTTAAGCTAGAGCCACCATTGGCACAGGGAAGACATGGACAGTGATTGGTAGATGTGAGAACTGAGGGGAGGGAACTTGGATGGTTTCCTTAAAGATAGGGGGGTCTGAGGACTGAGGGGTGGTTGGAGAGGTTTTGCTCTGAGAGGTTGTGCTCTGAGAAGCTTGCTCTGAAGGAAGCTGGAGGTGGAGGCCCCTGAGACTGTGTCTCCATTTTGGTCACGTGAGTGAGGACTGATCTCTTTTCTTTGCCTCAGCTATCTAAGGGCTTGGGCCTTTTGGCCCAGCCAAAACAGAGGGGGTATTTAAGCCCTATTCCTTTCTCTCCCCTTTCTCTCTCCCTCTCTCTCTCTCTAATACCTTTCTTCCTCCTGTCTGTAATTAAACTCCATAAAAGGTTGACTGCTGACTTGAGTTTTCATTTAGGAATTACATAGCTGAATTCCTTGGCGACCTTAAATTAATATGTATCAGTCTCTTAAAGAGATTTCCTTGTCACACCTTTGGTTCATAGGCCCCATGGATGGACACGCCGAGCATGATGGACGGGATTGTTCCTTCCTAGGGTTGCTTTTGTTTCCGTCGCCCTGAGCTCATAACTGCCTCTTACACACATCCTGGTCGGTTGTTTACTGGGTCCGAGGGCGTGTCCAGGGCTTGTATCGGGAGAAAATCAGAGGATACGGGGGCTTCCTAGTAGATTGATGTCCGTTGTCGAAGGACCTTGGGGAGGAGCCAGCTCAGGATCAGTTGGAAGAATCCCTTGGAGAGAATAGGGGTACAGTAGGATCCGCCAGCCGTTCCTACATAATTCATCTGTGGGTGGTGAGCTGAGAAGGAGAATGGAGGCTAGAGGAATCTGGATGTGAGACAGATGAGGCGGTCAGAGGAAGAGAGGCAGGAATCAAGACTCAGAGACCACAACTTAAAACACCTGCGGTGTGGCAAGCTCCGTATTTATTTACCTCTCTAGAAAGGGAGAGCAAGTGGAGAAATTAGAAGTATGAGAAACAAGAGCACAGGCGTGGAGCTGCTAACTCCGGGACATCCTCCGTGGGCCAGGTGGTCAGGAGATGAATGGAAGATGTTCGGGGCAGCTGCATCGCGTCAGTCTCCTCTCCCGTCTTCTCCTCTCTCTTCTCTCCTCGTCTCTCCTCCTCTCTCGCCATTCACGCGCCTCCCTGTCTCTCCGGCCATATGGGGAACTATCACATTCTCCGGGTCGATCCCATTCACGGGGTCTCCGTCTCTGAGAGCCAAAGATAGCTCGTGTTTCACGCAGGAAGTCCTCTACGCGCCTATCAGAATCACATGCTGGTTGACCTCTGTGTCTTGCTTCCTGTGGCACAGGTCGACGTCCTGACCGAGAGTCCTGGAAAGGGAGAGCACGCTGCTGGTGGCCAGCGCGGTAGGAAGGCTGTCCCCTTCCTCGACCAGGGGACATGTCCCGCATTGGCCTTGGTGGCCTGCTGTTGTGAAATGCTCTCAGGTCATCCTCGTAGGAGCCCTTCATGAAAACACCTCTGGCAACTCCTGAAAATCTTCTGTCCGCTGCTGGATGGCGTGCGTCCTCCCTACGCGCTGGTCTCTCACGAAACCCAGGGGCGTAGTCCATCCTCGGTCTCTTCCTGCTGTTATGAACCTCGTCATCTTCTGACCGACGACGCCTTCTCGCATCCCGGTCCGCTTCTCGGCGGGGTGGAAGTCCTCTGGAACGCAAGGGTGAAAGCACTCTTACCTGGTGGTGCCTGTCACCCATGACCTGATACAGGTCAACGCCTTCATCGGGGGGAAAGAGGAGACATAGCTCCGTTGCACATTCGAGGTCAACTTCCTGACCGTCACGTCCAATTTTAACTGGCTTATGTCCATTCAAAGCGTTGGTAAGGTGAACACATTTGGTGAAGGGCAATTCGTGCCTGCAAATCCAGGCAATTCTGAAGACCCCTCCAAGGGTCTTAAGATTCATGCCTTCAGGCAAAACCCAATGTATAGGAGGTCCTCCGTGGTGGGATTCTGAACAGAGTCTCGCAAAGCCTTGAAAAGCTCCACTCTCTGTCACGGAAAATATCAAAATGACATTTCTTGCAGATCGGAATGCAGCATTCAGTTTCTTTTCATTTGCTGGCAGGGTCGACCATATACCCCTGGCTTTGGCAAGGGAGATGTTTTCACGGTTGCTGCTCTTTATGAGGAAGAATCTCGCATCCCGCAGAATATATCGAAGCCTCCTCGTGGGGTCTTCCGGAACAGCAGCAACGGAAGATGATGATCTCTTGTGCTTGCTTCGCGGACCTGCAGATGATTCCGATGCACAACTTGGACTTCTGCGAAAAACAATTGAAGCTATGCCTCGGGCTCTCTTCCTTCCTTGCTTTTTCTCCTCTGATCCATCAGTGCTAGAACCAGCGGCGGCTGACCCTTCTGGGAAAGATAGAGTCTCAGAAAAAGAGCCACCGGCTTCGCTTCGAAGATCCCGGGCGCTTCTCTCTTCGGGCTCTTCCTGCTCCCCTCCATCTTCTTCATCTTTTCTCGCAGCATCCCTCTCTTCCTCTTCTCCCACTCCTTCCGCCTCGTTCCTTCTGCCCTTTCCACTCTCTTCTTCGGAACAGTTCCTGCTGCCGATCTCACGGTCATATTCCACACAGCCTGATTCTTCTTTGGAAGGCAGCTGGGACCTGCTGTGCCACCTATCAACATCCTGCCCAAGGCTCTGGGAGCCGTCCGCTGTGGAAGACTCAGACCTGCTTTGCACGCGCCTTTTCCCGACTGCAGTCTGTTCACGTGGACTTCCACATGGCTCTGTGCTCATAGGTGAGCCAGGTGGCTCTGGAGTCAATTCTCGGGACCACTCAGGGGATTCTTGACTCTCGCGTTGGGTAGTTTCCATTCGATCACATCTTCTTTTGGAGGCCCGTTCCTCATTTTCATCTTGTTCCATTTCAGGGTGACACAAAGAGTCATCCTGATCGTATGCCTCTCCTAAGATATAGTCCAAAACATTAAAATCTCCATCTTTCTCATCCCGATTGCTGGCGGCCATCACCCCAGCTGAGGAGATCAATGAATGAAAAAATAAATAAATAAATAAATAAATAAATAAATAAATATATAAATGAATGAATGAATGAATTAATTAATAAATAAATGAATGAATAAATGAATAAATAGATATAAAAATAAATAAAAGAATGATTGGATCAAAAAAAAAAGAAAAAGAAAAAAACCCTGTGGTTTTTTTGTTTCCTCCTTTTTTTTCAATTATTTCTTTCTTTCTTGTTTTGCCTCTTGGTTGAGCTTCCAAAGGTAATGCCCGGTTTGTTCTGGGTAGAGGAGAGGTCACCTCCCTGGATCCGCAGATGAGGACTCCAGTGATCCCAAATGAGGGAGATGCCTGACAGCCCACTATATAGAGGAGCTGGCAGGGAGGCCAGGAGTTCTCACCCTTGTGTCCGGAGTTCACACCTTGGGAATATGTGTGAACTTTTTTCTCCATTTGGGGGCAAGAGGAGAAGGTGTGAACTCATGAGCTTGACTGTATCAGAGGCAGAAAATCCACATCCCTCTCTCAGCCCCCTGTTCTCTCTCTCAATTATACACATCCAGGTTCCCTTTGTAAACCTTAAAATTTCTTAGACTTGTGAATGTTGGAAATTTCACCATTGGAAGGTTTCATGCTTGTAAGGAATTTCCTACTGATAGTGGGAACTCTACTGGAATGTGAATCCCATTGGCAAGGGAGGTTCCCCCTCCTCCCTTCTTAAGATTACTTTAGGACAGAAACCTTTTGCTGAACAATGGAAAGGGCTGCAGCAGAGATCAAAATTTAATTATTCCAATCTCCACCCTACTCAGGGTAACAGGATTTAGGAAGGGCTGTAGCAAAGGATCAAGATTTAATTATTTGAGAATATGACCTTCAACAGACATGTGCAAAGCCACAGACCTCTGGGCGGTCCTGGGTTAAGCTAGAGCCACCATTGGCACAGGGAAGACATGGACAGTGATTGGTAGATGTGAGAACTGAGGGGAGGGAACTTGGATGGTTTCCTTAAAGATAGGGGGGTCTGAGGACTGAGGGGTGGTTGGAGAGGTTTTGCTCTGAGAGGTTGTGCTCTGAGAAGCTTGCTCTGAAGGAAGCTGGAGGTGGAGGCCCCTGAGACTGTGTCTCCATTTTGGTCACGTGAGTGAGGACTGATCTCTTTTCTTTGCCTCAGCTATCTAAGGGCTTGGGCCTTTTGGCCCAGCCAAAACAGAGGGGGTATTTAAGCCCTATTCCTTTCTCTCCCCTTTCTCTCTCCCTCTCTCTCTCTCTAATACCTTTCTTCCTCCTGTCTGTAATTAAACTCCATAAAAGGTTGACTGCTGACTTGAGTTTTCATTTAGGAATTACATAGCTGAATTCCTTGGCGACCTTAAATTAATATGTATCAGTCTCTTAAAGAGATTTCCTTGTCACACCTTTGGTTCATAGGCCCCATGGATGGACACGCCGAGCATGATGGACGGGATTGTTCCTTCCTAGGGTTGCTTTTGTTTCCGTCGCCCTGAGCTCATAACTGCCTCTTACACACATCCTGGTCGGTTGTTTACTGGGTCCGAGGGCGTGTCCAGGGCTTGTATCGGGAGAAAATCAGAGGATACGGGGGCTTCCTAGTAGATTGATGTCCGTTGTCGAAGGACCTTGGGGAGGAGCCAGCTCAGGATCAGTTGGAAGAATCCCTTGGAGAGAATAGGGGTACAGTAGGATCCGCCAGCCGTTCCTACATAATTCATCTGTGGGTGGTGAGCTGAGAAGGAGAATGGAGGCTAGAGGAATCTGGATGTGAGACAGATGAGGCGGTCAGAGGAAGAGAGGCAGGAATCAAGACTCAGAGACCACAACTTAAAACACCTGCGGTGTGGCAAGCTCCGTATTTATTTACCTCTCTAGAAAGGGAGAGCAAGTGGAGAAATTAGAAGTATGAGAAACAAGAGCACAGGCGTGGAGCTGCGAACTCCGGGACATCCTCCGTGGGCCAGGTGGTCAGGAGATGAATGGAAGATGTTCGGGGCAGCTGCATCGCGTCAGTCTCCTCTCCCGTCTTCTCCTCTCTCTTCTCTCCTCGTCTCTCCTCCTCTCTCGCCATTCACGCGCCTCCCTGTCTCTCCGGCCATATGGGGAACTATCACATTCTCCGGGTCGATCCCATTCACGGGGTCTCCGTCTCTGAGAGCCAAAGATAGCTCGTGTTTCACGCAGGAAGTCCTCTACGCGCCTATCAGAATCACATGCTGGTTGACCTCTGTGTCTTGCTTCCTGTGGCACAGGTCGACGTCCTGACCGAGAGTCCTGGAAAGGGAGAGCACGCTGCTGGTGGCCAGCGCGGTAGGAAGGCTGTCCCCTTCCTCGACCAGGGGACATGTCCCGCATTGGCCTTGGTGGCCTGCTGTTGTGAAATGCTCTCAGGTCATCCTCGTAGGAGCCCTTCATGAAAACACCTCTGGCAACTCCTGAAAATCTTCTGTCCGCTGCTGGATGGCGTGCGTCCTCCCTACGCGCTGGTCTCTCACGAAACCCAGGGGCGTAGTCCATCCTCGGTCTCTTCCTGCTGTTATGAACCTCGTCATCTTCTGACCGACGACGCCTTCTCGCATCCCGGTCCGCTTCTCGGCGGGGTGGAAGTCCTCTGGAACGCAAGGGTGAAAGCACTCTTACCTGGTGGTGCCTGTCACCCATGACCTGATACAGGTCAACGCCTTCATCGGGGGGAAAGAGGAGACATAGCTCCGTTGCACATTCGAGGTCAACTTCCTGACCGTCACGTCCAATTTTAACTGGCTTATGTCCATTCAAAGCGTTGGTAAGGTGAACACATTTGGTGAAGGGCAATTCGTGCCTGCAAATCCAGGCAATTCTGAAGACCCCTCCAAGGGTCTTAAGATTCATGCCTTCAGGCAAAACCCAATGTATAGGAGGTCCTCCGTGGTGGGATTCTGAACAGAGTCTCGCAAAGCCTTGAAAAGCTCCACTCTCTGTCACGGAAAATATCAAAATGACATTTCTTGCAGATCGGAATGCAGCATTCAGTTTCTTTTCATTTGCTGGCAGGGTCGACCATATACCCCTGGCTTTGGCAAGGGAGATGTTTTCACGGTTGCTGCTCTTTATGAGGAAGAATCTCGCATCCCGCAGAATATATCGAAGCCTCCTCGTGGGGTCTTCCGGAACAGCAGCAACGGAAGATGATGATCTCTTGTGCTTGCTTCGCGGACCTGCAGATGATTCCGATGCACAACTTGGACTTCTGCGAAAAACAATTGAAGCTATGCCTCGGGCTCTCTTCCTTCCTTGCTTTTTCTCCTCTGATCCATCAGTGCTAGAACCAGCGGCGGCTGACCCTTCTGGGAAAGATAGAGTCTCAGAAAAAGAGCCACCGGCTTCGCTTCGAAGATCCCGGGCGCTTCTCTCTTCGGGCTCTTCCTGCTCCCCTCCATCTTCTTCATCTTTTCTCGCAGCATCCCTCTCTTCCTCTTCTCCCACTCCTTCCGCCTCGTTCCTTCTGCCCTTTCCACTCTCTTCTTCGGAACAGTTCCTGCTGCCGATCTCACGGTCATATTCCACACAGCCTGATTCTTCTTTGGAAGGCAGCTGGGACCTGCTGTGCCACCTATCAACATCCTGCCCAAGGCTCTGGGAGCCGTCCGCTGTGGAAGACTCAGACCTGCTTTGCACGCGCCTTTTCCCGACTGCAGTCTGTTCACGTGGACTTCCACATGGCTCTGTGCTCATAGGTGAGCCAGGTGGCTCTGGAGTCAATTCTCGGGACCACTCAGGGGATTCTTGACTCTCGCGTTGGGTAGTTTCCATTCGATCACATCTTCTTTTGGAGGCCCGTTCCTCATTTTCATCTTGTTCCATTTCAGGGTGACACAAAGAGTCATCCTGATCGTATGCCTCTCCTAAGATATAGTCCAAAACATTAAAATCTCCATCTTTCTCATCCCGATTGCTGGCGGCCATCACCCCAGCTGAGGAGATCAATGAATGAAAAAATAAATAAATAAATAAATAAATAAATAAATAAATGAATGAATGAATTAATTAATTAATTAATAAATAAATAAATGAATGAATAAATGAATGAATAGATATAAAAATAAATAAAAGAATGATTGGATCAAAAAAAAAGAAAAAGAAAAAAACCCTGTGGTTTTTTTGTTTCCTCCTTTTTTTTTTCAATTATTTCTTTCTTTCTTGTTTTGCCTCTTGGTTGAGCTTCCAAAGGTAATGCCCGGTTTGTTCTGGGTAGAGGAGAGGTCACCTCCCTGGATCCGCAGATGAGGACTCCAGTGATCCCAAATGAGGGAGATGCCTGACAGCCGACTATATAGAGGAGCTGGCAGGGAGGCCAGGAGTTCTCACCCTTGTGTCCGGAGTTCACACCTTGGGAATATGTGTGAACTTTTTTCTCCATTTGGGGGCAAGAGGAGAAGGTGTGAACTCATGAGCTTGACTGTACCAGAGGCAGAAAATCCACATCCCTCTCTCAGCCCCCTGTTCTCTCTCTCAATTATACACATCCAGGTTCCCTTTGTAAACCTTAAAATTTCTTAGACTTGTGAATGTTGGAAATTTCACCATTGGAAGGTTTCATGCTTGTAAGGAATTTCCTACTGATAGTGGGAACTCTACTGGAATGTGAATCCCATTGGCAAGGGAGGTTCCCCCTCCTCCCTTCTTAAGATTACTTTAGGACAGAAACCTTTTGCTGAACAATGGAAAGGGCTGCAGCAGAGATCAAAATTTAATTATTCCAATCTCCACCCTACTCAGGGTAACAGGATTTAGGAAGGGCTGTAGCAAAGGATCAAGATTTAATTATTTGAGAATATGACCTTCAACAGACATGTGCAAAGCCACAGACCTCTGGGCGGTCCTGGGTTAAGCTAGAGCCACCATTGGCACAGGGAAGACATGGACAGTGATTGGTAGATGTGAGAACTGAGGGGAGGGAACTTGGATGGTTTCCTTAAAGATAGGGGGGTCTGAGGACTGAGGGGTGGTTGGAGAGGTTTTGCTCTGAGAGGTTGTGCTCTGAGAAGCTTGCTCTGAAGGAAGCTGGAGGTGGAGGCCCCTGAGACTGTGTCTCCATTTTGGTCACGTGAGTGATAGGGACTGATCTCTTTTCTTTGCCTCAGCTATCTAAGGGCTTGGGCCTTTTGGCCCAGCCAAAACAGAGGGGGTATTTAAGCCCTATTCCTTTCTCTCCCCTTTCTCTCTCCCTCTCTCTCTCTCTAATACCTTTCTTCCTCCTGTCTGTAATTAAACTCCATAAAAGGTTGACTGCTGACTTGAGTTTTCATTTAGGAATTACATAGCTGAATTCCTTGGCGACCTTAAATTAATATGTATCAGTCTCTTAAAGAGATTTCCTTGTCACACCTTTGGTTCATAGGCCCCATGGATGGACACGCCGAGCATGATGGACGGGATTGTTCCTTCCTAGGGTTGCTTTTGTTTCCGTCGCCCTGAGCTCATAACTGCCTCTTACACACATCCTGGTCGGTTGTTTACTGGGTCCGAGGGCGTGTCCAGGGCTTGTATCGGGAGAAAATCAGAGGATACGGGGGCTTCCTAGTAGATTGATGTCCGTTGTCGAAGGACCTTGGGGAGGAGCCAGCTCAGGATCAGTTGGAAGAATCCCTTGGAGAGAATAGGGGTACAGTAGGATCCGCCAGCCGTTCCTACATAATTCATCTGTGGGTGGTGAGCTGAGAAGGAGAATGGAGGCTAGAGGAATCTGGATGTGAGACAGATGAGGCGGTCAGAGGAAGAGAGGCAGGAATCAAGACTCAGAGACCACAACTTAAAACACCTGCGGTGTGGCAAGCTCCGTATTTATTTACCTCTCTAGAAAGGGAGAGCAAGTGGAGAAATTAGAAGTATGAGAAACAAGAGCACAGGCGTGGAGCTGCGAACTCCGGGACATCCTCCGTGGGCCAGGTGGTCAGGAGATGAATGGAAGATGTTCGGGGCAGCTGCATCGCGTCAGTCTCCTCTCCCGTCTTCTCCTCTCTCTTCTCTCCTCGTCTCTCCTCCTCTCTCGCCATTCACGCGCCTCCCTGTCTCTCCGGCCATATGGGGAACTATCACATTCTCCGGGTCGATCCCATTCACGGGGTCTCCGTCTCTGAGAGCCAAAGATAGCTCGTGTTTCACGCAGGAAGTCCTCTACGCGCCTATCAGAATCACATGCTGGTTGACCTCTGTGTCTTGCTTCCTGTGGCACAGGTCGACGTCCTGACCGAGAGTCCTGGAAAGGGAGAGCACGCTGCTGGTGGCCAGCGCGGTAGGAAGGCTGTCCCCTTCCTCGACCAGGGGACATGTCCCGCATTGGCCTTGGTGGCCTGCTGTTGTGAAATGCTCTCAGGTCATCCTCGTAGGAGCCCTTCATGAAAACACCTCTGGCAACTCCTGAAAATCTTCTGTCCGCTGCTGGATGGCGTGCGTCCTCCCTACGCGCTGGTCTCTCACGAAACCCAGGGGCGTAGTCCATCCTCGGTCTCTTCCTGCTGTTATGAACCTCGTCATCTTCTGACCGACGACGCCTTCTCGCATCCCGGTCCGCTTCTCGGCGGGGTGGAAGTCCTCTGGAACGCAAGGGTGAAAGCACTCTTACCTGGTGGTGCCTGTCACCCATGACCTGATACAGGTCAACGCCTTCATCGGGGGGAAAGAGGAGACATAGCTCCGTTGCACATTCGAGGTCAACTTCCTGACCGTCACGTCCAATTTTAACTGGCTTATGTCCATTCAAAGCGTTGGTAAGGTGAACACATTTGGTGAAGGGCAATTCGTGCCTGCAAATCCAGGCAATTCTGAAGACCCCTCCAAGGGTCTTAAGATTCATGCCTTCAGGCAAAACCCAATGTATAGGAGGTCCTCCGTGGTGGGATTCTGAACAGAGTCTCGCAAAGCCTTGAAAAGCTCCACTCTCTGTCACGGAAAATATCAAAATGACATTTCTTGCAGATCGGAATGCAGCATTCAGTTTCTTTTCATTTGCTGGCAGGGTCGACCATATACCCCTGGCTTTGGCAAGGGAGATGTTTTCACGGTTGCTGCTCTTTATGAGGAAGAATCTCGCATCCCGCAGAATATATCGAAGCCTCCTCGTGGGGTCTTCCGGAACAGCAGCAACGGAAGATGATGATCTCTTGTGCTTGCTTCGCGGACCTGCAGATGATTCCGATGCACAACTTGGACTTCTGCGAAAAACAATTGAAGCTATGCCTCGGGCTCTCTTCCTTCCTTGCTTTTTCTCCTCTGATCCATCAGTGCTAGAACCAGCGGCGGCTGACCCTTCTGGGAAAGATAGAGTCTCAGAAAAAGAGCCACCGGCTTCGCTTCGAAGATCCCGGGCGCTTCTCTCTTCGGGCTCTTCCTGCTCCCCTCCATCTTCTTCATCTTTTCTCGCAGCATCCCTCTCTTCCTCTTCTCCCACTCCTTCCGCCTCGTTCCTTCTGCCCTTTCCACTCTCTTCTTCGGAACAGTTCCTGCTGCCGATCTCACGGTCATATTCCACACAGCCTGATTCTTCTTTGGAAGGCAGCTGGGACCTGCTGTGCCACCTATCAACATCCTGCCCAAGGCTCTGGGAGCCGTCCGCTGTGGAAGACTCAGACCTGCTTTGCACGCGCCTTTTCCCGACTGCAGTCTGTTCACGTGGACTTCCACATGGCTCTGTGCTCATAGGTGAGCCAGGTGGCTCTGGAGTCAATTCTCGGGACCACTCAGGGGATTCTTGACTCTCGCGTTGGGTAGTTTCCATTCGATCACATCTTCTTTTGGAGGCCCGTTCCTCATTTTCATCTTGTTCCATTTCAGGGTGACACAAAGAGTCATCCTGATCGTATGCCTCTCCTAAGATATAGTCCAAAACATTAAAATCTCCATCTTTCTCATCCCGATTGCTGGCGGCCATCACCCCAGCTGAGGAGATCAATGAATGAAAAAATAAATAAATAAATAAATAAATAAATAAATAAATGAATGAATGAATTAATTAATTAATTAATAAATAAATAAATGAATGAATAAATGAATGAATAGATATAAAAATAAATAAAAGAATGATTGGATCAAAAAAAAAGAAAAAGAAAAAAACCCTGTGGTTTTTTTGTTTCCTCCTTTTTTTTTTCAATTATTTCTTTCTTTCTTGTTTTGCCTCTTGGTTGAGCTTCCAAAGGTAATGCCCGGTTTGTTCTGGGTAGAGGAGAGGTCACCTCCCTGGATCCGCAGATGAGGACTCCAGTGATCCCAAATGAGGGAGATGCCTGACAGCCGACTATATAGAGGAGCTGGCAGGGAGGCCAGGAGTTCTCACCCTTGTGTCCGGAGTTCACACCTTGGGAATATGTGTGAACTTTTTTCTCCATTTGGGGGCAAGAGGAGAAGGTGTGAACTCATGAGCTTGACTGTACCAGAGGCAGAAAATCCACATCCCTCTCTCAGCCCCCTGTTCTCTCTCTCAATTATACACATCCAGGTTCCCTTTGTAAACCTTAAAATTTCTTAGACTTGTGAATGTTGGAAATTTCACCATTGGAAGGTTTCATGCTTGTAAGGAATTTCCTACTGATAGTGGGAACTCTACTGGAATGTGAATCCCATTGGCAAGGGAGGTTCCCCCTCCTCCCTTCTTAAGATTACTTTAGGACAGAAACCTTTTGCTGAACAATGGAAAGGGCTGCAGCAGAGATCAAAATTTAATTATTCCAATCTCCACCCTACTCAGGGTAACAGGATTTAGGAAGGGCTGTAGCAAAGGATCAAGATTTAATTATTTGAGAATATGACCTTCAACAGACATGTGCAAAGCCACAGACCTCTGGGCGGTCCTGGGTTAAGCTAGAGCCACCATTGGCACAGGGAAGACATGGACAGTGATTGGTAGATGTGAGAACTGAGGGGAGGGAACTTGGATGGTTTCCTTAAAGATAGGGGGGTCTGAGGACTGAGGGGTGGTTGGAGAGGTTTTGCTCTGAGAGGTTGTGCTCTGAGAAGCTTGCTCTGAAGGAAGCTGGAGGTGGAGGCCCCTGAGACTGTGTCTCCATTTTGGTCACGTGAGTGATAGGGACTGATCTCTTTTCTTTGCCTCAGCTATCTAAGGGCTTGGGCCTTTTGGCCCAGCCAAAACAGAGGGGGTATTTAAGCCCTATTCCTTTCTCTCCCCTTTCTCTCTCCCTCTCTCTCTCTCTAATACCTTTCTTCCTCCTGTCTGTAATTAAACTCCATAAAAGGTTGACTGCTGACTTGAGTTTTCATTTAGGAATTACATAGCTGAATTCCTTGGCGACCTTAAATTAATATGTATCAGTCTCTTAAAGAGATTTCCTTGTCACACCTTTGGTTCATAGGCCCCATGGATGGACACGCCGAGCATGATGGACGGGATTGTTCCTTCCTAGGGTTGCTTTTGTTTCCGTCGCCCTGAGCTCATAACTGCCTCTTACACACATCCTGGTCGGTTGTTTACTGGGTCCGAGGGCGTGTCCAGGGCTTGTATCGGGAGAAAATCAGAGGATACGGGGGCTTCCTAGTAGATTGATGTCCGTTGTCGAAGGACCTTGGGGAGGAGCCAGCTCAGGATCAGTTGGAAGAATCCCTTGGAGAGAATAGGGGTACAGTAGGATCCGCCAGCCGTTCCTACATAATTCATCTGTGGGTGGTGAGCTGAGAAGGAGAATGGAGGCTAGAGGAATCTGGATGTGAGACAGATGAGGCGGTCAGAGGAAGAGAGGCAGGAATCAAGACTCAGAGACCACAACTTAAAACACCTGCGGTGTGGCAAGCTCCGTATTTATTTACCTCTCTAGAAAGGGAGAGCAAGTGGAGAAATTAGAAGTATGAGAAACAAGAGCACAGGCGTGGAGCTGCGAACTCCGGGACATCCTCCGTGGGCCAGGTGGTCAGGAGATGAATGGAAGATGTTCGGGGCAGCTGCATCGCGTCAGTCTCCTCTCCCGTCTTCTCCTCTCTCTTCTCTCCTCGTCTCTCCTCCTCTCTCGCCATTCACGCGCCTCCCTGTCTCTCCGGCCATATGGGGAACTATCACATTCTCCGGGTCGATCCCATTCACGGGGTCTCCGTCTCTGAGAGCCAAAGATAGCTCGTGTTTCACGCAGGAAGTCCTCTACGCGCCTATCAGAATCACATGCTGGTTGACCTCTGTGTCTTGCTTCCTGTGGCACAGGTCGACGTCCTGACCGAGAGTCCTGGAAAGGGAGAGCACGCTGCTGGTGGCCAGCGCGGTAGGAAGGCTGTCCCCTTCCTCGACCAGGGGACATGTCCCGCATTGGCCTTGGTGGCCTGCTGTTGTGAAATGCTCTCAGGTCATCCTCGTAGGAGCCCTTCATGAAAACACCTCTGGCAACTCCTGAAAATCTTCTGTCCGCTGCTGGATGGCGTGCGTCCTCCCTACGCGCTGGTCTCTCACGAAACCCAGGGGCGTAGTCCATCCTCGGTCTCTTCCTGCTGTTATGAACCTCGTCATCTTCTGACCGACGACGCCTTCTCGCATCCCGGTCCGCTTCTCGGCGGGGTGGAAGTCCTCTGGAACGCAAGGGTGAAAGCACTCTTACCTGGTGGTGCCTGTCACCCATGACCTGATACAGGTCAACGCCTTCATCGGGGGGAAAGAGGAGACATAGCTCCGTTGCACATTCGAGGTCAACTTCCTGACCGTCACGTCCAATTTTAACTGGCTTATGTCCATTCAAAGCGTTGGTAAGGTGAACACATTTGGTGAAGGGCAATTCGTGCCTGCAAATCCAGGCAATTCTGAAGACCCCTCCAAGGGTCTTAAGATTCATGCCTTCAGGCAAAACCCAATGTATAGGAGGTCCTCCGTGGTGGGATTCTGAACAGAGTCTCGCAAAGCCTTGAAAAGCTCCACTCTCTGTCACGGAAAATATCAAAATGACATTTCTTGCAGATCGGAATGCAGCATTCAGTTTCTTTTCATTTGCTGGCAGGGTCGACCATATACCCCTGGCTTTGGCAAGGGAGATGTTTTCACGGTTGCTGCTCTTTGTGAGGAAGAATCTCGCATCCCGCAGAATATATCGAAGCCTCCTCGTGGGGTCTTCCGGAACAGCAGCAACGGAAGATGATGATCTCTTGTGCTTGCTTCGCGGACCTGCAGATGATTCCGATGCACAACTTGGACTTCTGCGAAAAACAATTGAAGCTATGCCTCGGGCTCTCTTCCTTCCTTGCTTTTTCTCCTCTGATCCATCAGTGCTAGAACCAGCGGCGGCTGACCCTTCTGGGAAAGATAGAGTCTCAGAAAAAGAGCCACCGGCTTCGCTTCGAAGATCCCGGGCGCTTCTCTCTTCGGGCTCTTCCTGCTCCCCTCCATCTTCTTCATCTTTTCTCGCAGCATCCCTCTCTTCCTCTTCTCCCACTCCTTCCGCCTCGTTCCTTCTGCCCTTTCCACTCTCTTCTTCGGAACAGTTCCTGCTGCCGATCTCACGGTCATATTCCACACAGCCTGATTCTTCTTTGGAAGGCAGCTGGGACCTGCTGTGCCACCTATCAACATCCTGCCCAAGGCTCTGGGAGCCGTCCGCTGTGGAAGACTCAGACCTGCTTTGCACGCGCCTTTTCCCGACTGCAGTCTGTTCACGTGGACTTCCACATGGCTCTGTGCTCATAGGTGAGCCAGGTGGCTCTGGAGTCAATTCTCGGGACCACTCAGGGGATTCTTGACTCTCGCGTTGGGTAGTTTCCATTCGATCACATCTTCTTTTGGAGGCCCGTTCCTCATTTTCATCTTGTTCCATTTCAGGGTGACACAAAGAGTCATCCTGATCGTATGCCTCTCCTAAGATATAGTCCAAAACATTAAAATCTCCATCTTTCTCATCCCGATTGCTGGCGGCCATCACCCCAGCTGAGGAGATCAATGAATGAAAAAATAAATAAATAAATAAATAAATGAATTAATTAATTAATTAATTAATTAATGAATAAATGAATGAATAAATGAATGAATAGATATAAAAATAAATAAAAGAATGATTGGATCAAAAAAAAAGAAAAAGAAAAAAACCCTGTGGTTTTTTTGTTTCCTCCTTTTTTTTTTCAATTATTTCTTTCTTTCTTGTTTTGCCTCTTGGTTGAGCTTCCAAAGGTAATGCCCGGTTTGTTCTGGGTAGAGGAGAGGTCACCTCCCTGGATCCGCAGATGAGGACTCCAGTGATCCCAAATGAGGGAGATGCCTGACAGCCGACTATATAGAGGAGCTGGCAGGGAGGCCAGGAGTTCTCACCCTTGTGTCCGGAGTTCACACCTTGGGAATATGTGTGAACTTTTTTCTCCATTTGGGGGCAAGAGGAGAAGGTGTGAACTCATGAGCTTGACTGTATCAGAGGCAGAAAATCCACATCCCTCTCTCAGCCCCCTGTTCTCTCTCTCAATTATACACATCCAGGTTCCCTTTGTAAACCTTAAAATTTCTTAGACTTGTGAATGTTGGAAATTTCACCATTGGAAGGTTTCATGCTTGTAAGGAATTTCCTACTGATAGTGGGAACTCTACTGGAATGTGAATCCCATTGGCAAGGGAGGTTCCCCCTCCTCCCTTCTTAAGATTACTTTAGGACAGAAACCTTTTGCTGAACAATGGAAAGGGCTGCAGCAGAGATCAAAATTTAATTATTCCAATCTCCACCCTACTCAGGGTAACAGGATTTAGGAAGGGCTGTAGCAAAGGATCAAGATTTAATTATTTGAGAATATGACCTTCAACAGACATGTGCAAAGCCACAGACCTCTGGGCGGTCCTGGGTTAAGCTAGAGCCACCATTGGCACAGGGAAGACATGGACAGTGATTGGTAGATGTGAGAACTGAGGGGAGGGAACTTGGATGGTTTCCTTAAAGATAGGGGGGTCTGAGGACTGAGGGGTGGTTGGAGAGGTTTTGCTCTGAGAGGTTGTGCTCTGAGAAGCTTGCTCTGAAGGAAGCTGGAGGTGGAGGCCCCTGAGACTGTGTCTCCATTTTGGTCACGTGAGTGATAGGGACTGATCTCTTTTCTTTGCCTCAGCTATCTAAGGGCTTGGGCCTTTTGGCCCAGCCAAAACAGAGGGGGTATTTAAGCCCTATTCCTTTCTCTCCCCTTTCTCTCTCCCTCTCTCTCTCTCTAATACCTTTCTTCCTCCTGTCTGTAATTAAACTCCATAAAAGGTTGACTGCTGACTTGAGTTTTCATTTAGGAATTACATAGCTGAATTCCTTGGCGACCTTAAATTAATATGTATCAGTCTCTTAAAGAGATTTCCTTGTCACACCTTTGGTTCATAGGCCCCATGGATGGACACGCCGAGCATGATGGACGGGATTGTTCCTTCCTAGGGTTGCTTTTGTTTCCGTCGCCCTGAGCTCATAACTGCCTCTTACACACATCCTGGTCGGTTGTTTACTGGGTCCGAGGGCGTGTCCAGGGCTTGTATCGGGAGAAAATCAGAGGATACGGGGGCTTCCTAGTAGATTGATGTCCGTTGTCGAAGGACCTTGGGGAGGAGCCAGCTCAGGATCAGTTGGAAGAATCCCTTGGAGAGAATAGGGGTACAGTAGGATCCGCCAGCCGTTCCTACATAATTCATCTGTGGGTGGTGAGCTGAGAAGGAGAATGGAGGCTAGAGGAATCTGGATGTGAGACAGATGAGGCGGTCAGAGGAAGAGAGGCAGGAATCAAGACTCAGAGACCACAACTTAAAACACCTGCGGTGTGGCAAGCTCCGTATTTATTTACCTCTCTAGAAAGGGAGAGCAAGTGGAGAAATTAGAAGTATGAGAAACAAGAGCACAGGCGTGGAGCTGCGAACTCCGGGACATCCTCCGTGGGCCAGGTGGTCAGGAGATGAATGGAAGATGTTCGGGGCAGCTGCATCGCGTCAGTCTCCTCTCCCGTCTTCTCCTCTCTCTTCTCTCCTCGTCTCTCCTCCTCTCTCGCCATTCACGCGCCTCCCTGTCTCTCCGGCCATATGGGGAACTATCACATTCTCCGGGTCGATCCCATTCACGGGGTCTCCGTCTCTGAGAGCCAAAGATAGCTCGTGTTTCACGCAGGAAGTCCTCTACGCGCCTATCAGAATCACATGCTGGTTGACCTCTGTGTCTTGCTTCCTGTGGCACAGGTCGACGTCCTGACCGAGAGTCCTGGAAAGGGAGAGCACGCTGCTGGTGGCCAGCGCGGTAGGAAGGCTGTCCCCTTCCTCGACCAGGGGACATGTCCCGCATTGGCCTTGGTGGCCTGCTGTTGTGAAATGCTCTCAGGTCATCCTCGTAGGAGCCCTTCATGAAAACACCTCTGGCAACTCCTGAAAATCTTCTGTCCGCTGCTGGATGGCGTGCGTCCTCCCTACGCGCTGGTCTCTCACGAAACCCAGGGGCGTAGTCCATCCTCGGTCTCTTCCTGCTGTTATGAACCTCGTCATCTTCTGACCGACGACGCCTTCTCGCATCCCGGTCCGCTTCTCGGCGGGGTGGAAGTCCTCTGGAACGCAAGGGTGAAAGCACTCTTACCTGGTGGTGCCTGTCACCCATGACCTGATACAGGTCAACGCCTTCATCGGGGGGAAAGAGGAGACATAGCTCCGTTGCACATTCGAGGTCAACTTCCTGACCGTCACGTCCAATTTTAACTGGCTTATGTCCATTCAAAGCGTTGGTAAGGTGAACACATTTGGTGAAGGGCAATTCGTGCCTGCAAATCCAGGCAATTCTGAAGACCCCTCCAAGGGTCTTAAGATTCATGCCTTCAGGCAAAACCCAATGTATAGGAGGTCCTCCGTGGTGGGATTCTGAACAGAGTCTCGCAAAGCCTTGAAAAGCTCCACTCTCTGTCACGGAAAATATCAAAATGACATTTCTTGCAGATCGGAATGCAGCATTCAGTTTCTTTTCATTTGCTGGCAGGGTCGACCATATACCCCTGGCTTTGGCAAGGGAGATGTTTTCACGGTTGCTGCTCTTTGTGAGGAAGAATCTCGCATCCCGCAGAATATATCGAAGCCTCCTCGTGGGGTCTTCCGGAACAGCAGCAACGGAAGATGATGATCTCTTGTGCTTGCTTCGCGGACCTGCAGATGATTCCGATGCACAACTTGGACTTCTGCGAAAAACAATTGAAGCTATGCCTCGGGCTCTCTTCCTTCCTTGCTTTTTCTCCTCTGATCCATCAGTGCTAGAACCAGCGGCGGCTGACCCTTCTGGGAAAGATAGAGTCTCAGAAAAAGAGCCACCGGCTTCGCTTCGAAGATCCCGGGCGCTTCTCTCTTCGGGCTCTTCCTGCTCCCCTCCATCTTCTTCATCTTTTCTCGCAGCATCCCTCTCTTCCTCTTCTCCCACTCCTTCCGCCTCGTTCCTTCTGCCCTTTCCACTCTCTTCTTCGGAACAGTTCCTGCTGCCGATCTCACGGTCATATTCCACACAGCCTGATTCTTCTTTGGAAGGCAGCTGGGACCTGCTGTGCCACCTATCAACATCCTGCCCAAGGCTCTGGGAGCCGTCCGCTGTGGAAGACTCAGACCTGCTTTGCACGCGCCTTTTCCCGACTGCAGTCTGTTCACGTGGACTTCCACATGGCTCTGTGCTCATAGGTGAGCCAGGTGGCTCTGGAGTCAATTCTCGGGACCACTCAGGGGATTCTTGACTCTCGCGTTGGGTAGTTTCCATTCGATCACATCTTCTTTTGGAGGCCCGTTCCTCATTTTCATCTTGTTCCATTTCAGGGTGACACAAAGAGTCATCCTGATCGTATGCCTCTCCTAAGATATAGTCCAAAACATTAAAATCTCCATCTTTCTCATCCCGATTGCTGGCGGCCATCACCCCAGCTGAGGAGATCAATGAATGAAAAAATAAATAAATAAATAAATAAATATATAAATGAATGAATGAATGAATTAATAAATAAATGAATGAATAAATGAATAAATAGATATAAAAATAAATAAAAGAATGATTGGATCAAAAAAAAAAGAAAAAGAAAAAAACCCTGTGGTTTTTTTGTTTCCTCCTTTTTTTTCAATTATTTCTTTCTTTCTTGTTTTGCCTCTTGGTTGAGCTTCCAAAGGTAATGCCCGGTTTGTTCTGGGTAGAGGAGAGGTCACCTCCCTGGATCCGCAGATGAGGACTCCAGTGATCCCAAATGAGGGAGATGCCTGACAGCCGACTATATAGAGGAGCTGGCAGGGAGGCCAGGAGTTCTCACCCTTGTGTCCGGAGTTCACACCTTGGGAATATGTGTGAACTTTTTTCTCCATTTGGGGGCAAGAGGAGAAGGTGTGAACTCATGAGCTTGACTGTATCAGAGGCAGAAAATCCACATCCCTCTCTCAGCCCCCTGTTCTCTCTCTCAATTATACACATCCAGGTTCCCTTTGTAAACCTTAAAATTTCTTAGACTTGTGAATGTTGGAAATTTCACCATTGGAAGGTTTCATGCTTGTAAGGAATTTCCTACTGATAGTGGGAACTCTACTGGAATGTGAATCCCATTGGCAAGGGAGGTTCCCCCTCCTCCCTTCTTAAGATTACTTTAGGACAGAAACCTTTTGCTGAACAATGGAAAGGGCTGCAGCAGAGATCAAAATTTAATTATTCCAATCTCCACCCTACTCAGGGTAACAGGATTTAGGAAGGGCTGTAGCAAAGGATCAAGATTTAATTATTTGAGAATATGACCTTCAACAGACATGTGCAAAGCCACAGACCTCTGGGCGGTCCTGGGTTAAGCTAGAGCCACCATTGGCACAGGGAAGACATGGACAGTGATTGGTAGATGTGAGAACTGAGGGGAGGGAACTTGGATGGTTTCCTTAAAGATAGGGGGGTCTGAGGACTGAGGGGTGGTTGGAGAGGTTTTGCTCTGAGAGGTTGTGCTCTGAGAAGCTTGCTCTGAAGGAAGCTGGAGGTGGAGGCCCCTGAGACTGTGTCTCCATTTTGGTCACGTGAGTGATAGGGACTGATCTCTTTTCTTTGCCTCAGCTATCTAAGGGCTTGGGCCTTTTGGCCCAGCCAAAACAGAGGGGGTATTTAAGCCCTATTCCTTTCTCTCCCCTTTCTCTCTCCCTCTCTCTCTCTCTAATACCTTTCTTCCTCCTGTCTGTAATTAAACTCCATAAAAGGTTGACTGCTGACTTGAGTTTTCATTTAGGAATTACATAGCTGAATTCCTTGGCGACCTTAAATTAATATGTATCAGTCTCTTAAAGAGATTTCCTTGTCACACCTTTGGTTCATAGGCCCCATGGATGGACACGCCGAGCATGATGGACGGGATTGTTCCTTCCTAGGGTTGCTTTTGTTTCCGTCGCCCTGAGCTCATAACTGCCTCTTACACACATCCTGGTCGGTTGTTTACTGGGTCCGAGGGCGTGTCCAGGGCTTGTATCGGGAGAAAATCAGAGGATACGGGGGCTTCCTAGTAGATTGATGTCCGTTGTCGAAGGACCTTGGGGAGGAGCCAGCTCAGGATCAGTTGGAAGAATCCCTTGGAGAGAATAGGGGTACAGTAGGATCCGCCAGCCGTTCCTACATAATTCATCTGTGGGTGGTGAGCTGAGAAGGAGAATGGAGGCTAGAGGAATCTGGATGTGAGACAGATGAGGCGGTCAGAGGAAGAGAGGCAGGAATCAAGACTCAGAGACCACAACTTAAAACACCTGCGGTGTGGCAAGCTCCGTATTTATTTACCTCTCTAGAAAGGGAGAGCAAGTGGAGAAATTAGAAGTATGAGAAACAAGAGCACAGGCGTGGAGCTGCGAACTCCGGGACATCCTCCGTGGGCCAGGTGGTCAGGAGATGAATGGAAGATGTTCGGGGCAGCTGCATCGCGTCAGTCTCCTCTCCCGTCTTCTCCTCTCTCTTCTCTCCTCGTCTCTCCTCCTCTCTCGCCATTCACGCGCCTCCCTGTCTCTCCGGCCATATGGGGAACTATCACATTCTCCGGGTCGATCCCATTCACGGGGTCTCCGTCTCTGAGAGCCAAAGATAGCTCGTGTTTCACGCAGGAAGTCCTCTACGCGCCTATCAGAATCACATGCTGGTTGACCTCTGTGTCTTGCTTCCTGTGGCACAGGTCGACGTCCTGACCGAGAGTCCTGGAAAGGGAGAGCACGCTGCTGGTGGCCAGCGCGGTAGGAAGGCTGTCCCCTTCCTCGACCAGGGGACATGTCCCGCATTGGCCTTGGTGGCCTGCTGTTGTGAAATGCTCTCAGGTCATCCTCGTAGGAGCCCTTCATGAAAACACCTCTGGCAACTCCTGAAAATCTTCTGTCCGCTGCTGGATGGCGTGCGTCCTCCCTACGCGCTGGTCTCTCACGAAACCCAGGGGCGTAGTCCATCCTCGGTCTCTTCCTGCTGTTATGAACCTCGTCATCTTCTGACCGACGACGCCTTCTCGCATCCCGGTCCGCTTCTCGGCGGGGTGGAAGTCCTCTGGAACGCAAGGGTGAAAGCACTCTTACCTGGTGGTGCCTGTCACCCATGACCTGATACAGGTCAACGCCTTCATCGGGGGGAAAGAGGAGACATAGCTCCGTTGCACATTCGAGGTCAACTTCCTGACCGTCACGTCCAATTTTAACTGGCTTATGTCCATTCAAAGCGTTGGTAAGGTGAACACATTTGGTGAAGGGCAATTCGTGCCTGCAAATCCAGGCAATTCTGAAGACCCCTCCAAGGGTCTTAAGATTCATGCCTTCAGGCAAAACCCAATGTATAGGAGGTCCTCCGTGGTGGGATTCTGAACAGAGTCTCGCAAAGCCTTGAAAAGCTCCACTCTCTGTCACGGAAAATATCAAAATGACATTTCTTGCAGATCGGAATGCAGCATTCAGTTTCTTTTCATTTGCTGGCAGGGTCGACCATATACCCCTGGCTTTGGCAAGGGAGATGTTTTCACGGTTGCTGCTCTTTATGAGGAAGAATCTCGCATCCCGCAGAATATATCGAAGCCTCCTCGTGGGGTCTTCCGGAACAGCAGCAATGGAAGATGATGATCTCTTGTGCTTGCTTCGCGGACCTGCAGATGATTCCGATGCACAACTTGGACTTCTGCGAAAAACAATTGAAGCTATGCCTCGGGCTCTCTTCCTTCCTTGCTTTTTCTCCTCTGATCCATCAGTGCTAGAACCAGCGGCGGCTGACCCTTCTGGGAAAGATAGAGTCTCAGAAAAAGAGCCACCGGCTTCGCTTCGAAGATCCCGGGCGCTTCTCTCTTCGGGCTCTTCCTGCTCCCCTCCATCTTCTTCATCTTTTCTCGCAGCATCCCTCTCTTCCTCTTCTCCCACTCCTTCCGCCTCGTTCCTTCTGCCCTTTCCACTCTCTTCTTCGGAACAGTTCCTGCTGCCGATCTCACGGTCATATTCCACACAGCCTGATTCTTCTTTGGAAGGCAGCTGGGACCTGCTGTGCCACCTATCAACATCCTGCCCAAGGCTCTGGGAGCCGTCCGCTGTGGAAGACTCAGACCTGCTTTGCACGCGCCTTTTCCCGACTGCAGTCTGTTCACGTGGACTTCCACATGGCTCTGTGCTCATAGGTGAGCCAGGTGGCTCTGGAGTCAATTCTCGGGACCACTCAGGGGATTCTTGACTCTCGCGTTGGGTAGTTTCCATTCGATCACATCTTCTTTTGGAGGCCCGTTCCTCATTTTCATCTTGTTCCATTTCAGGGTGACACAAAGAGTCATCCTGATCGTATGCCTCTCCTAAGATATAGTCCAAAACATTAAAATCTCCATCTTTCTCATCCCGATTGCTGGCGGCCATCACCCCAGCTGAGGAGATCAATGAATGAAAAAATAAATAAACAAATAAATAAATAAATAAATATATAAATGAATGAATGAATGAATTAATAAATAAATGAATGAATAAATGAATAAATAGATATAAAAATAAATAAAAGAATGATTGGATCAAAAAAAAAGAAAAAGAAAAAAACCCTGTGGTTTTTTTGTTTCCTTCTTTTTTTTTCAATTATTTCTTTCTTTCTTGTTTTGCCTCTTGGTTGAGCTTCCAAAGGTAATGCCCGGTTTGTTCTGGGTAGAGGAGAGGTCACCTCCCTGGATCCGCAGATGAGGACTCCAGTGATCCCAAATGAGGGAGATGCCTGACAGCCGACTATATAGAGGAGCTGGCAGGGAGGCCAGGAGTTCTCACCCTTGTGTCCGGAGTTCACACCTTGGGAATATGTGTGAACTTTTTTCTCCATTTGGGGGCAAGAGGAGAAGGTGTGAACTCATGAGCTTGACTGTATCAGAGGCAGAAAATCCACATCCCTCTCTCAGCCCCCTGTTCTCTCTCTCAATTATACACATCCAGGTTCCCTTTGTAAACCTTAAAATTTCTTAGACTTGTGAATGTTGGAAATTTCACCATTGGAAGGTTTCATGCTTGTAAGGAATTTCCTACTGATAGTGGGAACTCTACTGGATTGTGAATCCCATTGGCAAGGGAGGTTCCCCCTCCTCCCTTCTTAAGATTACTTTAGGACAGAAACCTTTTGCTGAACAATGGAAAGGGCTGCAGCAGAGATCAAAATTTAATTATTCCAATCTCCACCCTACTCAGGGTAACAGGATTTAGGAAGGGCTGTAGCAAAGGATCAAGATTTAATTATTTGAGAATATGACCTTCAACAGACATGTGCAAAGCCACAGACCTCTGGGCGGTCCTGGGTTAAGCTAGAGCCACCATTGGCACAGGGAAGACATGGACAGTGATTGGTAGATGTGAGAACTGAGGGGAGGGAACTTGGATGGTTTCCTTAAAGATAGGGGGGTCTGAGGACTGAGGGGTGGTTGGAGAGGTTTTGCTCTGAGAGGTTGTGCTCTGAGAAGCTTGCTCTGAAGGAAGCTGGAGGTGGAGGCCCCTGAGACTGTGTCTCCATTTTGGTCACGTGAGTGATAGGGACTGATCTCTTTTCTTTGCCTCAGCTATCTAAGGGCTTGGGCCTTTTGGCCCAGCCTAAACAGAGGGGGTATTTAAGCCCTATTCCTTTCTCTCCCCTTTCTCTCTCCCTCTCTCTCTCTCTAATACCTTTCTTCCTCCTGTCTGTAATTAAACTCCATAAAAGGTTGACTGCTGACTTGAGTTTTCATTTAGGAATTACATAGCTGAATTCCTTGGCGACCTTAAATTAATATGTATCAGTCTCTTAAAGAGATTTCCTTGTCACACCTTTGGTTAATAGGCCCCATGGATGGACACGCCGAGCATGATGGACGGGATTGTTCCTTCCTAGGGTTGCTTTTGTTTCCGTCGCCCTGAGCTCATAACTGCCTCTTACACACATCCTGGTCGGTTGTTTACTGGGTCCGAGGGCGTGTCCAGGGCTTGTATCGGGAGAAAATCAGAGGATACGGGGGCTTCCTAGTAGATTGATGTCCGTTGTCGAAGGACCTTGGGGAGGAGCCAGCTCAGGATCAGTTGGAAGAATCCCTTGGAGAGAATAGGGGTACAGTAGGATCCGCCAGCCGTTCCTACATAATTCATCTGTGGGTGGTGAGCTGAGAAGGAGAATGGAGGCTAGAGGAATCTGGATGTGAGACAGATGAGGCGGTCAGAGGAAGAGAGGCAGGAATCAAGACTCAGAGACCACAACTTAAAACACCTGCGGTGTGGCAAGCTCCGTATTTATTTACCTCTCTAGAAAGGGAAAGCAAGTGGAGAAATTAGAAGTATGAGAAACAAGAGCACAGGCGTGGAGCTGCGAACTCCGGGACATCCTCCGTGGGCCAGGTGGTCAGGAGATGAATGGAAGATGTTCGGGGCAGCTGCATCGCGTCAGTCTCCTCTCCCGTCTTCTCCTCTCTCTTCTCTCCTCGTCTCTCCTCCTCTCTCGCCATTCACGCGCCTCCCTGTCTCTCCGGCCATATGGGGAACTATCACATTCTCCGGGTCGATCCCATTCACGGGGTCTCCGTCTCTGAGAGCCAAAGATAGCTCGTGTTTCACGCAGGAAGTCCTCTACGCGCCTATCAGAATCACATGCTGGTTGACCTCTGTGTCTTGCTTCCTGTGGCACAGGTCGACGTCCTGACCGAGAGTCCTGGAAAGGGAGAGCACGCTGCTGGTGGCCAGCGCGGTAGGAAGGCTGTCCCCTTCCTCGACCAGGGGACATGTCCCGCATTGGCCTTGGTGGCCTGCTGTTGTGAAATGCTCTCAGGTCATCCTCGTAGGAGCCCTTCATGAAAACACCTCTGGCAACTCCTGAAAATCTTCTGTCCGCTGCTGGATGGCGTGCGTCCTCCCTACGCGCTGGTCTCTCACGAAACCCAGGGGCGTAGTCCATCCTCGGTCTCTTCCTGCTGTTATGAACCTCGTCATCTTCTGACCGACGACGCCTTCTCGCATCCCGGTCCGCTTCTCGGCGGGGTGGAAGTCCTCTGGAACGCAAGGGTGAAAGCACTCTTACCTGGTGGTGCCTGTCACCCATGACCTGATACAGGTCAACGCCTTCATCGGGGGGAAAGAGGAGACATAGCTCCGTTGCACATTCGAGGTCAACTTCCTGACCGTCACGTCCAATTTTAACTGGCTTATGTCCATTCAAAGCGTTGGTAAGGTGAACACATTTGGTGAAGGGCAATTCGTGCCTGCAAATCCAGGCAATTCTGAAGACCCCTCCAAGGGTCTTAAGATTCATGCCTTCAGGCAAAACCCAATGTATAGGAGGTCCTCCGTGGTGGGATTCTGAACAGAGTCTCGCAAAGCCTTGAAAAGCTCCACTCTCTGTCACGGAAAATATCAAAATGACATTTCTTGCAGATCGGAATGCAGCATTCAGTTTCTTTTCATTTGCTGGCAGGGTCGACCATATACCCCTGGCTTTGGCAAGGGAGATGTTTTCACGGTTGCTGCTCTTTATGAGGAAGAATCTCGCATCCCGCAGAATATATCGAAGCCTCCTCGTGGGGTCTTCCGGAACAGCAGCAACGGAAGATGATGATCTCTTGTGCTTGCTTCGCGGACCTGCAGATGATTCCGATGCACAACTTGGACTTCTGCGAAAAACAATTGAAGCTATGCCTCGGGCTCTCTTCCTTCCTTGCTTTTTCTCCTCTGATCCATCAGTGCTAGAACCAGCGGCGGCTGACCCTTCTGGGAAAGATAGAGTCTCAGAAAAAGAGCCACCGGCTTCGCTTCGAAGATCCCGGGCGCTTCTCTCTTCGGGCTCTTCCTGCTCCCCTCCATCTTCTTCATCTTTTCTCGCAGCATCCCTCTCTTCCTCTTCTCCCACTCCTTCCGCCTCGTTCCTTCTGCCCTTTCCACTCTCTTCTTCGGAACAGTTCCTGCTGCCGATCTCACGGTCATATTCCACACAGCCTGATTCTTCTTTGGAAGGCAGCTGGGACCTGCTGTGCCACCTATCAACATCCTGCCCAAGGCTCTGGGAGCCGTCCGCTGTGGAAGACTCAGACCTGCTTTGCACGCGCCTTTTCCCGACTGCAGTCTGTTCACGTGGACTTCCACATGGCTCTGTGCTCATAGGTGAGCCAGGTGGCTCTGGAGTCAATTCTCGGGACCACTCAGGGGATTCTTGACTCTCGCGTTGGGTAGTTTCCATTCGATCACATCTTCTTTTGGAGGCCCGTTCCTCATTTTCATCTTGTTCCATTTCAGGGTGACACAAAGAGTCATCCTGATCGTATGCCTCTCCTAAGATATAGTCCAAAACATTAAAATCTCCATCTTTCTCATCCCGATTGCTGGCGGCCATCACCCCAGCTGAGGAGATCAATGAATGAAAAAATAAATAAATAAATAAATAAATAAATATATAAATGAATGAATGAATGAATTAATTAATAAATAAATGAATGAATAAATGAATAAATAGATATAAAAATAAATAAAAGAATGATTGGATCAAAAAAAGAAAAAGAAAAAAACCCTGTGGTTTTTTTGTTTCCTTCTTTTTTTTTCAATTATTTCTTTCTTTCTTGTTTTGCCTCTTGGTTGAGCTTCCAAAGGTAATGCCCGGTTTGTTCTGGGTAGAGGAGAGGTCACCTCCCTGGATCCGCAGATGAGGACTCCAGTGATCCCAAATGAGGGAGATGCCTGACAGCCGACTATATAGAGGAGCTGGCAGGGAGGCCAGGAGTTCTCACCCTTGTGTCCGGAGTTCACACCTTGGGAATATGTGTGAACTTTTTTCTCCATTTGGGGGCAAGAGGAGAAGGTGTGAACTCATGAGCTTGACTGTATCAGAGGCAGAAAATCCACATCCCTCTCTCAGCCCCCTGTTCTCTCTCTCAATTATACACATCCAGGTTCCCTTTGTAAACCTTAAAATTTCTTAGACTTGTGAATGTTGGAAATTTCACCATTGGAAGGTTTCATGCTTGTAAGGAATTTCCTACTGATAGTGGGAACTCTACTGGAATGTGAATCCCATTGGCAAGGGAGGTTCCCCCTCCTCCCTTCTTAAGATTACTTTAGGACAGAAACCTTTTGCTGAACAATGGAAAGGGCTGCAGCAGAGATCAAAATTTAATTATTCCAATCTCCACCCTACTCAGGGTAACAGGATTTAGGAAGGGCTGTAGCAAAGGATCAAGATTTAATTAATTGAGAATATGACCTTCAACAGACATGTGCAAAGCCACAGACCTCTGGGCGGTCCTGGGTTAAGCTAGAGCCACCATTGGCACAGGGAAGACATGGACAGTGATTGGTAGATGTGAGAACTGAGGGGAGGGAACTTGGATGGTTTCCTTAAAGATAGGGGGGTCTGAGGACTGAGGGGTGGTTGGAGAGGTTTTGCTCTGAGAGGTTGTGCTCTGAGAAGCTTGCTCTGAAGGAAGCTGGAGGTGGAGGCCCCTGAGACTGTGTCTCCATTTTGGTCACGTGAGTGATAGGGACTGATCTCTTTTCTTTGCCTCAGCTATCTAAGGGCTTGGGCCTTTTGGCCCAGCCTAAACAGAGGGGGTATTTAAGCCCTATTCCTTTCTCTCCCCTTTCTCTCTCCCTCTCTCTCTCTCTAATACCTTTCTTCCTCCTGTCTGTAATTAAACTCCATAAAAGGTTGACTGCTGACTTGAGTTTTCATTTAGGAATTACATAGCTGAATTCCTTGGCGACCTTAAATTAATATGTATCAGTCTCTTAAAGAGATTTCCTTGTCACACCTTTGGTTAATAGGCCCCATGGATGGACACGCCGAGCATGATGGACGGGATTGTTCCTTCCTAGGGTTGCTTTTGTTTCCGTCGCCCTGAGCTCATAACTGCCTCTTACACACATCCTGGTCGGTTGTTTACTGGGTCCGAGGGCGTGTCCAGGGCTTGTATCGGGAGAAAATCAGAGGATACGGGGGCTTCCTAGTAGATTGATGTCCGTTGTCGAAGGACCTTGGGGAGGAGCCACCTCAGGATCAGTTGGAAGAATCCCTTGGAGAGAATAGGGGTACAGTAGGATCCGCCAGCCGTTCCTACATAATTCATCTGTGGGTGGTGAGCTGAGAAGGAGAATGGAGGCTAGAGGAATCTGGATGTGAGACAGATGAGGCGGTCAGAGGAAGAGAGGCAGGAATCAAGACTCAGAGACCACAACTTAAAACACCTGCGGTGTGGCAAGCTCCGTATTTATTTACCTCTCTAGAAAGGGAAAGCAAGTGGAGAAATTAGAAGTATGAGAAACAAGAGCACAGGCGTGGAGCTGCGAACTCCGGGACATCCTCCGTGGGCCAGGTGGTCAGGAGATGAATGGAAGATGTTCGGGGCAGCTGCATCGCGTCAGTCTCCTCTCCCGTCTTCTCCTCTCTCTTCTCTCCTCGTCTCTCCTCCTCTCTCGCCATTCACGCGCCTCCCTGTCTCTCCGGCCATATGGGGAACTATCACATTCTCCGGGTCGATCCCATTCACGGGGTCTCCGTCTCTGAGAGCCAAAGATAGCTCGTGTTTCACGCAGGAAGTCCTCTACGCGCCTATCAGAATCACATGCTGGTTGACCTCTGTGTCTTGCTTCCTGTGGCACAGGTCGACGTCCTGACCGAGAGTCCTGGAAAGGGAGAGCACGCTGCTGGTGGCCAGCGCGGTAGGAAGGCTGTCCCCTTCCTCGACCAGGGGACATGTCCCGCATTGGCCTTGGTGGCCTGCTGTTGTGAAATGCTCTCAGGTCATCCTCGTAGGAGCCCTTCATGAAAACACCTCTGGCAACTCCTGAAAATCTTCTGTCCGCTGCTGGATGGCGTGCGTCCTCCCTACGCGCTGGTCTCTCACGAAACCCAGGGGCGTAGTCCATCCTCGGTCTCTTCCTGCTGTTATGAACCTCGTCATCTTCTGACCGACGACGCCTTCTCGCATCCCGGTCCGCTTCTCGGCGGGGTGGAAGTCCTCTGGAACGCAAGGGTGAAAGCACTCTTACCTGGTGGTGCCTGTCACCCATGACCTGATACAGGTCAACGCCTTCATCGTGGGGAAAGAGGAGACATAGCTCCGTTGCACATTCGAGGTCAACTTCCTGACCGTCACGTCCAATTTTAACTGGCTTATGTCCATTCAAAGCGTTGGTAAGGTGAACACATTTGGTGAAGGGCAATTCGTGCCTGCAAATCCAGGCAATTCTGAAGACCCCTCCAAGGGTCTTAAGATTCATGCCTTCAGGCAAAACCCAATGTATAGGAGGTCCTCCGTGGTGGGATTCTGAACAGAGTCTCGCAAAGCCTTGAAAAGCTCCACTCTCTGTCACGGAAAATATCAAAATGACATTTCTTGCAGATCGGAATGCAGCATTCAGTTTCTTTTCATTTGCTGGCAGGGTCGACCATATACCCCTGGCTTTGGCAAGGGAGATGTTTTCACGGTTGCTGCTCTTTATGAGGAAGAATCTCGCATCCCGCAGAATATATCGAAGCCTCCTCGTGGGGTCTTCCGGAACAGCAGCAACGGAAGATGATGATCTCTTGTGCTTGCTTCGCGGACCTGCAGATGATTCCGATGCACAACTTGGACTTCTGCGAAAAACAATTGAAGCTATGCCTCGGGCTCTCTTCCTTCCTTGCTTTTTCTCCTCTGATCCATCAGTGCTAGAACCAGCGGCGGCTGACCCTTCTGGGAAAGATAGAGTCTCAGAAAAAGAGCCACCGGCTTCGCTTCGAAGATCCCGGGCGCTTCTCTCTTCGGGCTCTTCCTGCTCCCCTCCATCTTCTTCATCTTTTCTCGCAGCATCCCTCTCTTCCTCTTCTCCCACTCCTTCCGCCTCGTTCCTTCTGCCCTTTCCACTCTCTTCTTCGGAACAGTTCCTGCTGCCGATCTCACGGTCATATTCCACACAGCCTGATTCTTCTTTGGAAGGCAGCTGGGACCTGCTGTGCCACCTATCAACATCCTGCCCAAGGCTCTGGGAGCCGTCCGCTGTGGAAGACTCAGACCTGCTTTGCACGCGCCTTTTCCCGACTGCAGTCTGTTCACGTGGACTTCCACATGGCTCTGTGCTCATAGGTGAGCCAGGTGGCTCTGGAGTCAATTCTCGGGACCACTCAGGGGATTCTTGACTCTCGCGTTGGGTAGTTTCCATTCGATCACATCTTCTTTTGGAGGCCCGTTCCTCATTTTCATCTTGTTCCATTTCAGGGTGACACAAAGAGTCATCCTGATCGTATGCCTCTCCTAAGATATAGTCCAAAACATTAAAATCTCCATCTTTCTCATCCCGATTGCTGGCGGCCATCACCCCAGCTGAGGAGATCAATGAATGAAAAAATAAATAAATAAATAAATAAATAAATATATAAATGAATGAATGAATGAATGAATTAATAAATAAATGAATGAATAAATGAATAAATAGATATAAAAATAAATAAAAGAATGATTGGATCAAAAAAAAGGAAAAGAAAAAAACCCTGTGGTTTTTTTGTTTCCTTCTTTTTTTTTCAATTATTTCTTTCTTTCTTGTTTTGCCTCTTGGTTGAGCTTCCAAAGGTAATGCCCGATTTGTTCTGGGTAGAGGAGAGGTCACCTCCCTGGATCCGCAGATGAGGACTCCAGTGATCCCAAATGAGGGAGATGCCTGACAGCCGACTATATAGAGGAGCTGGCAGGGAGGCCAGGAGTTCTCACCCTTGTGTCCGGAGTTCACACCTTGGGAATATGTGTGAACTTTTTTCTCCATTTGGGGGCAAGAGGAGAAGGTGTGAACTCATGAGCTTGACTGTATCAGAGGCAGAAAATCCACATCCCTCTCTCAGCCACCTGTTCTCTCTCTCAATTATACACATCCAGGTTCCCTTTGTAAACCTTAAAATTTCTTAGACTTGTGAATGTTGGAAATTTCACCATTGGAAGTTTTCATGCTTGTAAGGAATTTCCTACTGATAGTGGGAACTCTACTGGATTGTGAATCCCATTGGCAAGGGAGGTTCCCCCTCCTCCCTTCTTAAGATTACTTTAGGACAGAAACCTTTTGCTGAACAATGGAAAGGGCTGCAGCAGAGATCAAAATTTAATTATTCCAATCTCCACCCTCCTCAGGGTAACAGGATTTAGGAAGGGCTGTAGCAAAGGATCAAGATTTAATTATTTGAGAATATGACCTTCAACAGACATGTGCAAAGCCACAGACCTCTGGGCGGTCCTGGGTTAAGCTAGAGCCACCATTGGCACAGGGAAGACATGGACAGTGATTGGTAGATGTGAGAACTGAGGGGAGGGAACTTGGATGGTTTCCTTAAAGATAGGGGGGTCTGAGGACTGAGGGGTGGTTGGAGAGGTTTTGCTCTGAGAGGTTGTGCTCTGAGAAGCTTGCTCTGAAGGAAGCTGGAGGTGGAGGCCCCTGAGACTGTGTCTCCATTTTGGTCACGTGAGTGATAGGGACTGATCTCTTTTCTTTGCCTCAGCTATCTAAGGGCTTGGGCCTTTTGGCCCAGCCAAAACAGAGGGGGTATTTAAGCCCTATTCCTTTCTCTCCCCTTTCTCTCTCCCTCTCTCTCTCTCTCTAATACCTTTCTTCCTCCTGTCTGTAATTAAACTCCATAAAAGGTTGACTGCTGACTTGAGTTTTCATTTAGGAATTACATAGCTGAATTCCTTGGCGACCTTAAATTAATATGTATCAGTCTCTTAAAGAGATTTCCTTGTCACACCTTTGGTTAATAGGCCCCATGGATGGACACGCCGAGCATGATGGACGGGATTGTTCCTTCCTAGGGTTGCTTTTGTTTCCGTCGCCCTGAGCTCATAACTGCCTCTTACACACATCCTGGTCGGTTGTTTACTGGGTCCGAGGGCGTGTCCAGGGCTTGTATCGGGAGAAAATCAGAGGATACGGGGGCTTCCTAGTAGATTGATGTCCGTTGTCGAAGGACCTTGGGGAGGAGCCAGCTCAGGATCAGTTGGAAGAATCCCTTGGAGAGAATAGGGGTACAGTAGGATCCGCCAGCCGTTCCTACATAATTCATCTGTGGGTGGTGAGCTGAGAAGGAGAATGGAGGCTAGAGGAATCTGGATGTGAGACAGATGAGGCGGTCAGAGGAAGAGAGGCAGGAATCAAGACTCAGAGACCACAACTTAAAACACCTGCGGTGTGGCAAGCTCCGTATTTATTTACCTCTCTAGAAAGGGAAAGCAAGTGGAGAAATTAGAAGTATGAGAAACAAGAGCACAGGCGTGGAGCTGCGAACTCCGGGACATCCTCCGTGGGCCAGGTGGTCAGGAGATGAATGGAAGATGTTCGGGGCAGCTGCATCGCGTCAGTCTCCTCTCCCGTCTTCTCCTCTCTCTTCTCTCCTCGTCTCTCCTCCTCTCTCGCCATTCACGCGCCTCCCTGTCTCTCCGGCCATATGGGGAACTATCACATTCTCCGGGTTGATCCCATTCACGGGGTCTCCGTCTCTGAGAGCCAAAGATAGCTCGTGTTTCACGCAGGAAGTCCTCTACGCGCCTATCAGAATCACATGCTGGTTGACCTCTGTGTCTTGCTTCCTGTGGCACAGGTCGACGTCCTGACTGAGAGTCCTGGAAAGGGAGAGCACGCTGCTGGTGGCCAGCGCGGTAGGAAGGCTGTCCCCTTCCTCGACCAGGGGACATGTCCCGCATTGGCCTTGGTGGCCTGCTGTTGTGAAATGCTCTCAGGTCATCCTCGTAGGAGCCCTTCATGAAAACACCTCTGGCAACTCCTGAAAATCTTCTGTCCGCTGCTGGATGGCGTGCGTCCTCCCTACGCGCTGGTCTCTCACGAAACCCAGGGGCGTAGTCCATCCTCGGTCTCTTCCTGCTGTTATGAACCTCGTCATCTTCTGACCGACGACGCCTTCTCGCATCCCGGTCCGCTTCTCGGCGGGGTGGAAGTCCTCTGGAACGCAAGGGTGAAAGCACTCTTACCTGGTGGTGCCTGTCACCCATGACCTGATACAGGTCAACGCCTTCATCGGGGGGAAAGAGGAGACATAGCTCCGTTGCACATTCGAGGTCAACTTCCTGACCGTCACGTCCAATTTTAACTGGCTTATGTCCATTCAAAGCGTTGGTAAGGTGAACACATTTGGTGAAGGGCAATTCGTGCCTGCAAATCCAGGCAATTCTGAAGACCCCTCCAAGGGTCTTAAGATTCATGCCTTCAGGCAAAACCCAATGTATAGGAGGTCCTCCGTGGTGGGATTCTGAACAGAGTCTCGCAAAGCCTTGAAAAGCTCCACTCTCTGTCACGGAAAATATCAAAATGACATTTCTTGCAGATCGGAATGCAGCATTCAGTTTCTTTTCATTTGCTGGCAGGGTCGACCATATACCCCTGGCTTTGGCAAGGGAGATGTTTTCACGGTTGCTGCTCTTTATGAGGAAGAATCTCGCATCCCGCAGAATATATCGAAGCCTCCTCGTGGGGTCTTCCGGAACAGCAGCAACGGAAGATGATGATCTCTTGTGCTTGCTTCGCGGACCTGCAGATGATTCCGATGCACAACTTGGACTTCTGCGAAAAACAATTGAAGCTATGCCTCGGGCTCTCTTCCTTCCTTGCTTTTTCTCCTCTGATCCATCAGTGCTAGAACCAGCGGCGGCTGACCCTTCTGGGAAAGATAGAGTCTCAGAAAAAGAGCCACCGGCTTCGCTTCGAAGATCCCGGGCGCTTCTCTCTTCGGGCTCTTCCTGCTCCCCTCCATCTTCTTCATCTTTTCTCGCAGCATCCCTCTCTTCCTCTTCTCCCACTCCTTCCGCCTCGTTCCTTCTGCCCTTTCCACTCTCTTCTTCGGAACAGTTCCTGCTGCCGATCTCACGGTCATATTCCACACAGCCTGATTCTTCTTTGGAAGGCAGCTGGGACCTGCTGTGCCACCTATCAACATCCTGCCCAAGGCTCTGGGAGCCGTCCGCTGTGGAAGACTCAGACCTGCTTTGCACGCGCCTTTTCCCGACTGCAGTCTGTTCACGTGGACTTCCACATGGCTCTGTGCTCATAGGTGAGCCAGGTGGCTCTGGAGTCAATTCTCGGGACCACTCAGGGGATTCTTGACTCTCGCGTTGGGTAGTTTCCATTCGATCACATCTTCTTTTGGAGGCCCGTTCCTCATTTTCATCTTGTTCCATTTCAGGGTGACACAAAGAGTCATCCTGATCGTATGCCTCTCCTAAGATATAGTCCAAAACATTAAAATCTCCATCTTTCTCATCCCGATTGCTGGCGGCCATCACCCCAGCTGAGGAGATCAATGAATGAAAAAATAAATAAATAAATAAATAAATATATAAATGAATGAATGAATGAATGAATTAATAAATAAATGAATGAATAAATGAATAAATAGATATAAAAATAAATAAAAGAATGATTGGATCAAAAAAAAGAAAAAGAAAAAAACCCTGTGGTTTTTTTTGTTTCCTTCTTTTTTTTTCAATTATTTCTTTCTATCTTGTTTTGCCTCTTGGTTGAGCTTCCAAAGGTAATGCCCGGTTTGTTCTGGGTAGAGGAGAGGTCACCTCCCTGGATCCGCAGATGAGGACTCCAGTGATCCCAAATGAGGGAGATGCCTGACAGCCGACTATATAGAGGAGCTGGCAGGGAGGCCAGGAGTTCTCACCCTTGTGTCCGGAGTTCACACCTTGGGAATATGTGTGAACTTTTTTCTCCATTTGGGGGCAAGAGGAGAAGGTGTGAACTCATGAGCTTGACTGTATCAGAGGCAGAAAATCCACATCCCTCTCTCAGCCCCCTGTTCTCTCTCTCAATTATACACATCCAGGTTCCCTTTGTAAACCTTAAAATTTCTTAGACTTGTGAATGTTGGAAATTTCACCATTGGAAGGTTTCATGCTTGTAAGGAATTTCCTACTGATAGTGGGAACTCTACTGGAATGTGAATCCCATTGGCAAGGGAGGTTCCCCCTCCTCCCTTCTTAAGATTACTTTAGGACAGAAACCTTTTGCTGAACAATGGAAAGGGCTGCAGCAGAGATCAAAATTTAATTATTCCAATCTCCACCCTACTCAGGGTAACAGGATTTAGGAAGGGCTGTAGCAAAGGATCAAGATTTAATTAATTGAGAATATGACCTTCAACAGACATGTGCAAAGCCACAGACCTCTGGGCGGTCCTGGGTTAAGCTAGAGCCACCATTGGCACAGGGAAGACATGGACAGTGATTGGTAGATGTGAGAACTGAGGGGAGGGAACTTGGATGGTTTCCTTAAAGATAGGGGGGTCTGAGGACTGAGGGGTGGTTGGAGAGGTTTTGCTCTGAGAGGTTGTGCTCTGAGAAGCTTGCTCTGAAGGAAGCTGGAGGTGGAGGCCCCTGAGACTGTGTCTCCATTTTGGTCACGTGAGTGATAGGGACTGATCTCTTTTCTTTGCCTCAGCTATCTAAGGGCTTGGGCCTTTTGGCCCAGCCTAAACAGAGGGGGTATTTAAGCCCTATTCCTTTCTCTCCCCTTTCTCTCTCCCTCTCTCTCTCTCTAATACCTTTCTTCCTCCTGTCTGTAATTAAACTCCATAAAAGGTTGACTGCTGACTTGAGTTTTCATTTAGGAATTACATAGCTGAATTCCTTGGCGACCTTAAATTAATATGTATCAGTCTCTTAAAGAGATTTCCTTGTCACACCTTTGGTTAATAGGCCCCATGGATGGACACGCCGAGCATGATGGACGGGATTGTTCCTTCCTAGGGTTGCTTTTGTTTCCGTCGCCCTGAGCTCATAACTGCCTCTTACACACATCCTGGTCGGTTGTTTACTGGGTCCGAGGGCGTGTCCAGGGCTTGTATCGGGAGAAAATCAGAGGATACGGGGGCTTCCTAGTAGATTGATGTCCGTTGTCGAAGGACCTTGGGGAGGAGCCAGCTCAGGATCAGTTGGAAGAATCCCTTGGAGAGAATAGGGGTACAGTAGGATCCGCCAGCCGTTCCTACATAATTCATCTGTGGGTGGTGAGCTGAGAAGGAGAATGGAGGCTAGAGGAATCTGGATGTGAGACAGATGAGGCGGTCAGAGGAAGAGAGGCAGGAATCAAGACTCAGAGACCACAACTTAAAACACCTGCGGTGTGGCAAGCTCCGTATTTATTTACCTCTCTAGAAAGGGAAAGCAAGTGGAGAAATTAGAAGTATGAGAAACAAGAGCACAGGCGTGGAGCTGCGAACTCCGGGACATCCTCCGTGGGCCAGGTGGTCAGGAGATGAATGGAAGATGTTCGGGGCAGCTGCATCGCGTCAGTCTCCTCTCCCGTCTTCTCCTCTCTCTTCTCTCCTCGTCTCTCCTCCTCTCTCGCCATTCACGCGCCTCCCTGTCTCTCCGGCCATATGGGGAACTATCACATTCTCCGGGTCGATCCCATTCACGGGGTCTCCGTCTCTGAGAGCCAAAGATAGCTCGTGTTTCACGCAGGAAGTCCTCTACGCGCCTATCAGAATCACATGCTGGTTGACCTCTGTGTCTTGCTTCCTGTGGCACAGGTCGACGTCCTGACCGAGAGTCCTGGAAAGGGAGAGCACGCTGCTGGTGGCCAGCGCGGTAGGAAGGCTGTCCCCTTCCTCGACCAGGGGACATGTCCCGCATTGGCCTTGGTGGCCTGCTGTTGTGAAATGCTCTCAGGTCATCCTCGTAGGAGCCCTTCATGAAAACACCTCTGGCAACTCCTGAAAATCTTCTGTCCGCTGCTGGATGGCGTGCGTCCTCCCTACGCGCTGGTCTCTCACGAAACCCAGGGGCGTAGTCCATCCTCGGTCTCTTCCTGCTGTTATGAACCTCGTCATCTTCTGACCGACGACGCCTTCTCGCATCCCGGTCCGCTTCTCGGCGGGGTGGAAGTCCTCTGGAACGCAAGGGTGAAAGCACTCTTACCTGGTGGTGCCTGTCACCCATGACCTGATACAGGTCAACGCCTTCATCGTGGGGAAAGAGGAGACATAGCTCCGTTGCACATTCGAGGTCAACTTCCTGACCGTCACGTCCAATTTTAACTGGCTTATGTCCATTCAAAGCGTTGGTAAGGTGAACACATTTGGTGAAGGGCAATTCGTGCCTGCAAATCCAGGCAATTCTGAAGACCCCTCCAAGGGTCTTAAGATTCATGCCTTCAGGCAAAACCCAATGTATAGGAGGTCCTCCGTGGTGGGATTCTGAACAGAGTCTCGCAAAGCCTTGAAAAGCTCCACTCTCTGTCACGGAAAATATCAAAATGACATTTCTTGCAGATCGGAATGCAGCATTCAGTTTCTTTTCATTTGCTGGCAGGGTCGACCATATACCCCTGGCTTTGGCAAGGGAGATGTTTTCACGGTTGCTGCTCTTTATGAGGAAGAATCTCGCATCCCGCAGAATATATCGAAGCCTCCTCGTGGGGTCTTCCGGAACAGCAGCAACGGAAGATGATGATCTCTTGTGCTTGCTTCGCGGACCTGCAGATGATTCCGATGCACAACTTGGACTTCTGCGAAAAACAATTGAAGCTATGCCTCGGGCTCTCTTCCTTCCTTGCTTTTTCTCCTCTGATCCATCAGTGCTAGAACCAGCGGCGGCTGACCCTTCTGGGAAAGATAGAGTCTCAGAAAAAGAGCCACCGGCTTCGCTTCGAAGATCCCGGGCGCTTCTCTCTTCGGGCTCTTCCTGCTCCCCTCCATCTTCTTCATCTTTTCTCGCAGCATCCCTCTCTTCCTCTTCTCCCACTCCTTCCGCCTCGTTCCTTCTGCCCTTTCCACTCTCTTCTTCGGAACAGTTCCTGCTGCCGATCTCACGGTCATATTCCACACAGCCTGATTCTTCTTTGGAAGGCAGCTGGGACCTGCTGTGCCACCTATCAACATCCTGCCCAAGGCTCTGGGAGCCGTCCGCTGTGGAAGACTCAGACCTGCTTTGCACGCGCCTTTTCCCGACTGCAGTCTGTTCACGTGGACTTCCACATGGCTCTGTGCTCATAGGTGAGCCAGGTGGCTCTGGAGTCAATTCTCGGGACCACTCAGGGGATTCTTGACTCTCGCGTTGGGTAGTTTCCATTCGATCACATCTTCTTTTGGAGGCCCGTTCCTCATTTTCATCTTGTTCCATTTCAGGGTGACACAAAGAGTCATCCTGATCGTATGCCTCTCCTAAGATATAGTCCAAAACATTAAAATCTCCATCTTTCTCATCCCGATTGCTGGCGGCCATCACCCCAGCTGAGGAGATCAATGAATGAAAAAATAAATAAATAAATAAATAAATATATAAATGAATGAATGAATGAATGAATTAATAAATAAATGAATGAATAAATGAATAAATAGATATAAAAATAAATAAAAGAATGATTGGATCAAAAAAAAGAAAAAGAAAAAAACCCTGTGGTTTTTTTTGTTTCCTTCTTTTTTTTTCAATTATTTCTTTCTATCTTGTTTTGCCTCTTGGTTGAGCTTCCAAAGGTAATGCCCGGTTTGTTCTGGGTAGAGGAGAGGTCACCTCCCTGGATCCGCAGATGAGGACTCCAGTGATCCCAAATGAGGGAGATGCCTGACAGCCGACTATATAGAGGAGCTGGCAGGGAGGCCAGGAGTTCTCACCCTTGTGTCCGGAGTTCACACCTTGGGAATATGTGTGAACTTTTTTCTCCATTTGGGGGCAAGAGGAGAAGGTGTGAACTCATGAGCTTGACTGTATCAGAGGCAGAAAATCCACATCCCTCTCTCAGCCCCCTGTTCTCTCTCTCAATTATACACATCCAGGTTCCCTTTGTAAACCTTAAAATTTCTTAGACTTGTGAATGTTGGAAATTTCACCATTGGAAGGTTTCATGCTTGTAAGGAATTTCCTACTGATAGTGGGAACTCTACTGGAATGTGAATCCCATTGGCAAGGGAGGTTCCCCCTCCTCCCTTCTTAAGATTACTTTAGGACAGAAACCTTTTGCTGAACAATGGAAAGGGCTGCAGCAGAGATCAAAATTTAATTATTCCAATCTCCACCCTACTCAGGGTAACAGGATTTAGGAAGGGCTGTAGCAAAGGATCAAGATTTAATTAATTGAGAATATGACCTTCAACAGACATGTGCAAAGCCACAGACCTCTGGGCGGTCCTGGGTTAAGCTAGAGCCACCATTGGCACAGGGAAGACATGGACAGTGATTGGTAGATGTGAGAACTGAGGGGAGGGAACTTGGATGGTTTCCTTAAAGATAGGGGGGTCTGAGGACTGAGGGGTGGTTGGAGAGGTTTTGCTCTGAGAGGTTGTGCTCTGAGAAGCTTGCTCTGAAGGAAGCTGGAGGTGGAGGCCCCTGAGACTGTGTCTCCATTTTGGTCACGTGAGTGATAGGGACTGATCTCTTTTCTTTGCCTCAGCTATCTAAGGGCTTGGGCCTTTTGGCCCAGCCTAAACAGAGGGGGTATTTAAGCCCTATTCCTTTCTCTCCCCTTTCTCTCTCCCTCTCTCTCTCTCTAATACCTTTCTTCCTCCTGTCTGTAATTAAACTCCATAAAAGGTTGACTGCTGACTTGAGTTTTCATTTAGGAATTACATAGCTGAATTCCTTGGCGACCTTAAATTAATATGTATCAGTCTCTTAAAGAGATTTCCTTGTCACACCTTTGGTTAATAGGCCCCATGGATGGACACGCCGAGCATGATGGACGGGATTGTTCCTTCCTAGGGTTGCTTTTGTTTCCGTCGCCCTGAGCTCATAACTGCCTCTTACACACATCCTGGTCGGTTGTTTACTGGGTCCGAGGGCGTGTCCAGGGCTTGTATCGGGAGAAAATCAGAGGATACGGGGGCTTCCTAGTAGATTGATGTCCGTTGTCGAAGGACCTTGGGGAGGAGCCAGCTCAGGATCAGTTGGAAGAATCCCTTGGAGAGAATAGGGGTACAGTAGGATCCGCCAGCCGTTCCTACATAATTCATCTGTGGGTGGTGAGCTGAGAAGGAGAATGGAGGCTAGAGGAATCTGGATGTGAGACAGATGAGGCGGTCAGAGGAAGAGAGGCAGGAATCAAGACTCAGAGACCACAACTTAAAACACCTGCGGTGTGGCAAGCTCCGTATTTATTTACCTCTCTAGAAAGGGAAAGCAAGTGGAGAAATTAGAAGTATGAGAAACAAGAGCACAGGCGTGGAGCTGCGAACTCCGGGACATCCTCCGTGGGCCAGGTGGTCAGGAGATGAATGGAAGATGTTCGGGGCAGCTGCATCGCGTCAGTCTCCTCTCCCGTCTTCTCCTCTCTCTTCTCTCCTCGTCTCTCCTCCTCTCTCGCCATTCACGCGCCTCCCTGTCTCTCCGGCCATATGGGGAACTATCACATTCTCCGGGTCGATCCCATTCACGGGGTCTCCGTCTCTGAGAGCCAAAGATAGCTCGTGTTTCACGCAGGAAGTCCTCTACGCGCCTATCAGAATCACATGCTGGTTGACCTCTGTGTCTTGCTTCCTGTGGCACAGGTCGACGTCCTGACCGAGAGTCCTGGAAAGGGAGAGCACGCTGCTGGTGGCCAGCGCGGTAGGAAGGCTGTCCCCTTCCTCGACCAGGGGACATGTCCCGCATTGGCCTTGGTGGCCTGCTGTTGTGAAATGCTCTCAGGTCATCCTCGTAGGAGCCCTTCATGAAAACACCTCTGGCAACTCCTGAAAATCTTCTGTCCGCTGCTGGATGGCGTGCGTCCTCCCTACGCGCTGGTCTCTCACGAAACCCAGGGGCGTAGTCCATCCTCGGTCTCTTCCTGCTGTTATGAACCTCGTCATCTTCTGACCGACGACGCCTTCTCGCATCCCGGTCCGCTTCTCGGCGGGGTGGAAGTCCTCTGGAACGCAAGGGTGAAAGCACTCTTACCTGGTGGTGCCTGTCACCCATGACCTGATACAGGTCAACGCCTTCATCGGGGGGAAAGAGGAGACATAGCTCCGTTGCACATTCGAGGTCAACTTCCTGACCGTCACGTCCAATTTTAACTGGCTTATGTCCATTCAAAGCGTTGGTAAGGTGAACACATTTGGTGAAGGGCAATTCGTGCCTGCAAATCCAGGCAATTCTGAAGACCCCTCCAAGGGTCTTAAGATTCATGCCTTCAGGCAAAACCCAATGTATAGGAGGTCCTCCGTGGTGGGATTCTGAACAGAGTCTCGCAAAGCCTTGAAAAGCTCCACTCTCTGTCACGGAAAATATCAAAATGACATTTCTTGCAGATCGGAATGCAGCATTCAGTTTCTTTTCATTTGCTGGCAGGGTCGACCATATACCCCTGGCTTTGGCAAGGGAGATGTTTTCACGGTTGCTGCTCTTTATGAGGAAGAATCTCGCATCCCGCAGAATATATCGAAGCCTCCTCGTGGGGTCTTCCGGAACAGCAGCAACGGAAGATGATGATCTCTTGTGCTTGCTTCGCGGACCTGCAGATGATTCCGATGCACAACTTGGACTTCTGCGAAAAACAATTGAAGCTATGCCTCGGGCTCTCTTCCTTCCTTGCTTTTTCTCCTCTGATCCATCAGTGCTAGAACCAGCGGCGGCTGACCCTTCTGGGAAAGATAGAGTCTCAGAAAAAGAGCCACCGGCTTCGCTTCGAAGATCCCGGGCGCTTCTCTCTTCGGGCTCTTCCTGCTCCCCTCCATCTTCTTCATCTTTTCTCGCAGCATCCCTCTCTTCCTCTTCTCCCACTCCTTCCGCCTCGTTCCTTCTGCCCTTTCCACTCTCTTCTTCGGAACAGTTCCTGCTGCCGATCTCACGGTCATATTCCACACAGCCTGATTCTTCTTTGGAAGGCAGCTGGGACCTGCTGTGCCACCTATCAACATCCTGCCCAAGGCTCTGGGAGCCGTCCGCTGTGGAAGACTCAGACCTGCTTTGCACGCGCCTTTTCCCGACTGCAGTCTGTTCACGTGGACTTCCACATGGCTCTGTGCTCATAGGTGAGCCAGGTGGCTCTGGAGTCAATTCTCGGGACCACTCAGGGGATTCTTGACTCTCGCGTTGGGTAGTTTCCATTCGATCACATCTTCTTTTGGAGGCCCGTTCCTCATTTTCATCTTGTTCCATTTCAGGGTGACACAAAGTGTCACCCTGATCGTATGCCTCTCCTAAGATATAGTCCAAAACATTAAAATCTCCATCTTTCTCATCCCGATTGCTGGCGGCCATCACCCCAGGTGAGGAGATCAATGAATGAAAAAATAAATAAACAAATAAATAAATAAATGAATTAATTAATTAATTAATTAATAAATGAATAAATAGATATAAAAATAAATAAAAGAATGATTGGATCAAAAAAAAGAAAAAGAAAAAAACCCTGTGGTTTTTTTGTTTCCTTCTTTTTTTTTCAATTATTTCTTTCTTTCTTGTTTTGCCTCTTGGTTGAGCTTCCAAAGGTAATGCCCGGTTTGTTCTGGGTAGAGGAGAGGTCACCTCCCTGGATCCGCAGATGAGGACTCCAGTGATCCCAAATGAGGGAGATGCCTGACAGCCGACTATATAGAGGAGCTGGCAGGGAGGCCAGGAGTTCTCACCCTTGTGTCCGGAGTTCACACCTTGGGAATATGTGTGAACTTTTTTCTCCATTTGGGGGCAAGAGGAGAAGGTGTGAACTCATGAGCTTGACTGTATCAGAGGCAGAAAATCCACATCCCTCTCTCAGCCCCCTGTTCTCTCTCTCAATTATACACATCCAGGTTCCCTTTGTAAACCTTAAAATTTCTTAGACTTGTGAATGTTGGAAATTTCACCATTGGAAGGTTTCATGCTTGTAAGGAATTTCCTACTGATAGTGGGAACTCTACTGGATTGTGAATCCCATTGGCAAGGGAGGTTCCCCCTCCTCCCTTCTTAAGATTACTTTAGGACAGAAACCTTTTGCTGAACAATGGAAAGGGCTGCAGCAGAGATCAAAATTTAATTATTCCAATCTCCACCCTACTCAGGGTAACAGGATTTAGGAAGGGCTGTAGCAAAGGATCAAGATTTAATTATTTGAGAATATGACCTTCAACAGACATGTGCAAAGCCACAGACCTCTGGGCGGTCCTGGGTTAAGCTAGAGCCACCATTGGCACAGGGAAGACATGGACAGTGATTGGTAGATGTGAGAACTGAGGGGAGGGAACTTGGATGGTTTCCTTAAAGATAGGGGGGTCTGAGGACTGAGGGGTGGTTGGAGAGGTTTTGCTCTGAGAGGTTGTGCTCTGAGAAGCTTGCTCTGAAGGAAGCTGGAGGTGGAGGCCCCTGAGACTGTGTCTCCATTTTGGTCACGTGAGTGATAGGGACTGATCTCTTTTCTTTGCCTCAGCTATCTAAGGGCTTGGGCCTTTTGGCCCAGCCAAAACAGAGGGGGTATTTAAGCCCTATTCCTTTCTCTCCCCTTTCTCTCTCCCTCTCTCTCTCTCTCTAATACCTTTCTTCCTCCTGTCTGTAATTAAACTCCATAAAAGGTTGACTGCTGACTTGAGTTTTCATTTAGGAATTACATAGCTGAATTCCTTGGCGACCTTAAATTAATATGTATCAGTCTCTTAAAGAGATTTCCTTGTCACACCTTTGGTTAATAGGCCCCATGGATGGACACGCCGAGCATGATGGACGGGATTGTTCCTTCCTAGGGTTGCTTTTGTTTCCGTCGCCCTGAGCTCATAACTGCCTCTTACACACATCCTGGTCGGTTGTTTACTGGGTCCGAGGGCGTGTCCAGGGCTTGTATCGGGAGAAAATCAGAGGATACGGGGGCTTCCTAGTAGATTGATGTCCGTTGTCGAAGGACCTTGGGGAGGAGCCAGCTCAGGATCAGTTGGAAGAATCCCTTGGAGAGAATAGGGGTACAGTAGGATCCGCCAGCCGTTCCTACATAATTCATCTGTGGGTGGTGAGCTGAGAAGGAGAATGGAGGCTAGAGGAATCTGGATGTGAGACAGATGAGGCGGTCAGAGGAAGAGAGGCAGGAATCAAGACTCAGAGACCACAACTTAAAACACCTGCGGTGTGGCAAGCTCCGTATTTATTTACCTCTCTAGAAAGGGAGAGCAAGTGGAGAAATTAGAAGTATGAGAAACAAGAGCACAGGCGTGGAGCTGCGAACTCCGGGACATCCTCCGTGGGCCAGGTGGTCAGGAGATGAATGGAAGATGTTCGGGGCAGCTGCATCGCGTCAGTCTCCTCTCCCGTCTTCTCCTCTCTCTTCTCTCCTCGTCTCTCCTCCTCTCTCGCCATTCACGCGCCTCCCTGTCTCTCCGGCCATATGGGGAACTATCACATTCTCCGGGTCGATCCCATTCACGGGGTCTCCGTCTCTGAGAGCCAAAGATAGCTCGTGTTTCACGCAGGAAGTCCTCTACGCGCCTATCAGAATCACATGCTGGTTGACCTCTGTGTCTTGCTTCCTGTGGCACAGGTCGACGTCCTGACCGAGAGTCCTGGAAAGGGAGAGCACGCTGCTGGTGGCCAGCGCGGTAGGAAGGCTGTCCCCTTCCTCGACCAGGGGACATGTCCCGCATTGGCCTTGGTGGCCTGCTCTTGTGAAATGCTCTCAGGTCATCCTCGTAGGAGCCCTTCATGAAAACACCTCTGGCAACTCCTGAAAATCTTCTGTCCGCTGCTGGATGGCGTGCGTCCTCCCTACGCGCTGGTCTCTCACGAAACCCAGGGGCGTAGTCCATCCTCGGTCTCTTCCTGCTGTTATGAACCTCGTCATCTTCTGACCGACGACGCCTTCTCGCATCCCGGTCCGCTTCTCGGCGGGGTGGAAGTCCTCTGGAACGCAAGGGTGAAAGCACTCTTACCTGGTGGTGCCTGTCACCCATGACCTGATACAGGTCAACGCCTTCATCGGGGGGAAAGAGGAGACATAGCTCCGTTGCACATTCGAGGTCAACTTCCTGACCGTCACGTCCAATTTTAACTGGCTTATGTCCATTCAAAGCGTTGGTAAGGTGAACACATTTGGTGAAGGGCAATTCGTGCCTGCAAATCCAGGCAATTCTGAAGACCCCTCCAAGGGTCTTAAGATTCATGCCTTCAGGCAAAACCCAATGTATAGGAGGTCCTCCGTGGTGGGATTCTGAACAGAGTCTCGCAAAGCCTTGAAAAGCTCCACTCTCTGTCACGGAAAATATCAAAATGACATTTCTTGCAGATCGGAATGCAGCATTCAGTTTCTTTTCATTTGCTGGCAGGGTCGACCATATACCCCTGGCTTTGGCAAGGGAGATGTTTTCACGGTTGCTGCTCTTTATGAGGAAGAATCTCGCATCCCGCAGAATATATCGAAGCCTCCTCGTGGGGTCTTCCGGAACAGCAGCAACGGAAGATGATGATCTCTTGTGCTTGCTTCGCGGACCTGCAGATGATTCCGATGCACAACTTGGACTTCTGCGAAAAACAATTGAAGCTATGCCTCGGGCTCTCTTCCTTCCTTGCTTTTTCTCCTCTGATCCATCAGTGCTAGAACCAGCGGCGGCTGACCCTTCTGGGAAAGATAGAGTCTCAGAAAAAGAGCCACCGGCTTCGCTTCGAAGATCCCGGGCGCTTCTCTCTTCGGGCTCTTCCTGCTCCCCTCCATCTTCTTCATCTTTTCTCGCAGCATCCCTCTCTTCCTCTTCTCCCACTCCTTCCGCCTCGTTCCTTCTGCCCTTTCCACTCTCTTCTTCGGAACAGTTCCTGCTGCCGATCTCACGGTCATATTCCACACAGCCTGATTCTTCTTTGGAAGGCAGCTGGGACCTGCTGTGCCACCTATCAACATCCTGCCCAAGGCTCTGGGAGCCGTCCGCTGTGGAAGACTCAGACCTGCTTTGCACGCGCCTTTTCCCGACTGCAGTCTGTTCACGTGGACTTCCACATGGCTCTGTGCTCATAGGTGAGCCAGGTGGCTCTGGAGTCAATTCTCGGGACCACTCAGGGGATTCTTGACTCTCGCGTTGGGTAGTTTCCATTCGATCACATCTTCTTTTGGAGGCCCGTTCCTCATTTTCATCTTGTTCCATTTCAGGGTGACACAAAGAGTCATCCTGATCGTATGCCTCTCCTAAGATATAGTCCAAAACATTAAAATCTCCATCTTTCTCATCCCGATTGCTGGCGGCCATCACCCCAGGTGAGGAGATCAATGAATGAAAAAATAAATAAACAAATAAATAAATAAATGAATTAATTAATTAATTAATTAATTAATGAATAAATGAATAAATAGATATAAAAATAAATAAAAGAATGATTGGATCAAAAAAAAGAAAAAGAAAAAAACCCTGTGGTTTTTTTGTTTCCTTCTTTTTTTTTCAATTATTTCTTTCTTTCTTGTTTTGCCTCTTGGTTGAGCTTCCAAAGGTAATGCCCGGTTTGTTCTGGGTAGAGGAGAGGTCACCTCCCTGGATCCGCAGATGAGGACTCCAGTGATCCCAAATGAGGGAGATGCCTGACAGCCGACTATATAGAGGAGCTGGCAGGGAGGCCAGGAGTTCTCACCCTTGTGTCCGGAGTTCACACCTTGGGAATATGTGTGAACTTTTTTCTCCATTTGGGGGCAAGAGGAGAAGGTGTGAACTCATGAGCTTGACTGTATCAGAGGCAGAAAATCCACATCCCTCTCTCAGCCCCCTGTTCTCTCTCTCAATTATACACATCCAGGTTCCCTTTGTAAACCTTAAAATTTCTTAGACTTGTGAATGTTGGAAATTTCACCATTGGAAGGTTTCATGCCTGTAAGGAATTTCCTACTGATAGTGGGAACTCTACTGGATTGTGAATCCCATTGGCAAGGGAGGTTCCCCCTCCTCCCTTCTTAAGATTACTTTAGGACAGAAACCTTTTGCTGAACAATGGAAAGGGCTGCAGCAGAGATCAAAATTTAATTATTCCAATCTCCACCCTACTCAGGGTAACAGGATTTAGGAAGGGCTGTAGCAAAGGATCAAGATTTAATTATTTGAGAATATGACCTTCAACAGACATGTGCAAAGCCACAGACCTCTGGGCGGTCCTGGGTTAAGCTAGAGCCACCATTGGCACAGGGAAGACATGGACAGTGATTGGTAGATGTGAGAACTGAGGGGAGGGAACTTGGATGGTTTCCTTAAAGATAGGGGGGTCTGAGGACTGAGGGGTGGTTGGAGAGGTTTTGCTCTGAGAGGTTGTGCTCTGAGAAGCTTGCTCTGAAGGAAGCTGGAGGTGGAGGCCCCTGAGACTGTGTCTCCATTTTGGTCACGTGAGTGATAGGGACTGATCTCTTTTCTTTGCCTCAGCTATCTAAGGGCTTGGGCCTTTTGGCCCAGCCAAAACAGAGGGGGTATTTAAGCCCTATTCCTTTCTCTCCCCTTTCTCTCTCCCTCTCTCTCTCTCTCTAATACCTTTCTTCCTCCTGTCTGTAATTAAACTCCATAAAAGGTTGACTGCTGACTTGAGTTTTCATTTAGGAATTACATAGCTGAATTCCTTGGCGACCTTAAATTAATATGTATCAGTCTCTTAAAGAGATTTCCTTGTCACACCTTTGGTTAATAGGCCCCATGGATGGACACGCCGAGCATGATGGACGGGATTGTTCCTTCCTAGGGTTGCTTTTGTTTCCGTCGCCCTGAGCTCATAACTGCCTCTTACACACATCCTGGTCGGTTGTTTACTGGGTCCGAGGGCGTGTCCAGGGCTTGTATCGGGAGAAAATCAGAGGATACGGGGGCTTCCTAGTAGATTGATGTCCGTTGTCGAAGGACCTTGGGGAGGAGCCAGCTCAGGATCAGTTGGAAGAATCCCTTGGAGAGAATAGGGGTACAGTAGGATCCGCCAGCCGTTCCTACATAATTCATCTGTGGGTGGTGAGCTGAGAAGGAGAATGGAGGCTAGAGGAATCTGGATGTGAGACAGATGAGGCGGTCAGAGGAAGAGAGGCAGGAATCAAGACTCAGAGACCACAACTTAAAACACCTGCGGTGTGGCAAGCTCCGTATTTATTTACCTCTCTAGAAAGGGAAAGCAAGTGGAGAAATTAGAAGTATGAGAAACAAGAGCACAGGCGTGGAGCTGCGAACTCCGGGACATCCTCCGTGGGCCAGGTGGTCAGGAGATGAATGGAAGATGTTCGGGGCAGCTGCATCGCGTCAGTCTCCTCTCCCGTCTTCTCCTCTCTCTTCTCTCCTCGTCTCTCCTCCTCTCTCGCCATTCACGCGCCTCCCTGTCTCTCCGGCCATATGGGGAACTATCACATTCTCCGGGTCGATCCCATTCACGGGGTCTCCGTCTCTGAGAGCCAAAGATAGCTCGTGTTTCACGCAGGAAGTCCTCTACGCGCCTATCAGAATCACATGCTGGTTGACCTCTGTGTCTTGCTTCCTGTGGCACAGGTCGACGTCCTGACCGAGAGTCCTGGAAAGGGAGAGCACGCTGCTGGTGGCCAGCGCGGTAGGAAGGCTGTCCCCTTCCTCGACCAGGGGACATGTCCCGCATTGGCCTTGGTGGCCTGCTGTTGTGAAATGCTCTCAGGTCATCCTCGTAGGAGCCCTTCATGAAAACACCTCTGGCAACTCCTGAAAATCTTCTGTCCGCTGCTGGATGGCGTGCGTCCTCCCTACGCGCTGGTCTCTCACGAAACCCAGGGGCGTAGTCCATCCTCGGTCTCTTCCTGCTGTTATGAACCTCGTCATCTTCTGACCGACGACGCCTTCTCGCATCCCGGTCCGCTTCTCGGCGGGGTGGAAGTCCTCTGGAACGCAAGGGTGAAAGCACTCTTACCTGGTGGTGCCTGTCACCCATGACCTGATACAGGTCAACGCCTTCATCGGGGGGAAAGAGGAGACATAGCTCCGTTGCACATTCGAGGTCAACTTCCTGACCGTCACGTCCAATTTTAACTGGCTTATGTCCATTCAAAGCGTTGGTAAGGTGAACACATTTGGTGAAGGGCAATTCGTGCCTGCAAATCCAGGCAATTCTGAAGACCCCTCCAAGGGTCTTAAGATTCATGCCTTCAGGCAAAACCCAATGTATAGGAGGTCCTCCGTGGTGGGATTCTGAACAGAGTCTCGCAAAGCCTTGAAAAGCTCCACTCTCTGTCACGGAAAATATCAAAATGACATTTCTTGCAGATCGGAATGCAGCATTCAGTTTCTTTTCATTTGCTGGCAGGGTCGACCATATACCCCTGGCTTTGGCAAGGGAGATGTTTTCACGGTTGCTGCTCTTTATGAGGAAGAATCTCGCATCCCGCAGAATATATCGAAGCCTCCTCGTGGGGTCTTCCGGAACAGCAGCAACGGAAGATGATGATCTCTTGTGCTTGCTTCGCGGACCTGCAGATGATTCCGATGCACAACTTGGACTTCTGCGAAAAACAATTGAAGCTATGCCTCGGGCTCTCTTCCTTCCTTGCTTTTTCTCCTCTGATCCATCAGTGCTAGAACCAGCGGCGGCTGACCCTTCTGGGAAAGATAGAGTCTCAGAAAAAGAGCCACCGGCTTCGCTTCGAAGATCCCGGGCGCTTCTCTCTTCGGGCTCTTCCTGCTCCCCTCCATCTTCTTCATCTTTTCTCGCAGCATCCCTCTCTTCCTCTTCTCCCACTCCTTCCGCCTCGTTCCTTCTGCCCTTTCCACTCTCTTCTTCGGAACAGTTCCTGCTGCCGATCTCACGGTCATATTCCACACAGCCTGATTCTTCTTTGGAAGGCAGCTGGGACCTGCTGTGCCACCTATCAACATCCTGCCCAAGGCTCTGGGAGCCGTCCGCTGTGGAAGACTCAGACCTGCTTTGCACGCGCCTTTTCCCGACTGCAGTCTGTTCACGTGGACTTCCACATGGCTCTGTGCTCATAGGTGAGCCAGGTGGCTCTGGAGTCAATTCTCGGGACCACTCAGGGGATTCTTGACTCTCGCGTTGGGTAGTTTCCATTCGATCACATCTTCTTTTGGAGGCCCGTTCCTCATTTTCATCTTGTTCCATTTCAGGGTGACACAAAGTGTCACCCTGATCGTATGCCTCTCCTAAGATATAGTCCAAAACATTAAAATCTCCATCTTTCTCATCCCGATTGCTGGCGGCCATCACCCCAGGTGAGGAGATCAATGAATGAAAAAATAAATAAACAAATAAATAAATAAATGAATTAATTAATTAATTAATTAATAAATGAATAAATAGATATAAAAATAAATAAAAGAATGATTGGATCAAAAAAAAGAAAAAGAAAAAAACCCTGTGGTTTTTTTGTTTCCTTCTTTTTTTTTCAATTATTTCTTTCTTTCTTGTTTTGCCTCTTGGTTGAGCTTCCAAAGGTAATGCCCGGTTTGTTCTGGGTAGAGGAGAGGTCACCTCCCTGGATCCGCAGATGAGGACTCCAGTGATCCCAAATGAGGGAGATGCCTGACAGCCGACTATATAGAGGAGCTGGCAGGGAGGCCAGGAGTTCTCACCCTTGTGTCCGGAGTTCACACCTTGGGAATATGTGTGAACTTTTTTCTCCATTTGGGGGCAAGAGGAGAAGGTGTGAACTCATGAGCTTGACTGTATCAGAGGCAGAAAATCCACATCCCTCTCTCAGCCCCCTGTTCTCTCTCTCAATTATACACATCCAGGTTCCCTTTGTAAACCTTAAAATTTCTTAGACTTGTGAATGTTGGAAATTTCACCATTGGAAGGTTTCATGCTTGTAAGGAATTTCCTACTGATAGTGGGAACTCTACTGGATTGTGAATCCCATTGGCAAGGGAGGTTCCCCCTCCTCCCTTCTTAAGATTACTTTAGGACAGAAACCTTTTGCTGAACAATGGAAAGGGCTGCAGCAGAGATCAAAATTTAATTATTCCAATCTCCACCCTACTCAGGGTAACAGGATTTAGGAAGGGCTGTAGCAAAGGATCAAGATTTAATTATTTGAGAATATGACCTTCAACAGACATGTGCAAAGCCACAGACCTCTGGGCGGTCCTGGGTTAAGCTAGAGCCACCATTGGCACAGGGAAGACATGGACAGTGATTGGTAGATGTGAGAACTGAGGGGAGGGAACTTGGATGGTTTCCTTAAAGATAGGGGGGTCTGAGGACTGAGGGGTGGTTGGAGAGGTTTTGCTCTGAGAGGTTGTGCTCTGAGAAGCTTGCTCTGAAGGAAGCTGGAGGTGGAGGCCCCTGAGACTGTGTCTCCATTTTGGTCACGTGAGTGATAGGGACTGATCTCTTTTCTTTGCCTCAGCTATCTAAGGGCTTGGGCCTTTTGGCCCAGCCAAAACAGAGGGGGTATTTAAGCCCTATTCCTTTCTCTCCCCTTTCTCTCTCCCTCTCTCTCTCTCTCTAATACCTTTCTTCCTCCTGTCTGTAATTAAACTCCATAAAAGGTTGACTGCTGACTTGAGTTTTCATTTAGGAATTACATAGCTGAATTCCTTGGCGACCTTAAATTAATATGTATCAGTCTCTTAAAGAGATTTCCTTGTCACACCTTTGGTTAATAGGCCCCATGGATGGACACGCCGAGCATGATGGACGGGATTGTTCCTTCCTAGGGTTGCTTTTGTTTCCGTCGCCCTGAGCTCATAACTGCCTCTTACACACATCCTGGTCGGTTGTTTACTGGGTCCGAGGGCGTGTCCAGGGCTTGTATCGGGAGAAAATCAGAGGATACGGGGGCTTCCTAGTAGATTGATGTCCGTTGTCGAAGGACCTTGGGGAGGAGCCAGCTCAGGATCAGTTGGAAGAATCCCTTGGAGAGAATAGGGGTACAGTAGGATCCGCCAGCCGTTCCTACATAATTCATCTGTGGGTGGTGAGCTGAGAAGGAGAATGGAGGCTAGAGGAATCTGGATGTGAGACAGATGAGGCGGTCAGAGGAAGAGAGGCAGGAATCAAGACTCAGAGACCACAACTTAAAACACCTGCGGTGTGGCAAGCTCCGTATTTATTTACCTCTCTAGAAAGGGAGAGCAAGTGGAGAAATTAGAAGTATGAGAAACAAGAGCACAGGCGTGGAGCTGCGAACTCCGGGACATCCTCCGTGGGCCAGGTGGTCAGGAGATGAATGGAAGATGTTCGGGGCAGCTGCATCGCGTCAGTCTCCTCTCCCGTCTTCTCCTCTCTCTTCTCTCCTCGTCTCTCCTCCTCTCTCGCCATTCACGCGCCTCCCTGTCTCTCCGGCCATATGGGGAACTATCACATTCTCCGGGTCGATCCCATTCACGGGGTCTCCGTCTCTGAGAGCCAAAGATAGCTCGTGTTTCACGCAGGAAGTCCTCTACGCGCCTATCAGAATCACATGCTGGTTGACCTCTGTGTCTTGCTTCCTGTGGCACAGGTCGACGTCCTGACCGAGAGTCCTGGAAAGGGAGAGCACGCTGCTGGTGGCCAGCGCGGTAGGAAGGCTGTCCCCTTCCTCGACCAGGGGACATGTCCCGCATTGGCCTTGGTGGCCTGCTCTTGTGAAATGCTCTCAGGTCATCCTCGTAGGAGCCCTTCATGAAAACACCTCTGGCAACTCCTGAAAATCTTCTGTCCGCTGCTGGATGGCGTGCGTCCTCCCTACGCGCTGGTCTCTCACGAAACCCAGGGGCGTAGTCCATCCTCGGTCTCTTCCTGCTGTTATGAACCTCGTCATCTTCTGACCGACGACGCCTTCTCGCATCCCGGTCCGCTTCTCGGCGGGGTGGAAGTCCTCTGGAACGCAAGGGTGAAAGCACTCTTACCTGGTGGTGCCTGTCACCCATGACCTGATACAGGTCAACGCCTTCATCGGGGGGAAAGAGGAGACATAGCTCCGTTGCACATTCGAGGTCAACTTCCTGACCGTCACGTCCAATTTTAACTGGCTTATGTCCATTCAAAGCGTTGGTAAGGTGAACACATTTGGTGAAGGGCAATTCGTGCCTGCAAATCCAGGCAATTCTGAAGACCCCTCCAAGGGTCTTAAGATTCATGCCTTCAGGCAAAACCCAATGTATAGGAGGTCCTCCGTGGTGGGATTCTGAACAGAGTCTCGCAAAGCCTTGAAAAGCTCCACTCTCTGTCACGGAAAATATCAAAATGACATTTCTTGCAGATCGGAATGCAGCATTCAGTTTCTTTTCATTTGCTGGCAGGGTCGACCATATACCCCTGGCTTTGGCAAGGGAGATGTTTTCACGGTTGCTGCTCTTTATGAGGAAGAATCTCGCATCCCGCAGAATATATCGAAGCCTCCTCGTGGGGTCTTCCGGAACAGCAGCAACGGAAGATGATGATCTCTTGTGCTTGCTTCGCGGACCTGCAGATGATTCCGATGCACAACTTGGACTTCTGCGAAAAACAATTGAAGCTATGCCTCGGGCTCTCTTCCTTCCTTGCTTTTTCTCCTCTGATCCATCAGTGCTAGAACCAGCGGCGGCTGACCCTTCTGGGAAAGATAGAGTCTCAGAAAAAGAGCCACCGGCTTCGCTTCGAAGATCCCGGGCGCTTCTCTCTTCGGGCTCTTCCTGCTCCCCTCCATCTTCTTCATCTTTTCTCGCAGCATCCCTCTCTTCCTCTTCTCCCACTCCTTCCGCCTCGTTCCTTCTGCCCTTTCCACTCTCTTCTTCGGAACAGTTCCTGCTGCCGATCTCACGGTCATATTCCACACAGCCTGATTCTTCTTTGGAAGGCAGCTGGGACCTGCTGTGCCACCTATCAACATCCTGCCCAAGGCTCTGGGAGCCGTCCGCTGTGGAAGACTCAGACCTGCTTTGCACGCGCCTTTTCCCGACTGCAGTCTGTTCACGTGGACTTCCACATGGCTCTGTGCTCATAGGTGAGCCAGGTGGCTCTGGAGTCAATTCTCGGGACCACTCAGGGGATTCTTGACTCTCGCGTTGGGTAGTTTCCATTCGATCACATCTTCTTTTGGAGGCCCGTTCCTCATTTTCATCTTGTTCCATTTCAGGGTGACACAAAGAGTCATCCTGATCGTATGCCTCTCCTAAGATATAGTCCAAAACATTAAAATCTCCATCTTTCTCATCCCGATTGCTGGCGGCCATCACCCCAGGTGAGGAGATCAATGAATGAAAAAATAAATAAACAAATAAATAAATAAATGAATTAATTAATTAATTAATTAATTAATGAATAAATGAATAAATAGATATAAAAATAAATAAAAGAATGATTGGATCAAAAAAAAGAAAAAGAAAAAAACCCTGTGGTTTTTTTGTTTCCTTCTTTTTTTTTCAATTATTTCTTTCTTTCTTGTTTTGCCTCTTGGTTGAGCTTCCAAAGGTAATGCCCGGTTTGTTCTGGGTAGAGGAGAGGTCACCTCCCTGGATCCGCAGATGAGGACTCCAGTGATCCCAAATGAGGGAGATGCCTGACAGCCGACTATATAGAGGAGCTGGCAGGGAGGCCAGGAGTTCTCACCCTTGTGTCCGGAGTTCACACCTTGGGAATATGTGTGAACTTTTTTCTCCATTTGGGGGCAAGAGGAGAAGGTGTGAACTCATGAGCTTGACTGTATCAGAGGCAGAAAATCCACATCCCTCTCTCAGCCCCCTGTTCTCTCTCTCAATTATACACATCCAGGTTCCCTTTGTAAACCTTAAAATTTCTTAGACTTGTGAATGTTGGAAATTTCACCATTGGAAGGTTTCATGCCTGTAAGGAATTTCCTACTGATAGTGGGAACTCTACTGGATTGTGAATCCCATTGGCAAGGGAGGTTCCCCCTCCTCCCTTCTTAAGATTACTTTAGGACAGAAACCTTTTGCTGAACAATGGAAAGGGCTGCAGCAGAGATCAAAATTTAATTATTCCAATCTCCACCCTACTCAGGGTAACAGGATTTAGGAAGGGCTGTAGCAAAGGATCAAGATTTAATTATTTGAGAATATGACCTTCAACAGACATGTGCAAAGCCACAGACCTCTGGGCGGTCCTGGGTTAAGCTAGAGCCACCATTGGCACAGGGAAGACATGGACAGTGATTGGTAGATGTGAGAACTGAGGGGAGGGAACTTGGATGGTTTCCTTAAAGATAGGGGGGTCTGAGGACTGAGGGGTGGTTGGAGAGGTTTTGCTCTGAGAGGTTGTGCTCTGAGAAGCTTGCTCTGAAGGAAGCTGGAGGTGGAGGCCCCTGAGACTGTGTCTCCATTTTGGTCACGTGAGTGATAGGGACTGATCTCTTTTCTTTGCCTCAGCTATCTAAGGGCTTGGGCCTTTTGGCCCAGCCAAAACAGAGGGGGTATTTAAGCCCTATTCCTTTCTCTCCCCTTTCTCTCTCCCTCTCTCTCTCTCTCTAATACCTTTCTTCCTCCTGTCTGTAATTAAACTCCATAAAAGGTTGACTGCTGACTTGAGTTTTCATTTAGGAATTACATAGCTGAATTCCTTGGCGACCTTAAATTAATATGTATCAGTCTCTTAAAGAGATTTCCTTGTCACACCTTTGGTTAATAGGCCCCATGGATGGACACGCCGAGCATGATGGACGGGATTGTTCCTTCCTAGGGTTGCTTTTGTTTCCGTCGCCCTGAGCTCATAACTGCCTCTTACACACATCCTGGTCGGTTGTTTACTGGGTCCGAGGGCGTGTCCAGGGCTTGTATCGGGAGAAAATCAGAGGATACGGGGGCTTCCTAGTAGATTGATGTCCGTTGTCGAAGGACCTTGGGGAGGAGCCAGCTCAGGATCAGTTGGAAGAATCCCTTGGAGAGAATAGGGGTACAGTAGGATCCGCCAGCCGTTCCTACATAATTCATCTGTGGGTGGTGAGCTGAGAAGGAGAATGGAGGCTAGAGGAATCTGGATGTGAGACAGATGAGGCGGTCAGAGGAAGAGAGGCAGGAATCAAGACTCAGAGACCACAACTTAAAACACCTGCGGTGTGGCAAGCTCCGTATTTATTTACCTCTCTAGAAAGGGAAAGCAAGTGGAGAAATTAGAAGTATGAGAAACAAGAGCACAGGCGTGGAGCTGCGAACTCCGGGACATCCTCCGTGGGCCAGGTGGTCAGGAGATGAATGGAAGATGTTCGGGGCAGCTGCATCGCGTCAGTCTCCTCTCCCGTCTTCTCCTCTCTCTTCTCTCCTCGTCTCTCCTCCTCTCTCGCCATTCACGCGCCTCCCTGTCTCTCCGGCCATATGGGGAACTATCACATTCTCCGGGTCGATCCCATTCACGGGGTCTCCGTCTCTGAGAGCCAAAGATAGCTCGTGTTTCACGCAGGAAGTCCTCTACGCGCCTATCAGAATCACATGCTGGTTGACCTCTGTGTCTTGCTTCCTGTGGCACAGGTCGACGTCCTGACCGAGAGTCCTGGAAAGGGAGAGCACGCTGCTGGTGGCCAGCGCGGTAGGAAGGCTGTCCCCTTCCTCGACCAGGGGACATGTCCCGCATTGGCCTTGGTGGCCTGCTGTTGTGAAATGCTCTCAGGTCATCCTCGTAGGAGCCCTTCATGAAAACACCTCTGGCAACTCCTGAAAATCTTCTGTCCGCTGCTGGATGGCGTGCGTCCTCCCTACGCGCTGGTCTCTCACGAAACCCAGGGGCGTAGTCCATCCTCGGTCTCTTCCTGCTGTTATGAACCTCGTCATCTTCTGACCGACGACGCCTTCTCGCATCCCGGTCCGCTTCTCGGCGGGGTGGAAGTCCTCTGGAACGCAAGGGTGAAAGCACTCTTACCTGGTGGTGCCTGTCACCCATGACCTGATACAGGTCAACGCCTTCATCGGGGGGAAAGAGGAGACATAGCTCCGTTGCACATTCGAGGTCAACTTCCTGACCGTCACGTCCAATTTTAACTGGCTTATGTCCATTCAAAGCGTTGGTAAGGTGAACACATTTGGTGAAGGGCAATTCGTGCCTGCAAATCCAGGCAATTCTGAAGACCCCTCCAAGGGTCTTAAGATTCATGCCTTCAGGCAAAACCCAATGTATAGGAGGTCCTCCGTGGTGGGATTCTGAACAGAGTCTCGCAAAGCCTTGAAAAGCTCCACTCTCTGTCACGGAAAATATCAAAATGACATTTCTTGCAGATCGGAATGCAGCATTCAGTTTCTTTTCATTTGCTGGCAGGGTCGACCATATACCCCTGGCTTTGGCAAGGGAGATGTTTTCACGGTTGCTGCTCTTTATGAGGAAGAATCTCGCATCCCGCAGAATATATCGAAGCCTCCTCGTGGGGTCTTCCGGAACAGCAGCAACGGAAGATGATGATCTCTTGTGCTTGCTTCGCGGACCTGCAGATGATTCCGATGCACAACTTGGACTTCTGCGAAAAACAATTGAAGCTATGCCTCGGGCTCTCTTCCTTCCTTGCTTTTTCTCCTCTGATCCATCAGTGCTAGAACCAGCGGCGGCTGACCCTTCTGGGAAAGATAGAGTCTCAGAAAAAGAGCCACCGGCTTCGCTTCGAAGATCCCGGGCGCTTCTCTCTTCGGGCTCTTCCTGCTCCCCTCCATCTTCTTCATCTTTTCTCGCAGCATCCCTCTCTTCCTCTTCTCCCACTCCTTCCGCCTCGTTCCTTCTGCCCTTTCCACTCTCTTCTTCGGAACAGTTCCTGCTGCCGATCTCACGGTCATATTCCACACAGCCTGATTCTTCTTTGGAAGGCAGCTGGGACCTGCTGTGCCACCTATCAACATCCTGCCCAAGGCTCTGGGAGCCGTCCGCTGTGGAAGACTCAGACCTGCTTTGCACGCGCCTTTTCCCGACTGCAGTCTGTTCACGTGGACTTCCACATGGCTCTGTGCTCATAGGTGAGCCAGGTGGCTCTGGAGTCAATTCTCGGGACCACTCAGGGGATTCTTGACTCTCGCGTTGGGTAGTTTCCATTCGATCACATCTTCTTTTGGAGGCCCGTTCCTCATTTTCATCTTGTTCCATTTCAGGGTGACACAAAGAGTCATCCTGATCGTATGCCTCTCCTAAGATATAGTCCAAAACATTAAAATCTCCATCTTTCTCATCCCGATTGCTGGCGGCCATCACCCCAGCTGAGGAGATCAATGAATGAAAAAATAAATAAACAAATAAATAAATAAATGAATGAATGAATGAATGAATTAATAAATAAATGAATGAATAAATAGATATAAAAATAAATAAAAGAATGATTGGATCAAAAAAAAAAGAAAAAGAAAAAAACCCTGTGGTTTTTTTGTTTCCTCCTTTTTTTTTTCAATTATTTCTTTCTTTCTTGTTTTGCCTCTTGGTTGAGCTTCCAAAGGTAATGCCCGGTTTGTTCTGGGTAGAGGAGAGGTCACCTCCCTGGATCCGCAGATGAGGACTCCAGTGATCCCAAATGAGGGAGATGCCTGACAGCCGACTATATAGAGGAGCTGGCAGGGAGGCCAGGAGTTCTCACCCTTGTGTCCGGAGTTCACACCTTGGGAATATGTGTGAACTTTTTTCTCCATTTGGGGGCAAGAGGAGAAGGTGTGAACTCATGAGCTTGACTGTATCAGAGGCAGAAAATCCACATCCCTCTCTCAGCCCCCTGTTCTCTCTCTCAATTATACACATCCAGGTTCCCTTTGTAAACCTTAAAATTTCTTAGACTTGTGAATGTTGGAAATTTCACCATTGGAAGGTTTCATGCCTGTAAGGAATTTCCTACTGATAGTGGGAACTCTACTGGAATGTGAATCCCATTGGCAAGGGAGGTTCCCCCTCCTCCCTTCTTAAGATTACTTTAGGACAGAAACCTTTTGCTGAACAATGGAAAGGGCTGCAGCAGAGATCAAAATTTAATTATTCCAATCTCCACCCTACTCAGGGTAACAGGATTTAGGAAGGGCTGTAGCAAAGGATCAAGATTTAATTATTTGAGAATATGACCTTCAACAGACATGTGCAAAGCCACAGACCTCTGGGCGGTCCTGGGTTAAGCTAGAGCCACCATTGGCACAGGGAAGACATGGACAGTGATTGGTAGATGTGAGAACTGAGGGGAGGGAACTTGGATGGTTTCCTTAAAGATAGGGGGGTCTGAGGACTGAGGGGTGGTTGGAGAGGTTTTGCTCTGAGAGGTTGTGCTCTGAGAAGCTTGCTCTGAAGGAAGCTGGAGGTGGAGGCCCCTGAGACTGTGTCTCCATTTTGGTCACGTGAGTGATAGGGACTGATCTCTTTTCTTTGCCTCAGCTATCTAAGGGCTTGGGCCTTTTGGCCCAGCCTAAACAGAGGGGGTATTTAAGCCCTATTCCTTTCTCTCCCCTTTCTCTCTCCCTCTCTCTCTCTCTAATACCTTTCTTCCTCCTGTCTGTAATTAAACTCCATAAAAGGTTGACTGCTGACTTGAGTTTTCATTTAGGAATTACATAGCTGAATTCCTTGGCGACCTTAAATTAATATGTATCAGTCTCTTAAAGAGATTTCCTTGTCACACCTTTGGTTAATAGGCCCCATGGATGGACACGCCGAGCATGATGGACGGGATTGTTCCTTCCTAGGGTTGCTTTTGTTTCCGTCGCCCTGAGCTCATAACTGCCTCTTACACACATCCTGGTCGGTTGTTTACTGGGTCCGAGGGCGTGTCCAGGGCTTGTATCGGGAGAAAATCAGAGGATACGGGGGCTTCCTAGTAGATTGATGTCCGTTGTCGAAGGACCTTGGGGAGGAGCCAGCTCAGGATCAGTTGGAAGAATCCCTTGGAGAGAATAGGGGTACAGTAGGATCCGCCAGCCGTTCCTACATAATTCATCTGTGGGTGGTGAGCTGAGAAGGAGAATGGAGGCTAGAGGAATCTGGATGTGAGACAGATGAGGCGGTCAGAGGAAGAGAGGCAGGAATCAAGACTCAGAGACCACAACTTAAAACACCTGCGGTGTGGCAAGCTCCGTATTTATTTACCTCTCTAGAAAGGGAAAGCAAGTGGAGAAATTAGAAGTATGAGAAACAAGAGCACAGGCGTGGAGCTGCGAACTCCGGGACATCCTCCGTGGGCCAGGTGGTCAGGAGATGAATGGAAGATGTTCGGGGCAGCTGCATCGCGTCAGTCTCCTCTCCCGTCTTCTCCTCTCTCTTCTCTCCTCGTCTCTCCTCCTCTCTCGCCATTCACGCGCCTCCCTGTCTCTCCGGCCATATGGGGAACTATCACATTCTCCGGGTCGATCCCATTCACGGGGTCTCCGTCTCTGAGAGCCAAAGATAGCTCGTGTTTCACGCAGGAAGTCCTCTACGCGCCTATCAGAATCACATGCTGGTTGACCTCTGTGTCTTGCTTCCTGTGGCACAGGTCGACGTCCTGACCGAGAGTCCTGGAAAGGGAGAGCACGCTGCTGGTGGCCAGCGCGGTAGGAAGGCTGTCCCCTTCCTCGACCAGGGGACATGTCCCGCATTGGCCTTGGTGGCCTGCTGTTGTGAAATGCTCTCAGGTCATCCTCGTAGGAGCCCTTCATGAAAACACCTCTGGCAACTCCTGAAAATCTTCTGTCCGCTGCTGGATGGCGTGCGTCCTCCCTACGCGCTGGTCTCTCACGAAACCCAGGGGCGTAGTCCATCCTCGGTCTCTTCCTGCTGTTATGAACCTCGTCATCTTCTGACCGACGACGCCTTCTCGCATCCCGGTCCGCTTCTCGGCGGGGTGGAAGTCCTCTGGAACGCAAGGGTGAAAGCACTCTTACCTGGTGGTGCCTGTCACCCATGACCTGATACAGGTCAACGCCTTCATCGTGGGGAAAGAGGAGACATAGCTCCGTTGCACATTCGAGGTCAACTTCCTGACCGTCACGTCCAATTTTAACTGGCTTATGTCCATTCAAAGCGTTGGTAAGGTGAACACATTTGGTGAAGGGCAATTCGTGCCTGCAAATCCAGGCAATTCTGAAGACCCCTCCAAGGGTCTTAAGATTCATGCCTTCAGGCAAAACCCAATGTATAGGAGGTCCTCCGTGGTGGGATTCTGAACAGAGTCTCGCAAAGCCTTGAAAAGCTCCACTCTCTGTCACGGAAAATATCAAAATGACATTTCTTGCAGATCGGAATGCAGCATTCAGTTTCTTTTCATTTGCTGGCAGGGTCGACCATATACCCCTGGCTTTGGCAAGGGAGATGTTTTCACGGTTGCTGCTCTTTATGAGGAAGAATCTCGCATCCCGCAGAATATATCGAAGCCTCCTCGTGGGGTCTTCCGGAACAGCAGCAACGGAAGATGATGATCTCTTGTGCTTGCTTCGCGGACCTGCAGATGATTCCGATGCACAACTTGGACTTCTGCGAAAAACAATTGAAGCTATGCCTCGGGCTCTCTTCCTTCCTTGCTTTTTCTCCTCTGATCCATCAGTGCTAGAACCAGCGGCGGCTGACCCTTCTGGGAAAGATAGAGTCTCAGAAAAAGAGCCACCGGCTTCGCTTCGAAGATCCCGGGCGCTTCTCTCTTCGGGCTCTTCCTGCTCCCCTCCATCTTCTTCATCTTTTCTCGCAGCATCCCTCTCTTCCTCTTCTCCCACTCCTTCCGCCTCGTTCCTTCTGCCCTTTCCACTCTCTTCTTCGGAACAGTTCCTGCTGCCGATCTCACGGTCATATTCCACACAGCCTGATTCTTCTTTGGAAGGCAGCTGGGACCTGCTGTGCCACCTATCAACATCCTGCCCAAGGCTCTGGGAGCCGTCCGCTGTGGAAGACTCAGACCTGCTTTGCACGCGCCTTTTCCCGACTGCAGTCTGTTCACGTGGACTTCCACATGGCTCTGTGCTCATAGGTGAGCCAGGTGGCTCTGGAGTCAATTCTCGGGACCACTCAGGGGATTCTTGACTCTCGCGTTGGGTAGTTTCCATTCGATCACATCTTCTTTTGGAGGCCCGTTCCTCATTTTCATCTTGTTCCATTTCAGGGTGACACAAAGAGTCATCCTGATCGTATGCCTCTCCTAAGATATAGTCCAAAACATTAAAATCTCCATCTTTCTCATCCCGATTGCTGGCGGCCATCACCCCAGCTGAGGAGATCAATGAATGAAAAAATAAATAAACAAATAAATAAATAAATAAATATATAAATGAATGAATGAATGAATTAATAAATAAATGAATGAATAAATGAATAAATAGATATAAAAATAAATAAAAGAATGATTGGATCAAAAAAAAAGAAAAAGAAAAAAACCCTGTGGTTTTTTTGTTTCCTTCTTTTTTTTTCAATTATTTCTTTCTTTCTTGTTTTGCCTCTTGGTTGAGCTTCCAAAGGTAATGCCCGGTTTGTTCTGGGTAGAGGAGAGGTCACCTCCCTGGATCCGCAGATGAGGACTCCAGTGATCCCAAATGAGGGAGATGCCTGACAGCCGACTATATAGAGGAGCTGGCAGGGAGGCCAGGAGTTCTCACCCTTGTGTCCGGAGTTCACACCTTGGGAATATGTGTGAACTTTTTTCTCCATTTGGGGGCAAGAGGAGAAGGTGTGAACTCATGAGCTTGACTGTATCAGAGGCAGAAAATCCACATCCCTCTCTCAGCCCCCTGTTCTCTCTCTCAATTATACACATCCAGGTTCCCTTTGTAAACCTTAAAATTTCTTAGACTTGTGAATGTTGGAAATTTCACCATTGGAAGGTTTCATGCTTGTAAGGAATTTCCTACTGATAGTGGGAACTCTACTGGAATGTGAATCCCATTGGCAAGGGAGGTTCCCCCTCCTCCCTTCTTAAGATTACTTTAGGACAGAAACCTTTTGCTGAACAATGGAAAGGGCTGCAGCAGAGATCAAAACTTAATTATTCCAATCTCCACCCTACTCAGGGTAACAGGATTTAGGAAGGGCTGTAGCAAAGGATCAAGATTTAATTATTTGAGAATATGACCTTCAACAGACATGTGCAAAGCCACAGACCTCTGGGCGGTCCTGGGTTAAGCTAGAGCCACCATTGGCACAGGGAAGACATGGACAGTGATTGGTAGATGTGAGAACTGAGGGGAGGGAACTTGGATGGTTTCCTTAAAGATAGGGGGGTCTGAGGACTGAGGGGTGGTTGGAGAGGTTTTGCTCTGAGAGGTTGTGCTCTGAGAAGCTTGCTCTGAAGGAAGCTGGAGGTGGAGGCCCCTGAGACTGTGTCTCCATTTTGGTCACGTGAGTGATAGGGACTGATCTCTTTTCTTTGCCTCAGCTATCTAAGGGCTTGGGCCTTTTGGCCCAGCCAAAACAGAGGGGGTATTTAAGCCCTATTCCTTTCTCTCCCCTTTCTCTCTCCCTCTCTCTCTCTCTCTAATACCTTTCTTCCTCCTGTCTGTAATTAAACTCCATAAAAGGTTGACTGCTGACTTGAGTTTTCATTTAGGAATTACATAGCTGAATTCCTTGGCGACCTTAAATTAATATGTATCAGTCTCTTAAAGAGATTTCCTTGTCACACCTTTGGTTAATAGGCCCCATGGATGGACACGCCGAGCATGATGGACGGGATTGTTCCTTCCTAGGGTTGCTTTTGTTTCCGTCGCCCTGAGCTCATAACTGCCTCTTACACACATCCTGGTCGGTTGTTTACTGGGTCCGAGGGCGTGTCCAGGGCTTGTATCGGGAGAAAATCAGAGGATACGGGGGCTTCCTAGTAGATTGATGTCCGTTGTCGAAGGACCTTGGGGAGGAGCCAGCTCAGGATCAGTTGGAAGAATCCCTTGGAGAGAATAGGGGTACAGTAGGATCCGCCAGCCGTTCCTACATAATTCATCTGTGGGTGGTGAGCTGAGAAGGAGAATGGAGGCTAGAGGAATCTGGATGTGAGACAGATGAGGCGGTCAGAGGAAGAGAGGCAGGAATCAAGACTCAGAGACCACAACTTAAAACACCTGCGGTGTGGCAAGCTCCGTATTTATTTACCTCTCTAGAAAGGGAAAGCAAGTGGAGAAATTAGAAGTATGAGAAACAAGAGCACAGGCGTGGAGCTGCGAACTCCGGGACATCCTCCGTGGGCCAGGTGGTCAGGAGATGAATGGAAGATGTTCGGGGCAGCTGCATCGCATCAGTCTCCTCTCCCGTCTTCTCCTCTCTCTTCTCTCCTCGTCTCTCCTCCTCTCTCGCCATTCACGCGCCTCCCTGTCTCTCCGGCCATATGGGGAACTATCACATTCTCCGGGTCGATCCCATTCACGGGGTCTCCGTCTCTGAGAGCCAAAGATAGCTCGTGTTTCACGCAGGAAGTCCTCTACGCGCCTATCAGAATCACATGCTGGTTGACCTCTGTGTCTTGCTTCCTGTGGCACAGGTCGACGTCCTGACCGAGAGTCCTGGAAAGGGAGAGCACGCTGCTGGTGGCCAGCGCGGTAGGAAGGCTGTCCCCTTCCTCGACCAGGGGACATGTCCCGCATTGGCCTTGGTGGCCTGCTGTTGTGAAATGCTCTCAGGTCATCCTCGTAGGAGCCCTTCATGAAAACACCTCTGGCAACTCCTGAAAATCTTCTGTCCGCTGCTGGATGGCGTGCGTCCTCCCTACGCGCTGGTCTCTCACGAAACCCAGGGGCGTAGTCCATCCTCGGTCTCTTCCTGCTGTTATGAACCTCGTCATCTTCTGACCGACGACGCCTTCTCGCATCCCGGTCCGCTTCTCGGCGGGGTGGAAGTCCTCTGGAACGCAAGGGTGAAAGCACTCTTACCTGGTGGTGCCTGTCACCCATGACCTGATACAGGTCAACGCCTTCATCGGGGGGAAAGAGGAGACATAGCTCCGTTGCACATTCGAGGTCAACTTCCTGACCGTCACGTCCAATTTTAACTGGCTTATGTCCATTCAAAGCGTTGGTAAGGTGAACACATTTGGTGAAGGGCAATTCGTGCCTGCAAATCCAGGCAATTCTGAAGACCCCTCCAAGGGTCTTAAGATTCATGCCTTCAGGCAAAACCCAATGTATAGGAGGTCCTCCGTGGTGGGATTCTGAACAGAGTCTCGCAAAGCCTTGAAAAGCTCCACTCTCTGTCACGGAAAATATCAAAATGACATTTCTTGCAGATCGGAATGCAGCATTCAGTTTCTTTTCATTTGCTGGCAGGGTCGACCATATACCCCTGGCTTTGGCAAGGGAGATGTTTTCACGGTTGCTGCTCTTTATGAGGAAGAATCTCGCATCCCGCAGAATATATCGAAGCCTCCTCGTGGGGTCTTCCGGAACAGCAGCAACGGAAGATGATGATCTCTTGTGCTTGCCTCGCGGACCTGCAGATGATTCCGATGCACAACTTGGACTTCTGCGAAAAACAATTGAAGCTATGCCTCGGGCTCTCTTCCTTCCTTGCTTTTTCTCCTCTGATCCATCAGTGCTAGAACCAGCGGCGGCTGACCCTTCTGGGAAAGATAGAGTCTCAGAAAAAGAGCCACCGGCTTCGCTTCGAAGATCCCGGGCGCTTCTCTCTTCGGGCTCTTCCTGCTCCCCTCCATCTTCTTCATCTTTTCTCGCAGCATCCCTCTCTTCCTCTTCTCCCACTCCTTCCGCCTCGTTCCTTCTGCCCTTTCCACTCTCTTCTTCGGAACAGTTCCTGCTGCCGATCTCACGGTCATATTCCACACAGCCTGATTCTTCTTTGGAAGGCAGCTGGGACCTGCTGTGCCACCTATCAACATCCTGCCCAAGGCTCTGGGAGCCGTCCGCTGTGGAAGACTCAGACCTGCTTTGCACGCGCCTTTTCCCGACTGCAGTCTGTTCACGTGGACTTCCACATGGCTCTGTGCTCATAGGTGAGCCAGGTGGCTCTGGAGTCAATTCTCGGGACCACTCAGGGGATTCTTGACTCTCGCGTTGGGTAGTTTCCATTCGATCACATCTTCTTTTGGAGGCCCGTTCCTCATTTTCATCTTGTTCCATTTCAGGGTGACACAAAGAGTCATCCTGATCGTATGCCTCTCCTAAGATATAGTCCAAAACATTAAAATCTCCATCTTTCTCATCCCGATTGCTGGCGGCCATCACCCCAGCTGAGGAGATCAATGAATGAAAAAATAAATAAATAAATAAATAAATGAATTAATTAATTAATTAATTAATTAATAAATAAATGAATGAATAAATGAATGAATAGATATAAAAATAAATAAAAGAATGATTGGATCAAAAAAAAAGAAAAAGAAAAAAACCCTGTGGTTTTTTTGTTTCCTCCTTTTTTTTTTCAATTATTTCTTTCTTTCTTGTTTTGCCTCTTGGTTGAGCTTCCAAAGGTAATGCCCGGTTTGTTCTGGGTAGAGGAGAGGTCACCTCCCTGGATCCGCAGATGAGGACTCCAGTGATCCCAAATGAGGGAGATGCCTGACAGCCGACTATATAGAGGAGCTGGCAGGGAGGCCAGGAGTTCTCACCCTTGTGTCCGGAGTTCACACCTTGGGAATATGTGTGAACTTTTTTCTCCATTTGGGGGCAAGAGGAGAAGGTGTGAACTCATGAGCTTGACTGTATCAGAGGCAGAAAATCCACATCCCTCTCTCAGCCCCCTGTTCTCTCTCTCAATTATACACATCCAGGTTCCCTTTGTAAACCTTAAAATTTCTTAGACTTGTGAATGTTGGAAATTTCACCATTGGAAGGTTTCATGCTTGTAAGGAATTTCCTACTGATAGTGGGAACTCTACTGGAATGTGAATCCCATTGGCAAGGGAGGTTCCCCCTCCTCCCTTCTTAAGATTACTTTAGGACAGAAACCTTTTGCTGAACAATGGAAAGGGCTGCAGCAGAGATAAAAATTTAATTATTCCAATCTCCACCCTACTCAGGGTAACAGGATTTAGGAAGGGCTGTAGCAAAGGATCAAGATTTAATTATTTGAGAATATGACCTTCAACAGACATGTGCAAAGCCACAGACCTCTGGGCGGTCCTGGGTTAAGCTAGAGCCACCATTGGCACAGGGAAGACATGGACAGTGATTGGTAGATGTGAGAACTGAGGGGAGGGAACTTGGATGGTTTCCTTAAAGATAGGGGGGTCTGAGGACTGAGGGGTGGTTGGAGAGGTTTTGCTCTGAGAGGTTGTGCTCTGAGAAGCTTGCTCTGAAGGAAGCTGGAGGTGGAGGCCCCTGAGACTGTGTCTCCATTTTGGTCACGTGAGTGATAGGGACTGATCTCTTTTCTTTGCCTCAGCTATCTAAGGGCTTGGGCCTTTTGGCCCAGCCAAAACAGAGGGGGTATTTAAGCCCTATTCCTTTCTCTCCCCTTTCTCTCTCCCTCTCTCTCTCTCTAATACCTTTCTTCCTCCTGTCTGTAATTAAACTCCATAAAAGGTTGACTGCTGACTTGAGTTTTCATTTAGGAATTACATAGCTGAATTCCTTGGCGACCTTAAATTAATATGTATCAGTCTCTTAAAGAGATTTCCTTGTCACACCTTTGGTTAATAGGCCCCATGGATGGACACGCCGAGCATGATGGACGGGATTGTTCCTTCCTAGGGTTGCTTTTGTTTCCGTCGCCCTGAGCTCATAACTGCCTCTTACACACATCCTGGTCGGTTGTTTACTGGGTCCGAGGGCGTGTCCAGGGCTTGTATCGGGAGAAAATCAGAGGATACGGGGGCTTCCTAGTAGATTGATGTCCGTTGTCGAAGGACCTTGGGGAGGAGCCAGCTCAGGATCAGTTGGAAGAATCCCTTGGAGAGAATAGGGGTACAGTAGGATCCGCCAGCCGTTCCTACATAATTCATCTGTGGGTGGTGAGCTGAGAAGGAGAATGGAGGCTAGAGGAATCTGGATGTGAGACAGATGAGGCGGTCAGAGGAAGAGAGGCAGGAATCAAGACTCAGAGACCACAACTTAAAACACCTGCGGTGTGGCAAGCTCCGTATTTATTTACCTCTCTAGAAAGGGAAAGCAAGTGGAGAAATTAGAAGTATGAGAAACAAGAGCACAGGCGTGGAGCTGCGAACTCCGGGACATCCTCCGTGGGCCAGGTGGTCAGGAGATGAATGGAAGATGTTCGGGGCAGCTGCATCGCGTCAGTCTCCTCTCCCGTCTTCTCCTCTCTCTTCTCTCCTCGTCTCTCCTCCTCTCTCGCCATTCACGCGCCTCCCTGTCTCTCCGGCCATATGGGGAACTATCACATTCTCCGGGTCGATCCCATTCACGGGGTCTCCGTCTCTGAGAGCCAAAGATAGCTCGTGTTTCACGCAGGAAGTCCTCTACGCGCCTATCAGAATCACATGCTGGTTGACCTCTGTGTCTTGCTTCCTGTGGCACAGGTCGACGTCCTGACCGAGAGTCCTGGAAAGGGAGAGCACGCTGCTGGTGGCCAGCGCGGTAGGAAGGCTGTCCCCTTCCTCGACCAGGGGACATGTCCCGCATTGGCCTTGGTGGCCTGCTGTTGTGAAATGCTCTCAGGTCATCCTCGTAGGAGCCCTTCATGAAAACACCTCTGGCAACTCCTGAAAATCTTCTGTCCGCTGCTGGATGGCGTGCGTCCTCCCTACGCGCTGGTCTCTCACGAAACCCAGGGGCGTAGTCCATCCTCGGTCTCTTCCTGCTGTTATGAACCTCGTCATCTTCTGACCGACGACGCCTTCTCGCATCCCGGTCCGCTTCTCGGCGGGGTGGAAGTCCTCTGGAACGCAAGGGTGAAAGCACTCTTACCTGGTGGTGCCTGTCACCCATGACCTGATACAGGTCAACGCCTTCATCGGGGGGAAAGAGGAGACATAGCTCCGTTGCACATTCGAGGTCAACTTCCTGACCGTCACGTCCAATTTTAACTGGCTTATGTCCATTCAAAGCGTTGGTAAGGTGAACACATTTGGTGAAGGGCAATTCGTGCCTGCAAATCCAGGCAATTCTGAAGACCCCTCCAAGGGTCTTAAGATTCATGCCTTCAGGCAAAACCCAATGTATAGGAGGTCCTCCGTGGTGGGATTCTGAACAGAGTCTCGCAAAGCCTTGAAAAGCTCCACTCTCTGTCACGGAAAATATCAAAATGACATTTCTTGCAGATCGGAATGCAGCATTCAGTTTCTTTTCATTTGCTGGCAGGGTCGACCATATACCCCTGGCTTTGGCAAGGGAGATGTTTTCACGGTTGCTGCTCTTTATGAGGAAGAATCTCGCATCCCGCAGAATATATCGAAGCCTCCTCGTGGGGTCTTCCGGAACAGCAGCAACGGAAGATGATGATCTCTTGTGCTTGCTTCGCGGACCTGCAGATGATTCCGATGCACAACTTGGACTTCTGCGAAAAACAATTGAAGCTATGCCTCGGGCTCTCTTCCTTCCTTGCTTTTTCTCCTCTGATCCATCAGTGCTAGAACCAGCGGCGGCTGACCCTTCTGGGAAAGATAGAGTCTCAGAAAAAGAGCCACCGGCTTCGCTTCGAAGATCCCGGGCGCTTCTCTCTTCGGGCTCTTCCTGCTCCCCTCCATCTTCTTCATCTTTTCTCGCAGCATCCCTCTCTTCCTCTTCTCCCACTCCTTCCGCCTCGTTCCTTCTGCCCTTTCCACTCTCTTCTTCGGAACAGTTCCTGCTGCCGATCTCACGGTCATATTCCACACAGCCTGATTCTTCTTTGGAAGGCAGCTGGGACCTGCTGTGCCACCTATCAACATCCTGCCCAAGGCTCTGGGAGCCGTCCGCTGTGGAAGACTCAGACCTGCTTTGCACGCGCCTTTTCCCGACTGCAGTCTGTTCACGTGGACTTCCACATGGCTCTGTGCTCATAGGTGAGCCAGGTGGCTCTGGAGTCAATTCTCGGGACCACTCAGGGGATTCTTGACTCTCGCGTTGGGTAGTTTCCATTCGATCACATCTTCTTTTGGAGGCCCGTTCCTCATTTTCATCTTGTTCCATTTCAGGGTGACACAAAGAGTCATCCTGATCGTATGCCTCTCCTAAGATATAGTCCAAAACATTAAAATCTCCATCTTTCTCATCCCGATTGCTGGCGGCCATCACCCCAGCTGAGGAGATCAATGAATGAAAAAATAAATAAACAAATAAATAAATAAATAAATATATAAATGAATGAATGAATGAATTAATAAATAAATGAATGAATAAATGAATAAATAGATATAAAAATAAATAAAAGAATGATTGGATCAAAAAAAAAGAAAAAGAAAAAAACCCTGTGGTTTTTTTGTTTCCTTCTTTTTTTTTCAATTATTTCTTTCTTTCTTGTTTTGCCTCTTGGTTGAGCTTCCAAAGGTAATGCCCGGTTTGTTCTGGGTAGAGGAGAGGTCACCTCCCTGGATCCGCAGATGAGGACTCCAGTGATCCCAAATGAGGGAGATGCCTGACAGCCGACTATATAGAGGAGCTGGCAGGGAGGCCAGGAGTTCTCACCCTTGTGTCCGGAGTTCACACCTTGGGAATATGTGTGAACTTTTTTCTCCATTTGGGGGCAAGAGGAGAAGGTGTGAACTCATGAGCTTGACTGTATCAGAGGCAGAAAATCCACATCCCTCTCTCAGCCCCCTGTTCTCTCTCTCAATTATACACATCCAGGTTCCCTTTGTAAACCTTAAAATTTCTTAGACTTGTGAATGTTGGAAATTTCACCATTGGAAGGTTTCATGCTTGTAAGGAATTTCCTACTGATAGTGGGAACTCTACTGGAATGTGAATCCCATTGGCAAGGGAGGTTCCCCCTCCTCCCTTCTTAAGATTACTTTAGGACAGAAACCTTTTGCTGAACAATGGAAAGGGCTGCAGCAGAGATCAAAACTTAATTATTCCAATCTCCACCCTACTCAGGGTAACAGGATTTAGGAAGGGCTGTAGCAAAGGATCAAGATTTAATTATTTGAGAATATGACCTTCAACAGACATGTGCAAAGCCACAGACCTCTGGGCGGTCCTGGGTTAAGCTAGAGCCACCATTGGCACAGGGAAGACATGGACAGTGATTGGTAGATGTGAGAACTGAGGGGAGGGAACTTGGATGGTTTCCTTAAAGATAGGGGGGTCTGAGGACTGAGGGGTGGTTGGAGAGGTTTTGCTCTGAGAGGTTGTGCTCTGAGAAGCTTGCTCTGAAGGAAGCTGGAGGTGGAGGCCCCTGAGACTGTGTCTCCATTTTGGTCACGTGAGTGATAGGGACTGATCTCTTTTCTTTGCCTCAGCTATCTAAGGGCTTGGGCCTTTTGGCCCAGCCAAAACAGAGGGGGTATTTAAGCCCTATTCCTTTCTCTCCCCTTTCTCTCTCCCTCTCTCTCTCTCTCTAATACCTTTCTTCCTCCTGTCTGTAATTAAACTCCATAAAAGGTTGACTGCTGACTTGAGTTTTCATTTAGGAATTACATAGCTGAATTCCTTGGCGACCTTAAATTAATATGTATCAGTCTCTTAAAGAGATTTCCTTGTCACACCTTTGGTTAATAGGCCCCATGGATGGACACGCCGAGCATGATGGACGGGATTGTTCCTTCCTAGGGTTGCTTTTGTTTCCGTCGCCCTGAGCTCATAACTGCCTCTTACACACATCCTGGTCGGTTGTTTACTGGGTCCGAGGGCGTGTCCAGGGCTTGTATCGGGAGAAAATCAGAGGATACGGGGGCTTCCTAGTAGATTGATGTCCGTTGTCGAAGGACCTTGGGGAGGAGCCAGCTCAGGATCAGTTGGAAGAATCCCTTGGAGAGAATAGGGGTACAGTAGGATCCGCCAGCCGTTCCTACATAATTCATCTGTGGGTGGTGAGCTGAGAAGGAGAATGGAGGCTAGAGGAATCTGGATGTGAGACAGATGAGGCGGTCAGAGGAAGAGAGGCAGGAATCAAGACTCAGAGACCACAACTTAAAACACCTGCGGTGTGGCAAGCTCCGTATTTATTTACCTCTCTAGAAAGGGAAAGCAAGTGGAGAAATTAGAAGTATGAGAAACAAGAGCACAGGCGTGGAGCTGCGAACTCCGGGACATCCTCCGTGGGCCAGGTGGTCAGGAGATGAATGGAAGATGTTCGGGGCAGCTGCATCGCGTCAGTCTCCTCTCCCGTCTTCTCCTCTCTCTTCTCTCCTCGTCTCTCCTCCTCTCTCGCCATTCACGCGCCTCCCTGTCTCTCCGGCCATATGGGGAACTATCACATTCTCCGGGTCGATCCCATTCACGGGGTCTCCGTCTCTGAGAGCCAAAGATAGCTCGTGTTTCACGCAGGAAGTCCTCTACGCGCCTATCAGAATCACATGCTGGTTGACCTCTGTGTCTTGCTTCCTGTGGCACAGGTCGACGTCCTGACCGAGAGTCCTGGAAAGGGAGAGCACGCTGCTGGTGGCCAGCGCGGTAGGAAGGCTGTCCCCTTCCTCGACCAGGGGACATGTCCCGCATTGGCCTTGGTGGCCTGCTGTTGTGAAATGCTCTCAGGTCATCCTCGTAGGAGCCCTTCATGAAAACACCTCTGGCAACTCCTGAAAATCTTCTGTCCGCTGCTGGATGGCGTGCGTCCTCCCTACGCGCTGGTCTCTCACGAAACCCAGGGGCGTAGTCCATCCTCGGTCTCTTCCTGCTGTTATGAACCTCGTCATCTTCTGACCGACGACGCCTTCTCGCATCCCGGTCCGCTTCTCGGCGGGGTGGAAGTCCTCTGGAACGCAAGGGTGAAAGCACTCTTACCTGGTGGTGCCTGTCACCCATGACCTGATACAGGTCAACGCCTTCATCGTGGGGAAAGAGGAGACATAGCTCCGTTGCACATTCGAGGTCAACTTCCTGACCGTCACGTCCAATTTTAACTGGCTTATGTCCATTCAAAGCGTTGGTAAGGTGAACACATTTGGTGAAGGGCAATTCGTGCCTGCAAATCCAGGCAATTCTGAAGACCCCTCCAAGGGTCTTAAGATTCATGCCTTCAGGCAAAACCCAATGTATAGGAGGTCCTCCGTGGTGGGATTCTGAACAGAGTCTCGCAAAGCCTTGAAAAGCTCCACTCTCTGTCACGGAAAATATCAAAATGACATTTCTTGCAGATCGGAATGCAGCATTCAGTTTCTTTTCATTTGCTGGCAGGGTCGACCATATACCCCTGGCTTTGGCAAGGGAGATGTTTTCACGGTTGCTGCTCTTTATGAGGAAGAATCTCGCATCCCGCAGAATATATCGAAGCCTCCTCGTGGGGTCTTCCGGAACAGCAGCAACGGAAGATGATGATCTCTTGTGCTTGCCTCGCAGACCTGCAGATGATTCCGATGCACAACTTGGACTTCTGCGAAAAACAATTGAAGCTATGCCTCGGGCTCTCTTCCTTCCTTGCTTTTTCTCCTCTGATCCATCAGTGCTAGAACCAGCGGCGGCTGACCCTTCTGGGAAAGATAGAGTCTCAGAAAAAGAGCCACCGGCTTCGCTTCGAAGATCCCGGGCGCTTCTCTCTTCGGGCTCTTCCTGCTCCCCTCCATCTTCTTCATCTTTTCTCGCAGCATCCCTCTCTTCCTCTTCTCCCACTCCTTCCGCCTCGTTCCTTCTGCCCTTTCCACTCTCTTCTTCGGAACAGTTCCTGCTGCCGATCTCACGGTCATATTCCACACAGCCTGATTCTTCTTTGGAAGGCAGCTGGGACCTGCTGTGCCACCTATCAACATCCTGCCCAAGGCTCTGGGAGCCGTCCGCTGTGGAAGACTCAGACCTGCTTTGCACGCGCCTTTTCCCGACTGCAGTCTGTTCACGTGGACTTCCACATGGCTCTGTGCTCATAGGTGAGCCAGGTGGCTCTGGAGTCAATTCTCGGGACCACTCAGGGGATTCTTGACTCTCGCGTTGGGTAGTTTCCATTCGATCACATCTTCTTTTGGAGGCCCGTTCCTCATTTTCATCTTGTTCCATTTCAGGGTGACACAAAGAGTCATCCTGATCGTATGCCTCTCCTAAGATATAGTCCAAAACATTAAAATCTCCATCTTTCTCATCCCGATTGCTGGCGGCCATCACCCCAGCTGAGGAGATCAATGAATGAAAAAATAAATAAATAAATAAATAAATGAATTAATTAATTAATTAATTAATTAATAAATAAATGAATGAATAAATGAATGAATAGATATAAAAATAAATAAAAGAATGATTGGATCAAAAAAAAAGAAAAAGAAAAAAACCCTGTGGTTTTTTTGTTTCCTCCTTTTTTTTTTCAATTATTTCTTTCTTTCTTGTTTTGCCTCTTGGTTGAGCTTCCAAAGGTAATGCCCGGTTTGTTCTGGGTAGAGGAGAGGTCACCTCCCTGGATCCGCAGATGAGGACTCCAGTGATCCCAAATGAGGGAGATGCCTGACAGCCGACTATATAGAGGAGCTGGCAGGGAGGCCAGGAGTTCTCACCCTTGTGTCCGGAGTTCACACCTTGGGAATATGTGTGAACTTTTTTCTCCATTTGGGGGCAAGAGGAGAAGGTGTGAACTCATGAGCTTGACTGTATCAGAGGCAGAAAATCCACATCCCTCTCTCAGCCCCCTGTTCTCTCTCTCAATTATACACATCCAGGTTCCCTTTGTAAACCTTAAAATTTCTTAGACTTGTGAATGTTGGAAATTTCACCATTGGAAGGTTTCATGCTTGTAAGGAATTTCCTACTGATAGTGGGAACTCTACTGGAATGTGAATCCCATTGGCAAGGGAGGTTCCCCCTCCTCCCTTCTTAAGATTACTTTAGGACAGAAACCTTTTGCTGAACAATGGAAAGGGCTGCAGCAGAGATAAAAATTTAATTATTCCAATCTCCACCCTACTCAGGGTAACAGGATTTAGGAAGGGCTGTAGCAAAGGATCAAGATTTAATTATTTGAGAATATGACCTTCAACAGACATGTGCAAAGCCACAGACCTCTGGGCGGTCCTGGGTTAAGCTAGAGCCACCATTGGCACAGGGAAGACATGGACAGTGATTGGTAGATGTGAGAACTGAGGGGAGGGAACTTGGATGGTTTCCTTAAAGATAGGGGGGTCTGAGGACTGAGGGGTGGTTGGAGAGGTTTTGCTCTGAGAGGTTGTGCTCTGAGAAGCTTGCTCTGAAGGAAGCTGGAGGTGGAGGCCCCTGAGACTGTGTCTCCATTTTGGTCACGTGAGTGATAGGGACTGATCTCTTTTCTTTGCCTCAGCTATCTAAGGGCTTGGGCCTTTTGGCCCAGCCAAAACAGAGGGGGTATTTAAGCCCTATTCCTTTCTCTCCCCTTTCTCTCTCCCTCTCTCTCTCTCTCTAATACCTTTCTTCCTCCTGTCTGTAATTAAACTCCATAAAAGGTTGACTGCTGACTTGAGTTTTCATTTAGGAATTACATAGCTGAATTCCTTGGCGACCTTAAATTAATATGTATCAGTCTCTTAAAGAGATTTCCTTGTCACACCTTTGGTTAATAGGCCCCATGGATGGACACGCCGAGCATGATGGACGGGATTGTTCCTTCCTAGGGTTGCTTTTGTTTCCGTCGCCCTGAGCTCATAACTGCCTCTTACACACATCCTGGTCGGTTGTTTACTGGGTCCGAGGGCGTGTCCAGGGCTTGTATCGGGAGAAAATCAGAGGATACGGGGGCTTCCTAGTAGATTGATGTCCGTTGTCGAAGGACCTTGGGGAGGAGCCAGCTCAGGATCAGTTGGAAGAATCCCTTGGAGAGAATAGGGGTACAGTAGGATCCGCCAGCCGTTCCTACATAATTCATCTGTGGGTGGTGAGCTGAGAAGGAGAATGGAGGCTAGAGGAATCTGGATGTGAGACAGATGAGGCGGTCAGAGGAAGAGAGGCAGGAATCAAGACTCAGAGACCACAACTTAAAACACCTGCGGTGTGGCAAGCTCCGTATTTATTTACCTCTCTAGAAAGGGAAAGCAAGTGGAGAAATTAGAAGTATGAGAAACAAGAGCACAGGCGTGGAGCTGCGAACTCCGGGACATCCTCCGTGGGCCAGGTGGTCAGGAGATGAATGGAAGATGTTCGGGGCAGCTGCATCGCGTCAGTCTCCTCTCCCGTCTTCTCCTCTCTCTTCTCTCCTCGTCTCTCCTCCTCTCTCGCCATTCACGCGCCTCCCTGTCTCTCCGGCCATATGGGGAACTATCACATTCTCCGGGTCGATCCCATTCACGGGGTCTCCGTCTCTGAGAGCCAAAGATAGCTCGTGTTTCACGCAGGAAGTCCTCTACGCGCCTATCAGAATCACATGCTGGTTGACCTCTGTGTCTTGCTTCCTGTGGCACAGGTCGACGTCCTGACCGAGAGTCCTGGAAAGGGAGAGCACGCTGCTGGTGGCCAGCGCGGTAGGAAGGCTGTCCCCTTCCTCGACCAGGGGACATGTCCCGCATTGGCCTTGGTGGCCTGCTGTTGTGAAATGCTCTCAGGTCATCCTCGTAGGAGCCCTTCATGAAAACACCTCTGGCAACTCCTGAAAATCTTCTGTCCGCTGCTGGATGGCGTGCGTCCTCCCTACGCGCTGGTCTCTCACGAAACCCAGGGGCGTAGTCCATCCTCGGTCTCTTCCTGCTGTTATGAACCTCGTCATCTTCTGACCGACGACGCCTTCTCGCATCCCGGTCCGCTTCTCGGCGGGGTGGAAGTCCTCTGGAACGCAAGGGTGAAAGCACTCTTACCTGGTGGTGCCTGTCACCCATGACCTGATACAGGTCAACGCCTTCATCGGGGGGAAAGAGGAGACATAGCTCCGTTGCACATTCGAGGTCAACTTCCTGACCGTCACGTCCAATTTTAACTGGCTTATGTCCATTCAAAGCGTTGGTAAGGTGAACACATTTGGTGAAGGGCAATTCGTGCCTGCAAATCCAGGCAATTCTGAAGACCCCTCCAAGGGTCTTAAGATTCATGCCTTCAGGCAAAACCCAATGTATAGGAGGTCCTCCGTGGTGGGATTCTGAACAGAGTCTCGCAAAGCCTTGAAAAGCTCCACTCTCTGTCACGGAAAATATCAAAATGACATTTCTTGCAGATCGGAATGCAGCATTCAGTTTCTTTTCATTTGCTGGCAGGGTCGACCATATACCCCTGGCTTTGGCAAGGGAGATGTTTTCACGGTTGCTGCTCTTTATGAGGAAGAATCTCGCATCCCGCAGAATATATCGAAGCCTCCTCGTGGGGTCTTCCGGAACAGCAGCAATGGAAGATGATGATCTCTTGTGCTTGCCTCGCGGACCTGCAGATGATTCCGATGCACAACTTGGACTTCTGCGAAAAACAATTGAAGCTATGCCTCGGGCTCTCTTCCTTCCTTGCTTTTTCTCCTCTGATCCATCAGTGCTAGAACCAGCGGTGGCTGACCCTTCTGGGAAAGATAGAGTCTCAGAAAAAGAGCCACCGGCTTCGCTTCGAAGATCCCGGGCGCTTCTCTCTTCGGGCTCTTCCTGCTCCCCTCCATCTTCTTCATCTTTTCTCGCAGCATCCCTCTCTTCCTCTTCTCCCACTCCTTCCGCCTCGTTCCTTCTGCCCTTTCCACTCTCTTCTTCGGAACAGTTCCTGCTGCCGATCTCACGGTCATATTCCACACAGCCTGATTCTTCTTTGGAAGGCAGCTGGGACCTGCTGTGCCACCTATCAACATCCTGCCCAAGGCTCTGGGAGCCGTCCGCTGTGGAAGACTCAGACCTGCTTTGCACGCGCCTTTTCCCGACTGCAGTCTGTTCACGTGGACTTCCACATGGCTCTGTGCTCATAGGTGAGCCAGGTGGCTCTGGAGTCAATTCTCGGGACCACTCAGGGGATTCTTGACTCTCGCGTTGGGTAGTTTCCATTCGATCACATCTTCTTTTGGAGGCCCGTTCCTCATTTTCATCTTGTTCCATTTCAGGGTGACACAAAGAGTCATCCTGATCGTATGCCTCTCCTAAGATATAGTCCAAAACATTAAAATCTCCATCTTTCTCATCCCGATTGCTGGCGGCCATCACCCCAGCTGAGGAGATCAATGAATGAAAAAATAAATAAATAAATAAATAAATTAATTAATTAATTAATTAATTAATTAATTAATAAATAAATGAATGAATAAATGAATGAATAGATATAAAAATAAATAAAAGAATGATTGGATCAAAAAAAAAGAAAAAGAAAAAAACCCTGTGGTTTTTTTGTTTCCTCCTTTTTTTTTTCAATTATTTCTTTCTTTCTTGTTTTGCCTCTTGGTTGAGCTTCCAAAGGTAATGCCCGGTTTGTTCTGGGTAGAGGAGAGGTCACCTCCCTGGATCCGCAGATGAGGACTCCAGTGATCCCAAATGAGGGAGATGCCTGACAGCCGACTATATAGAGGAGCTGGCAGGGAGGCCAGGAGTTCTCACCCTTGTGTCCGGAGTTCACACCTTGGGAATATGTGTGAACTTTTTTCTCCATTTGGGGGCAAGAGGAGAAGGTGTGAACTCATGAGCTTGACTGTATCAGAGGCAGAAAATCCACATCCCTCTCTCAGCCCCCTGTTCTCTCTCTCAATTATACACATCCAGGTTCCCTTTGTAAACCTTAAAATTTCTTAGACTTGTGAATGTTGGAAATTTCACCATTGGAAGGTTTCATGCTTGTAAGGAATTTCCTACTGATAGTGGGAACTCTACTGGAATGTGAATCCCATTGGCAAGGGAGGTTCCCCCTCCTCCCTTCTTAAGATTACTTTAGGACAGAAACCTTTTGCTGAACAATGGAAAGGGCTGCAGCAGAGATCAAAATTTAATTATTCCAATCTCCACCCTACTCAGGGTAACAGGATTTAGGAAGGGCTGTAGCAAAGGATCAAGATTTAATTATTTGAGAATATGACCTTCAACAGACATGTGCAAAGCCACAGACCTCTGGGCGGTCCTGGGTTAAGCTAGAGCCACCATTGGCACAGGGAAGACATGGACAGTGATTGGTAGATGTGAGAACTGAGGGGAGGGAACTTGGATGGTTTCCTTAAAGATAGGGGGGTCTGAGGACTGAGGGGTGGTTGGAGAGGTTTTGCTCTGAGAGGTTGTGCTCTGAGAAGCTTGCTCTGAAGGAAGCTGGAGGTGGAGGCCCCTGAGACTGTGTCTCCATTTTGGTCACGTGAGTGATAGGGACTGATCTCTTTTCTTTGCCTCAGCTATCTAAGGGCTTGGGCCTTTTGGCCCAGCCAAAACAGAGGGGGTATTTAAGCCCTATTCCTTTCTCTCCCCTTTCTCTCTCCCTCTCTCTCTCTCTCTAATACCTTTCTTCCTCCTGTCTGTAATTAAACTCCATAAAAGGTTGACTGCTGACTTGAGTTTTCATTTAGGAATTACATAGCTGAATTCCTTGGCGACCTTAAATTAATATGTATCAGTCTCTTAAAGAGATTTCCTTGTCACACCTTTGGTTAATAGGCCCCATGGATGGACACGCCGAGCATGATGGACGGGATTGTTCCTTCCTAGGGTTGCTTTTGTTTCCGTCGCCCTGAGCTCATAACTGCCTCTTACACACATCCTGGTCGGTTGTTTACTGGGTCCGAGGGCGTGTCCAGGGCTTGTATCGGGAGAAAATCAGAGGATACGGGGGCTTCCTAGTAGATTGATGTCCGTTGTCGAAGGACCTTGGGGAGGAGCCAGCTCAGGATCAGTTGGAAGAATCCCTTGGAGAGAATAGGGGTACAGTAGGATCCGCCAGCCGTTCCTACATAATTCATCTGTGGGTGGTGAGCTGAGAAGGAGAATGGAGGCTAGAGGAATCTGGATGTGAGACAGATGAGGCGGTCAGAGGAAGAGAGGCAGGAATCAAGACTCAGAGACCACAACTTAAAACACCTGCGGTGTGGCAAGCTCCGTATTTATTTACCTCTCTAGAAAGGGAAAGCAAGTGGAGAAATTAGAAGTATGAGAAACAAGAGCACAGGCGTGGAGCTGCGAACTCCGGGACATCCTCCGTGGGCCAGGTGGTCAGGAGATGAATGGAAGATGTTCGGGGCAGCTGCATCGCGTCAGTCTCCTCTCCCGTCTTCTCCTCTCTCTTCTCTCCTCGTCTCTCCTCCTCTCTCGCCATTCACGCGCCTCCCTGTCTCTCCGGCCATATGGGGAACTATCACATTCTCCGGGTCGATCCCATTCACGGGGTCTCCGTCTCTGAGAGCCAAAGATAGCTCGTGTTTCACGCAGGAAGTCCTCTACGCGCCTATCAGAATCACATGCTGGTTGACCTCTGTGTCTTGCTTCCTGTGGCACAGGTCGACGTCCTGACCGAGAGTCCTGGAAAGGGAGAGCACGCTGCTGGTGGCCAGCGCGGTAGGAAGGCTGTCCCCTTCCTCGACCAGGGGACATGTCCCGCATTGGCCTTGGTGGCCTGCTGTTGTGAAATGCTCTCAGGTCATCCTCGTAGGAGCCCTTCATGAAAACACCTCTGGCAACTCCTGAAAATCTTCTGTCCGCTGCTGGATGGCGTGCGTCCTCCCTACGCGCTGGTCTCTCACGAAACCCAGGGGCGTAGTCCATCCTCGGTCTCTTCCTGCTGTTATGAACCTCGTCATCTTCTGACCGACGACGCCTTCTCGCATCCCGGTCCGCTTCTCGGCGGGGTGGAAGTCCTCTGGAACGCAAGGGTGAAAGCACTCTTACCTGGTGGTGCCTGTCACCCATGACCTGATACAGGTCAACGCCTTCATCGGGGGGAAAGAGGAGACATAGCTCCGTTGCACATTCGAGGTCAACTTCCTGACCGTCACGTCCAATTTTAACTGGCTTATGTCCATTCAAAGCGTTGGTAAGGTGAACACATTTGGTGAAGGGCAATTCGTGCCTGCAAATCCAGGCAATTCTGAAGACCCCTCCAAGGGTCTTAAGATTCATGCCTTCAGGCAAAACCCAATGTATAGGAGGTCCTCCGTGGTGGGATTCTGAACAGAGTCTCGCAAAGCCTTGAAAAGCTCCACTCTCTGTCACGGAAAATATCAAAATGACATTTCTTGCAGATCGGAATGCAGCATTCAGTTTCTTTTCATTTGCTGGCAGGGTCGACCATATACCCCTGGCTTTGGCAAGGGAGATGTTTTCACGGTTGCTGCTCTTTATGAGGAAGAATCTCGCATCCCGCAGAATATATCGAAGCCTCCTCGTGGGGTCTTCCGGAACAGCAGCAACGGAAGATGATGATCTCTTGTGCTTGCCTCGCGGACCTGCAGATGATTCCGATGCACAACTTGGACTTCTGCGAAAAACAATTGAAGCTATGCCTCGGGCTCTCTTCCTTCCTTGCTTTTTCTCCTCTGATCCATCAGTGCTAGAACCAGCGGCGGCTGACCCTTCTGGGAAAGATAGAGTCTCAGAAAAAGAGCCACCGGCTTCGCTTCGAAGATCCCGGGCGCTTCTCTCTTCGGGCTCTTCCTGCTCCCCTCCATCTTCTTCATCTTTTCTCGCAGCATCCCTCTCTTCCTCTTCTCCCACTCCTTCCGCCTCGTTCCTTCTGCCCTTTCCACTCTCTTCTTCGGAACAGTTCCTGCTGCCGATCTCACGGTCATATTCCACACAGCCTGATTCTTCTTTGGAAGGCAGCTGGGACCTGCTGTGCCACCTATCAACATCCTGCCCAAGGCTCTGGGAGCCGTCCGCTGTGGAAGACTCAGACCTGCTTTGCACGCGCCTTTTCCCGACTGCAGTCTGTTCACGTGGACTTCCACATGGCTCTGTGCTCATAGGTGAGCCAGGTGGCTCTGGAGTCAATTCTCGGGACCACTCAGGGGATTCTTGACTCTCGCGTTGGGTAGTTTCCATTCGATCACATCTTCTTTTGGAGGCCCGTTCCTCATTTTCATCTTGTTCCATTTCAGGGTGACACAAAGAGTCATCCTGATCGTATGCCTCTCCTAAGATATAGTCCAAAACATTAAAATCTCCATCTTTCTCATCCCGATTGCTGGCGGCCATCACCCCAGCTGAGGAGATCAATGAATGAAAAAATAAATAAATAAATAAATGAATTAATTAATTAATTAATTAATTAATTAATAAATGAATGAATAAATAGATATAAAAATAAATAAAAGAATGATTGGATCAAAAAAAAAAGAAAAAGAAAAAAACCCTGTGGTTTTTTTGTTTCCTCCTTTTTTTTTTCAATTATTTCTTTCTTTCTTGTTTTGCCTCTTGGTTGAACTTCCAAAGGTAATGCCCGGTTTGTTCTGGGTAGAGGAGAGGTCACCTCCCTGGATCCGCAGATGAGGACTCCAGTGATCCCAAATGAGGGAGATGCCTGACAGCCGACTATATAGAGGAGCTGGCAGGGAGGCCAGGAGTTCTCACCCTTGTGTCCGGAGTTTACACCTTGGGAATATGTGTGAACTTTTTTCTCCATTTGGGGGCAAGAGGAGAAGGTGTGAACTCATGAGCTTGACTGTATCAGAGGCAGAAAATCCACATCCCTCTCTCAGCCCCCTGTTCTCTCTCTCAATTATACACATCCAGGTTCCCTTTGTAAACCTTAAAATTTCTTAGACTTGTGAATGTTGGAAATTTCACCATTGGAAGGTTTCATGCCTGTAAGGAATTTCCTACTGATAGTGGGAACTCTACTGGAATGTGAATCCCATTGGCAAGGGAGGTTCCCCCTCCTCCCTTCTTAAGATTACTTTAGGACAGAAACCTTTTGCTGAACAATGGAAAGGGCTGCAGCAGAGATCAAAATTTAATTATTCCAATCTCCACCCTACTCAGGGTAACAGGATTTAGGAAGGGCTGTAGCAAAGGATCAAGATTTAATTATTTGAGAATATGACCTTCAACAGACATGTGCAAAGCCACAGACCTCTGGGCGGTCCTGGGTTAAGCTAGAGCCACCATTGGCACAGGGAAGACATGGACAGTGATTGGTAGATGTGAGAACTGAGGGGAGGGAACTTGGATGGTTTCCTTAAAGATAGGGGGGTCTGAGGACTGAGGGGTGGTTGGAGAGGTTTTGCTCTGAGAGGTTGTGCTCTGAGAAGCTTGCTCTGAAGGAAGCTGGAGGTGGAGGCCCCTGAGACTGTGTCTCCATTTTGGTCACGTGAGTGATAGGGACTGATCTCTTTTCTTTGCCTCAGCTATCTAAGGGCTTGGGCCTTTTGGCCCAGCCTAAACAGAGGGGGTATTTAAGCCCTATTCCTTTCTCTCCCCTTTCTCTCTCCCTCTCTCTCTCTCTAATACCTTTCTTCCTCCTGTCTGTAATTAAACTCCATAAAAGGTTGACTGCTGACTTGAGTTTTCATTTAGGAATTACATAGCTGAATTCCTTGGCGACCTTAAATTAATATGTATCAGTCTCTTAAAGAGATTTCCTTGTCACACCTTTGGTTAATAGGCCCCATGGATGGACACGCCGAGCATGATGGACGGGATTGTTCCTTCCTAGGGTTGCTTTTGTTTCCGTCGCCCTGAGCTCATAACTGCCTCTTACACACATCCTGGTCGGTTGTTTACTGGGTCCGAGGGCGTGTCCAGGGCTTGTATCGGGAGAAAATCAGAGGATACGGGGGCTTCCTAGTAGATTGATGTCCGTTGTCGAAGGACCTTGGGGAGGAGCCAGCTCAGGATCAGTTGGAAGAATCCCTTGGAGAGAATAGGGGTACAGTAGGATCCGCCAGCCGTTCCTACATAATTCATCTGTGGGTGGTGAGCTGAGAAGGAGAATGGAGGCTAGAGGAATCTGGATGTGAGACAGATGAGGCGGTCAGAGGAAGAGAGGCAGGAATCAAGACTCAGAGACCACAACTTAAAACACCTGCGGTGTGGCAAGCTCCGTATTTATTTACCTCTCTAGAAAGGGAAAGCAAGTGGAGAAATTAGAAGTATGAGAAACAAGAGCACAGGCGTGGAGCTGCGAACTCCGGGACATCCTCCGTGGGCCAGGTGGTCAGGAGATGAATGGAAGATGTTCGGGGCAGCTGCATCGCGTCAGTCTCCTCTCCCGTCTTCTCCTCTCTCTTCTCTCCTCGTCTCTCCTCCTCTCTCGCCATTCACGCGCCTCCCTGTCTCTCCGGCCATATGGGGAACTATCACATTCTCCGGGTCGATCCCATTCACGGGGTCTCCGTCTCTGAGAGCCAAAGATAGCTCGTGTTTCACGCAGGAAGTCCTCTACGCGCCTATCAGAATCACATGCTGGTTGACCTCTGTGTCTTGCTTCCTGTGGCACAGGTCGACGTCCTGACCGAGAGTCCTGGAAAGGGAGAGCACGCTGCTGGTGGCCAGCGCGGTAGGAAGGCTGTCCCCTTCCTCGACCAGGGGACATGTCCCGCATTGGCCTTGGTGGCCTGCTGTTGTGAAATGCTCTCAGGTCATCCTCGTAGGAGCCCTTCATGAAAACACCTCTGGCAACTCCTGAAAATCTTCTGTCCGCTGCTGGATGGCGTGCGTCCTCCCTACGCGCTGGTCTCTCACGAAACCCAGGGGCGTAGTCCATCCTCGGTCTCTTCCTGCTGTTATGAACCTCGTCATCTTCTGACCGACGACGCCTTCTCGCATCCCGGTCCGCTTCTCGGCGGGGTGGAAGTCCTCTGGAACGCAAGGGTGAAAGCACTCTTACCTGGTGGTGCCTGTCACCCATGACCTGATACAGGTCAACGCCTTCATCGGGGGGAAAGAGGAGACATAGCTCCGTTGCACATTCGAGGTCAACTTCCTGACCGTCACGTCCAATTTTAACTGGCTTATGTCCATTCAAAGCGTTGGTAAGGTGAACACATTTGGTGAAGGGCAATTCGTGCCTGCAAATCCAGGCAATTCTGAAGACCCCTCCAAGGGTCTTAAGATTCATGCCTTCAGGCAAAACCCAATGTATAGGAGGTCCTCCGTGGTGGGATTCTGAACAGAGTCTCGCAAAGCCTTGAAAAGCTCCACTCTCTGTCACGGAAAATATCAAAATGACATTTCTTGCAGATCGGAATGCAGCATTCAGTTTCTTTTCATTTGCTGGCAGGGTCGACCATATACCCCTGGCTTTGGCAAGGGAGATGTTTTCACGGTTGCTGCTCTTTATGAGGAAGAATCTCGCATCCCGCAGAATATATCGAAGCCTCCTCGTGGGGTCTTCCGGAACAGCAGCAACGGAAGATGATGATCTCTTGTGCTTGCCTCGCGGACCTGCAGATGATTCCGATGCACAACTTGGACTTCTGCGAAAAACAATTGAAGCTATGCCTCGGGCTCTCTTCCTTCCTTGCTTTTTCTCCTCTGATCCATCAGTGCTAGAACCAGCGGCGGCTGACCCTTCTGGGAAAGATAGAGTCTCAGAAAAAGAGCCACCGGCTTCGCTTCGAAGATCCCGGGCGCTTCTCTCTTCGGGCTCTTCCTGCTCCCCTCCATCTTCTTCATCTTTTCTCGCAGCATCCCTCTCTTCCTCTTCTCCCACTCCTTCCGCCTCGTTCCTTCTGCCCTTTCCACTCTCTTCTTCGGAACAGTTCCTGCTGCCGATCTCACGGTCATATTCCACACAGCCTGATTCTTCTTTGGAAGGCAGCTGGGACCTGCTGTGCCACCTATCAACATCCTGCCCAAGGCTCTGGGAGCCGTCCGCTGTGGAAGACTCAGACCTGCTTTGCACGCGCCTTTTCCCGACTGCAGTCTGTTCACGTGGACTTCCACATGGCTCTGTGCTCATAGGTGAGCCAGGTGGCTCTGGAGTCAATTCTCGGGACCACTCAGGGGATTCTTGACTCTCGCGTTGGGTAGTTTCCATTCGATCACATCTTCTTTTGGAGGCCCGTTCCTCATTTTCATCTTGTTCCATTTCAGGGTGACACAAAGAGTCATCCTGATCGTATGCCTCTCCTAAGATATAGTCCAAAACATTAAAATCTCCATCTTTCTCATCCCGATTGCTGGCGGCCATCACCCCAGCTGAGGAGATCAATGAATGAAAAAATAAATAAACAAATAAATAAATAAATAAATATATAAATGAATGAATGAATGAATTAATAAATAAATGAATGAATAAATGAATGAATAGATATAAAAATAAATAAAAGAATGATTGGATCAAAAAAAAAGAAAAAGAAAAAAACCCTGTGGTTTTTTTGTTTCCTCCTTTTTTTTTTCAATTATTTCTTTCTTTCTTGTTTTGCCTCTTGGTTGAGCTTCCAAAGGTAATGCCCGGTTTGTTCTGGGTAGAGGAGAGGTCACCTCCCTGGATCCGCAGATGAGGACTCCAGTGATCCCAAATGAGGGAGATGCCTGACAGCCGACTATATAGAGGAGCTGGCAGGGAGGCCAGGAGTTCTCACCCTTGTGTCCGGAGTTCACACCTTGGGAATATGTGTGAACTTTTTTCTCCATTTGGGGGCAAGAGGAGAAGGTGTGAACTCATGAGCTTGACTGTATCAGAGGCAGAAAATCCACATCCCTCTCTCAGCCCCCTGTTCTCTCTCTCAATTATACACATCCAGGTTCCCTTTGTAAACCTTAAAATTTCTTAGACTTGTGAATGTTGGAAATTTCACCATTGGAAGGTTTCATGCTTGTAAGGAATTTCCTACTGATAGTGGGAACTCTACTGGAATGTGAATCCCATTGGCAAGGGAGGTTCCCCCTCCTCCCTTCTTAAGATTACTTTAGGACAGAAACCTTTTGCTGAACAATGGAAAGGGCTGCAGCAGAGATCAAAACTTAATTATTCCAATCTCCACCCTACTCAGGGTAACAGGATTTAGGAAGGGCTGTAGCAAAGGATCAAGATTTAATTATTTGAGAATATGACCTTCAACAGACATGTGCAAAGCCACAGACCTCTGGGCGGTCCTGGGTTAAGCTAGAGCCACCATTGGCACAGGGAAGACATGGACAGTGATTGGTAGATGTGAGAACTGAGGGGAGGGAACTTGGATGGTTTCCTTAAAGATAGGGGGGTCTGAGGACTGAGGGGTGGTTGGAGAGGTTTTGCTCTGAGAGGTTGTGCTCTGAGAAGCTTGCTCTGAAGGAAGCTGGAGGTGGAGGCCCCTGAGACTGTGTCTCCATTTTGGTCACGTGAGTGATAGGGACTGATCTCTTTTCTTTGCCTCAGCTATCTAAGGGCTTGGGCCTTTTGGCCCAGCCAAAACAGAGGGGGTATTTAAGCCCTATTCCTTTCTCTCCCCTTTCTCTCTCCCTCTCTCTCTCTCTCTAATACCTTTCTTCCTCCTGTCTGTAATTAAACTCCATAAAAGGTTGACTGCTGACTTGAGTTTTCATTTAGGAATTACATAGCTGAATTCCTTGGCGACCTTAAATTAATATGTATCAGTCTCTTAAAGAGATTTCCTTGTCACACCTTTGGTTAATAGGCCCCATGGATGGACACGCCGAGCATGATGGACGGGATTGTTCCTTCCTAGGGTTGCTTTTGTTTCCGTCGCCCTGAGCTCATAACTGCCTCTTACACACATCCTGGTCGGTTGTTTACTGGGTCCGAGGGCGTGTCCAGGGCTTGTATCGGGAGAAAATCAGAGGATACGGGGGCTTCCTAGTAGATTGATGTCCGTTGTCGAAGGACCTTGGGGAGGAGCCAGCTCAGGATCAGTTGGAAGAATCCCTTGGAGAGAATAGGGGTACAGTAGGATCCGCCAGCCGTTCCTACATAATTCATCTGTGGGTGGTGAGCTGAGAAGGAGAATGGAGGCTAGAGGAATCTGGATGTGAGACAGATGAGGCGGTCAGAGGAAGAGAGGCAGGAATCAAGACTCAGAGACCACAACTTAAAACACCTGCGGTGTGGCAAGCTCCGTATTTATTTACCTCTCTAGAAAGGGAAAGCAAGTGGAGAAATTAGAAGTATGAGAAACAAGAGCACAGGCGTGGAGCTGCGAACTCCGGGACATCCTCCGTGGGCCAGGTGGTCAGGAGATGAATGGAAGATGTTCGGGGCAGCTGCATCGCGTCAGTCTCCTCTCCCGTCTTCTCCTCTCTCTTCTCTCCTCGTCTCTCCTCCTCTCTCGCCATTCACGCGCCTCCCTGTCTCTCCGGCCATATGGGGAACTATCACATTCTCCGGGTCGATCCCATTCACGGGGTCTCCGTCTCTGAGAGCCAAAGATAGCTCGTGTTTCACGCAGGAAGTCCTCTACGCGCCTATCAGAATCACATGCTGGTTGACCTCTGTGTCTTGCTTCCTGTGGCACAGGTCGACGTCCTGACCGAGAGTCCTGGAAAGGGAGAGCACGCTGCTGGTGGCCAGCGCGGTAGGAAGGCTGTCCCCTTCCTCGACCAGGGGACATGTCCCGCATTGGCCTTGGTGGCCTGCTGTTGTGAAATGCTCTCAGGTCATCCTCGTAGGAGCCCTTCATGAAAACACCTCTGGCAACTCCTGAAAATCTTCTGTCCGCTGCTGGATGGCGTGCGTCCTCCCTACGCGCTGGTCTCTCACGAAACCCAGGGGCGTAGTCCATCCTCGGTCTCTTCCTGCTGTTATGAACCTCGTCATCTTCTGACCGACGACGCCTTCTCGCATCCCGGTCCGCTTCTCGGCGGGGTGGAAGTCCTCTGGAACGCAAGGGTGAAAGCACTCTTACCTGGTGGTGCCTGTCACCCATGACCTGATACAGGTCAACGCCTTCATCGGGGGGAAAGAGGAGACATAGCTCCGTTGCACATTCGAGGTCAACTTCCTGACCGTCACGTCCAATTTTAACTGGCTTATGTCCATTCAAAGCGTTGGTAAGGTGAACACATTTGGTGAAGGGCAATTCGTGCCTGCAAATCCAGGCAATTCTGAAGACCCCTCCAAGGGTCTTAAGATTCATGCCTTCAGGCAAAACCCAATGTATAGGAGGTCCTCCGTGGTGGGATTCTGAACAGAGTCTCGCAAAGCCTTGAAAAGCTCCACTCTCTGTCACGGAAAATATCAAAATGACATTTCTTGCAGATCGGAATGCAGCATTCAGTTTCTTTTCATTTGCTGGCAGGGTCGACCATATACCCCTGGCTTTGGCAAGGGAGATGTTTTCACGGTTGCTGCTCTTTATGAGGAAGAATCTCGCATCCCGCAGAATATATCGAAGCCTCCTCGTGGGGTCTTCCGGAACAGCAGCAACGGAAGATGATGATCTCTTGTGCTTGCCTCGCGGACCTGCAGATGATTCCGATGCACAACTTGGACTTCTGCGAAAAACAATTGAAGCTATGCCTCGGGCTCTCTTCCTTCCTTGCTTTTTCTCCTCTGATCCATCAGTGCTAGAACCAGCGGCGGCTGACCCTTCTGGGAAAGATAGAGTCTCAGAAAAAGAGCCACCGGCTTCGCTTCGAAGATCCCGGGCGCTTCTCTCTTCGGGCTCTTCCTGCTCCCCTCCATCTTCTTCATCTTTTCTCGCAGCATCCCTCTCTTCCTCTTCTCCCACTCCTTCCGCCTCGTTCCTTCTGCCCTTTCCACTCTCTTCTTCGGAACAGTTCCTGCTGCCGATCTCACGGTCATATTCCACACAGCCTGATTCTTCTTTGGAAGGCAGCTGGGACCTGCTGTGCCACCTATCAACATCCTGCCCAAGGCTCTGGGAGCCGTCCGCTGTGGAAGACTCAGACCTGCTTTGCACGCGCCTTTTCCCGACTGCAGTCTGTTCACGTGGACTTCCACATGGCTCTGTGCTCATAGGTGAGCCAGGTGGCTCTGGAGTCAATTCTCGGGACCACTCAGGGGATTCTTGACTCTCGCGTTGGGTAGTTTCCATTCGATCACATCTTCTTTTGGAGGCCCGTTCCTCATTTTCATCTTGTTCCATTTCAGGGTGACACAAAGAGTCATCCTGATCGTATGCCTCTCCTAAGATATAGTCCAAAACATTAAAATCTCCATCTTTCTCATCCCGATTGCTGGCGGCCATCACCCCAGCTGAGGAGATCAATGAATGAAAAAATAAATAAATAAATAAATAAATGAATTAATTAATTAATTAATAAATAAATAAATGAATGAATAAATGAATGAATAGATATAAAAATAAATAAAAGAATGATTGGATCAAAAAAAAAGAAAAAGAAAAAAACCCTGTGGTTTTTTTGTTTCCTCCTTTTTTTTTTCAATTATTTCTTTCTTTCTTGTTTTGCCTCTTGGTTGAGCTTCCAAAGGTAATGCCCGGTTTGTTCTGGGTAGAGGAGAGGTCACCTCCCTGGATCCGCAGATGAGGACTCCAGTGATCCCAAATGAGGGAGATGCCTGACAGCCGACTATATAGAGGAGCTGGCAGGGAGGCCAGGAGTTCTCACCCTTGTGTCCGGAGTTCACACCTTGGGAATATGTGTGAACTTTTTTCTCCATTTGGGGGCAAGAGGAGAAGGTGTGAACTCATGAGCTTGACTGTATCAGAGGCAGAAAATCCACATCCCTCTCTCAGCCCCCTGTTCTCTCTCTCAATTATACACATCCAGGTTCCCTTTGTAAACCTTAAAATTTCTTAGACTTGTGAATGTTGGAAATTTCACCATTGGAAGGTTTCATGCTTGTAAGGAATTTCCTACTGATAGTGGGAACTCTACTGGAATGTGAATCCCATTGGCAAGGGAGGTTCCCCCTCCTCCCTTCTTAAGATTACTTTAGGACAGAAACCTTTTGCTGAACAATGGAAAGGGCTGCAGCAGAGATCAAAACTTAATTATTCCAATCTCCACCCTACTCAGGGTAACAGGATTTAGGAAGGGCTGTAGCAAAGGATCAAGATTTAATTATTTGAGAATATGACCTTCAACAGACATGTGCAAAGCCACAGACCTCTGGGCGGTCCTGGGTTAAGCTAGAGCCACCATTGGCACAGGGAAGACATGGACAGTGATTGGTAGATGTGAGAACTGAGGGGAGGGAACTTGGATGGTTTCCTTAAAGATAGGGGGGTCTGAGGACTGAGGGGTGGTTGGAGAGGTTTTGCTCTGAGAGGTTGTGCTCTGAGAAGCTTGCTCTGAAGGAAGCTGGAGGTGGAGGCCCCTGAGACTGTGTCTCCATTTTGGTCACGTGAGTGATAGGGACTGATCTCTTTTCTTTGCCTCAGCTATCTAAGGGCTTGGGCCTTTTGGCCCAGCCAAAACAGAGGGGGTATTTAAGCCCTATTCCTTTCTCTCCCCTTTCTCTCTCCCTCTCTCTCTCTCTCTAATACCTTTCTTCCTCCTGTCTGTAATTAAACTCCATAAAAGGTTGACTGCTGACTTGAGTTTTCATTTAGGAATTACATAGCTGAATTCCTTGGCGACCTTAAATTAATATGTATCAGTCTCTTAAAGAGATTTCCTTGTCACACCTTTGGTTAATAGGCCCCATGGATGGACACGCCGAGCATGATGGACGGGATTGTTCCTTCCTAGGGTTGCTTTTGTTTCCGTCGCCCTGAGCTCATAACTGCCTCTTACACACATCCTGGTCGGTTGTTTACTGGGTCCGAGGGCGTGTCCAGGGCTTGTATCGGGAGAAAATCAGAGGATACGGGGGCTTCCTAGTAGATTGATGTCCGTTGTCGAAGGACCTTGGGGAGGAGCCAGCTCAGGATCAGTTGGAAGAATCCCTTGGAGAGAATAGGGGTACAGTAGGATCCGCCAGCCGTTCCTACATAATTCATCTGTGGGTGGTGAGCTGAGAAGGAGAATGGAGGCTAGAGGAATCTGGATGTGAGACAGATGAGGCGGTCAGAGGAAGAGAGGCAGGAATCAAGACTCAGAGACCACAACTTAAAACACCTGCGGTGTGGCAAGCTCCGTATTTATTTACCTCTCTAGAAAGGGAAAGCAAGTGGAGAAATTAGAAGTATGAGAAACAAGAGCACAGGCGTGGAGCTGCGAACTCCGGGACATCCTCCGTGGGCCAGGTGGTCAGGAGATGAATGGAAGATGTTCGGGGCAGCTGCATCGCGTCAGTCTCCTCTCCCGTCTTCTCCTCTCTCTTCTCTCCTCGTCTCTCCTCCTCTCTCGCCATTCACGCGCCTCCCTGTCTCTCCGGCCATATGGGGAACTATCACATTCTCCGGGTCGATCCCATTCACGGGGTCTCCGTCTCTGAGAGCCAAAGATAGCTCGTGTTTCACGCAGGAAGTCCTCTACGCGCCTATCAGAATCACATGCTGGTTGACCTCTGTGTCTTGCTTCCTGTGGCACAGGTCGACGTCCTGACCGAGAGTCCTGGAAAGGGAGAGCACGCTGCTGGTGGCCAGCGCGGTAGGAAGGCTGTCCCCTTCCTCGACCAGGGGACATGTCCCGCATTGGCCTTGGTGGCCTGCTGTTGTGAAATGCTCTCAGGTCATCCTCGTAGGAGCCCTTCATGAAAACACCTCTGGCAACTCCTGAAAATCTTCTGTCCGCTGCTGGATGGCGTGCGTCCTCCCTACGCGCTGGTCTCTCACGAAACCCAGGGGCGTAGTCCATCCTCGGTCTCTTCCTGCTGTTATGAACCTCGTCATCTTCTGACCGACGACGCCTTCTCGCATCCCGGTCCGCTTCTCGGCGGGGTGGAAGTCCTCTGGAACGCAAGGGTGAAAGCACTCTTACCTGGTGGTGCCTGTCACCCATGACCTGATACAGGTCAACGCCTTCATCGGGGGGAAAGAGGAGACATAGCTCCGTTGCACATTCGAGGTCAACTTCCTGACCGTCACGTCCAATTTTAACTGGCTTATGTCCATTCAAAGCGTTGGTAAGGTGAACACATTTGGTGAAGGGCAATTCGTGCCTGCAAATCCAGGCAATTCTGAAGACCCCTCCAAGGGTCTTAAGATTCATGCCTTCAGGCAAAACCCAATGTATAGGAGGTCCTCCGTGGTGGGATTCTGAACAGAGTCTCGCAAAGCCTTGAAAAGCTCCACTCTCTGTCACGGAAAATATCAAAATGACATTTCTTGCAGATCGGAATGCAGCATTCAGTTTCTTTTCATTTGCTGGCAGGGTCGACCATATACCCCTGGCTTTGGCAAGGGAGATGTTTTCACGGTTGCTGCTCTTTATGAGGAAGAATCTCGCATCCCGCAGAATATATCGAAGCCTCCTCGTGGGGTCTTCCGGAACAGCAGCAACGGAAGATGATGATCTCTTGTGCTTGCCTCGCGGACCTGCAGATGATTCCGATGCACAACTTGGACTTCTGCGAAAAACAATTGAAGCTATGCCTCGGGCTCTCTTCCTTCCTTGCTTTTTCTCCTCTGATCCATCAGTGCTAGAACCAGCGGCGGCTGACCCTTCTGGGAAAGATAGAGTCTCAGAAAAAGAGCCACCGGCTTCGCTTCGAAGATCCCGGGCGCTTCTCTCTTCGGGCTCTTCCTGCTCCCCTCCATCTTCTTCATCTTTTCTCGCAGCATCCCTCTCTTCCTCTTCTCCCACTCCTTCCGCCTCGTTCCTTCTGCCCTTTCCACTCTCTTCTTCGGAACAGTTCCTGCTGCCGATCTCACGGTCATATTCCACACAGCCTGATTCTTCTTTGGAAGGCAGCTGGGACCTGCTGTGCCACCTATCAACATCCTGCCCAAGGCTCTGGGAGCCGTCCGCTGTGGAAGACTCAGACCTGCTTTGCACGCGCCTTTTCCCGACTGCAGTCTGTTCACGTGGACTTCCACATGGCTCTGTGCTCATAGGTGAGCCAGGTGGCTCTGGAGTCAATTCTCGGGACCACTCAGGGGATTCTTGACTCTCGCGTTGGGTAGTTTCCATTCGATCACATCTTCTTTTGGAGGCCCGTTCCTCATTTTCATCTTGTTCCATTTCAGGGTGACACAAAGAGTCATCCTGATCGTATGCCTCTCCTAAGATATAGTCCAAAACATTAAAATCTCCATCTTTCTCATCCCGATTGCTGGCGGCCATCACCCCAGCTGAGGAGATCAATGAATGAAAAAATAAATAAATAAATAAATAAATGAATTAATTAATTAATTAATAAATAAATAAATGAATGAATAAATGAATGAATAGATATAAAAATAAATAAAAGAATGATTGGATCAAAAAAAAAGAAAAAGAAAAAAACCCTGTGGTTTTTTTGTTTCCTCCTTTTTTTTTTCAATTATTTCTTTCTTTCTTGTTTTGCCTCTTGGTTGAGCTTCCAAAGGTAATGCCCGGTTTGTTCTGGGTAGAGGAGAGGTCACCTCCCTGGATCCGCAGATGAGGACTCCAGTGATCCCAAATGAGGGAGATGCCTGACAGCCGACTATATAGAGGAGCTGGCAGGGAGGCCAGGAGTTCTCACCCTTGTGTCCGGAGTTCACACCTTGGGAATATGTGTGAACTTTTTTCTCCATTTGGGGGCAAGAGGAGAAGGTGTGAACTCATGAGCTTGACTGTATCAGAGGCAGAAAATCCACATCCCTCTCTCAGCCCCCTGTTCTCTCTCTCAATTATACACATCCAGGTTCCCTTTGTAAACCTTAAAATTTCTTAGACTTGTGAATGTTGGAAATTTCACCATTGGAAGGTTTCATGCTTGTAAGGAATTTCCTACTGATAGTGGGAACTCTACTGGAATGTGAATCCCATTGGCAAGGGAGGTTCCCCCTCCTCCCTTCTTAAGATTACTTTAGGACAGAAACCTTTTGCTGAACAATGGAAAGGGCTGCAGCAGAGATAAAAATTTAATTATTCCAATCTCCACCCTACTCAGGGTAACAGGATTTAGGAAGGGCTGTAGCAAAGGATCAAGATTTAATTATTTGAGAATATGACCTTCAACAGACATGTGCAAAGCCACAGACCTCTGGGCGGTCCTGGGTTAAGCTAGAGCCACCATTGGCACAGGGAAGACATGGACAGTGATTGGTAGATGTGAGAACTGAGGGGAGGGAACTTGGATGGTTTCCTTAAAGATAGGGGGGTCTGAGGACTGAGGGGTGGTTGGAGAGGTTTTGCTCTGAGAGGTTGTGCTCTGAGAAGCTTGCTCTGAAGGAAGCTGGAGGTGGAGGCCCCTGAGACTGTGTCTCCATTTTGGTCACGTGAGTGATAGGGACTGATCTCTTTTCTTTGCCTCAGCTATCTAAGGGCTTGGGCCTTTTGGCCCAGCCAAAACAGAGGGGGTATTTAAGCCCTATTCCTTTCTCTCCCCTTTCTCTCTCCCTCTCTCTCTCTCTAATACCTTTCTTCCTCCTGTCTGTAATTAAACTCCATAAAAGGTTGACTGCTGACTTGAGTTTTCATTTAGGAATTACATAGCTGAATTCCTTGGCGACCTTAAATTAATATGTATCAGTCTCTTAAAGAGATTTCCTTGTCACACCTTTGGTTAATAGGCCCCATGGATGGACACGCCGAGCATGATGGACGGGATTGTTCCTTCCTAGGGTTGCTTTTGTTTCCGTCGCCCTGAGCTCATAACTGCCTCTTACACACATCCTGGTCGGTTGTTTACTGGGTCCGAGGGCGTGTCCAGGGCTTGTATCGGGAGAAAATCAGAGGATACGGGGGCTTCCTAGTAGATTGATGTCCGTTGTCGAAGGACCTTGGGGAGGAGCCAGCTCAGGATCAGTTGGAAGAATCCCTTGGAGAGAATAGGGGTACAGTAGGATCCGCCAGCCGTTCCTACATAATTCATCTGTGGGTGGTGAGCTGAGAAGGAGAATGGAGGCTAGAGGAATCTGGATGTGAGACAGATGAGGCGGTCAGAGGAAGAGAGGCAGGAATCAAGACTCAGAGACCACAACTTAAAACACCTGCGGTGTGGCAAGCTCCGTATTTATTTACCTCTCTAGAAAGGGAAAGCAAGTGGAGAAATTAGAAGTATGAGAAACAAGAGCACAGGCGTGGAGCTGCGAACTCCGGGACATCCTCCGTGGGCCAGGTGGTCAGGAGATGAATGGAAGATGTTCGGGGCAGCTGCATCGCGTCAGTCTCCTCTCCCGTCTTCTCCTCTCTCTTCTCTCCTCGTCTCTCCTCCTCTCTCGCCATTCACGCGCCTCCCTGTCTCTCCGGCCATATGGGGAACTATCACATTCTCCGGGTCGATCCCATTCACGGGGTCTCCGTCTCTGAGAGCCAAAGATAGCTCGTGTTTCACGCAGGAAGTCCTCTACGCGCCTATCAGAATCACATGCTGGTTGACCTCTGTGTCTTGCTTCCTGTGGCACAGGTCGACGTCCTGACCGAGAGTCCTGGAAAGGGAGAGCACGCTGCTGGTGGCCAGCGCGGTAGGAAGGCTGTCCCCTTCCTCGACCAGGGGACATGTCCCGCATTGGCCTTGGTGGCCTGCTGTTGTGAAATGCTCTCAGGTCATCCTCGTAGGAGCCCTTCATGAAAACACCTCTGGCAACTCCTGAAAATCTTCTGTCCGCTGCTGGATGGCGTGCGTCCTCCCTACGCGCTGGTCTCTCACGAAACCCAGGGGCGTAGTCCATCCTCGGTCTCTTCCTGCTGTTATGAACCTCGTCATCTTCTGACCGACGACGCCTTCTCGCATCCCGGTCCGCTTCTCGGCGGGGTGGAAGTCCTCTGGAACGCAAGGGTGAAAGCACTCTTACCTGGTGGTGCCTGTCACCCATGACCTGATACAGGTCAACGCCTTCATCGGGGGGAAAGAGGAGACATAGCTCCGTTGCACATTCGAGGTCAACTTCCTGACCGTCACGTCCAATTTTAACTGGCTTATGTCCATTCAAAGCGTTGGTAAGGTGAACACATTTGGTGAAGGGCAATTCGTGCCTGCAAATCCAGGCAATTCTGAAGACCCCTCCAAGGGTCTTAAGATTCATGCCTTCAGGCAAAACCCAATGTATAGGAGGTCCTCCGTGGTGGGATTCTGAACAGAGTCTCGCAAAGCCTTGAAAAGCTCCACTCTCTGTCACGGAAAATATCAAAATGACATTTCTTGCAGATCGGAATGCAGCATTCAGTTTCTTTTCATTTGCTGGCAGGGTCGACCATATACCCCTGGCTTTGGCAAGGGAGATGTTTTCACGGTTGCTGCTCTTTATGAGGAAGAATCTCGCATCCCGCAGAATATATCGAAGCCTCCTCGTGGGGTCTTCCGGAACAGCAGCAACGGAAGATGATGATCTCTTGTGCTTGCCTCGCGGACCTGCAGATGATTCCGATGCACAACTTGGACTTCTGCGAAAAACAATTGAAGCTATGCCTCGGGCTCTCTTCCTTCCTTGCTTTTTCTCCTCTGATCCATCAGTGCTAGAACCAGCGGCGGCTGACCCTTCTGGGAAAGATAGAGTCTCAGAAAAAGAGCCACCGGCTTCGCTTCGAAGATCCCGGGCGCTTCTCTCTTCGGGCTCTTCCTGCTCCCCTCCATCTTCTTCATCTTTTCTCGCAGCATCCCTCTCTTCCTCTTCTCCCACTCCTTCCGCCTCGTTCCTTCTGCCCTTTCCACTCTCTTCTTCGGAACAGTTCCTGCTGCCGATCTCACGGTCATATTCCACACAGCCTGATTCTTCTTTGGAAGGCAGCTGGGACCTGCTGTGCCACCTATCAACATCCTGCCCAAGGCTCTGGGAGCCGTCCGCTGTGGAAGACTCAGACCTGCTTTGCACGCGCCTTTTCCCGACTGCAGTCTGTTCACGTGGACTTCCACATGGCTCTGTGCTCATAGGTGAGCCAGGTGGCTCTGGAGTCAATTCTCGGGACCACTCAGGGGATTCTTGACTCTCGCGTTGGGTAGTTTCCATTCGATCACATCTTCTTTTGGAGGCCCGTTCCTCATTTTCATCTTGTTCCATTTCAGGGTGACACAAAGAGTCATCCTGATCGTATGCCTCTCCTAAGATATAGTCCAAAACATTAAAATCTCCATCTTTCTCATCCCGATTGCTGGCGGCCATCACCCCAGCTGAGGAGATCAATGAATGAAAAAATAAATAAATAAATAAATAAATAAATTAATTAATTAATTAATTAATTAATAAATCAATAAATGAATGAATAAATGAATGAATAGATATAAAAATAAATAAAAGAATGATTGGATCAAAAAAAAAGAAAAAGAAAAAAACCCTGTGGTTTTTTTGTTTCCTCCTTTTTTTTTTCAATTATTTCTTTCTTTCTTGTTTTGCCTCTTGGTTGAGCTTCCAAAGGTAATGCCCGGTTTGTTCTGGGTAGAGTAGAGGTCACCTCCCTGGATCCGCAGATGAGGACTCCAGTGATCCCAAATGAGGGAGATGCCTGACAGCCGACTATATAGAGGAGCTGGCAGGGAGGCCAGGAGTTCTCACCCTTGTGTCCGGAGTTCACACCTTGGGAATATGTGTGAACTTTTTTCTCCATTTGGGGGCAAGAGGAGAAGGTGTGAACTCATGAGCTTGACTGTATCAGAGGCAGAAAATCCACATCCCTCTCTCAGCCCCCTGTTCTCTCTCTCAATTATACACATCCAGGTTCCCTTTGTAAACCTTAAAATTTCTTAGACTTGTGAATGTTGGAAATTTCACCATTGGAAGGTTTCATGCTTGTAAGGAATTTCCTACTGATAGTGGGAACTCTACTGGAATGTGAATCCCATTGGCAAGGGAGGTTCCCCCTCCTCCCTTCTTAAGATTACTTTAGGACAGAAACCTTTTGCTGAACAATGGAAAGGGCTGCAGCAGAGATCAAAACTTAATTATTCCAATCTCCACCCTACTCAGGGTAACAGGATTTAGGAAGGGCTGTAGCAAAGGATCAAGATTTAATTATTTGAGAATATGACCTTCAACAGACATGTGCAAAGCCACAGACCTCTGGGCGGTCCTGGGTTAAGCTAGAGCCACCATTGGCACAGGGAAGACATGGACAGTGATTGGTAGATGTGAGAACTGAGGGGAGGGAACTTGGATGGTTTCCTTAAAGATAGGGGGGTCTGAGGACTGAGGGGTGGTTGGAGAGGTTTTGCTCTGAGAGGTTGTGCTCTGAGAAGCTTGCTCTGAAGGAAGCTGGAGGTGGAGGCCCCTGAGACTGTGTCTCCATTTTGGTCACGTGAGTGATAGGGACTGATCTCTTTTCTTTGCCTCAGCTATCTAAGGGCTTGGGCCTTTTGGCCCAGCCTAAACAGAGGGGGTATTTAAGCCCTATTCCTTTCTCTCCCCTTTCTCTCTCCCTCTCTCTCTCTCTAATACCTTTCTTCCTCCTGTCTGTAATTAAACTCCATAAAAGGTTGACTGCTGACTTGAGTTTTCATTTAGGAATTACATAGCTGAATTCCTTGGCGACCTTAAATTAATATGTATCAGTCTCTTAAAGAGATTTCCTTGTCACACCTTTGGTTAATAGGCCCCATGGATGGACACGCCGAGCATGATGGACGGGATTGTTCCTTCCTAGGGTTGCTTTTGTTTCCGTCGCCCTGAGCTCATAACTGCCTCTTACACACATCCTGGTCGGTTGTTTACTGGGTCCGAGGGCGTGTCCAGGGCTTGTATCGGGAGAAAATCAGAGGATACGGGGGCTTCCTAGTAGATTGATGTCCGTTGTCGAAGGACCTTGGGGAGGAGCCAGCTCAGGATCAGTTGGAAGAATCCCTTGGAGAGAATAGGGGTACAGTAGGATCCGCCAGCCGTTCCTACATAATTCATCTGTGGGTGGTGAGCTGAGAAGGAGAATGGAGGCTAGAGGAATCTGGATGTGAGACAGATGAGGCGGTCAGAGGAAGAGAGGCAGGAATCAAGACTCAGAGACCACAACTTAAAACACCTGCGGTGTGGCAAGCTCCGTATTTATTTACCTCTCTAGAAAGGGAAAGCAAGTGGAGAAATTAGAAGTATGAGAAACAAGAGCACAGGCGTGGAGCTGCGAACTCCGGGACATCCTCCGTGGGCCAGGTGGTCAGGAGATGAATGGAAGATGTTCGGGGCAGCTGCATCGCGTCAGTCTCCTCTCCCGTCTTCTCCTCTCTCTTCTCTCCTCGTCTCTCCTCCTCTCTCGCCATTCACGCGCCTCCCTGTCTCTCCGGCCATATGGGGAACTATCACATTCTCCGGGTCGATCCCATTCACGGGGTCTCCGTCTCTGAGAGCCAAAGATAGCTCGTGTTTCACGCAGGAAGTCCTCTACGCGCCTATCAGAATCACATGCTGGTTGACCTCTGTGTCTTGCTTCCTGTGGCACAGGTCGACGTCCTGACCGAGAGTCCTGGAAAGGGAGAGCACGCTGCTGGTGGCCAGCGCGGTAGGAAGGCTGTCCCCTTCCTCGACCAGGGGACATGTCCCGCATTGGCCTTGGTGGCCTGCTGTTGTGAAATGCTCTCAGGTCATCCTCGTAGGAGCCCTTCATGAAAACACCTCTGGCAACTCCTGAAAATCTTCTGTCCGCTGCTGGATGGCGTGCGTCCTCCCTACGCGCTGGTCTCTCACGAAACCCAGGGGCGTAGTCCATCCTCGGTCTCTTCCTGCTGTTATGAACCTCGTCATCTTCTGACCGACGACGCCTTCTCGCATCCCGGTCCGCTTCTCGGCGGGGTGGAAGTCCTCTGGAACGCAAGGGTGAAAGCACTCTTACCTGGTGGTGCCTGTCACCCATGACCTGATACAGGTCAACGCCTTCATCGGGGGGAAAGAGGAGACATAGCTCCGTTGCACATTCGAGGTCAACTTCCTGACCGTCACGTCCAATTTTAACTGGCTTATGTCCATTCAAAGCGTTGGTAAGGTGAACACATTTGGTGAAGGGCAATTCGTGCCTGCAAATCCAGGCAATTCTGAAGACCCCTCCAAGGGTCTTAAGATTCATGCCTTCAGGCAAAACCCAATGTATAGGAGGTCCTCCGTGGTGGGATTCTGAACAGAGTCTCGCAAAGCCTTGAAAAGCTCCACTCTCTGTCACGGAAAATATCAAAATGACATTTCTTGCAGATCGGAATGCAGCATTCAGTTTCTTTTCATTTGCTGGCAGGGTCGACCATATACCCCTGGCTTTGGCAAGGGAGATGTTTTCACGGTTGCTGCTCTTTATGAGGAAGAATCTCGCATCCCGCAGAATATATCGAAGCCTCCTCGTGGGGTCTTCCGGAACAGCAGCAACGGAAGATGATGATCTCTTGTGCTTGCCTCGCGGACCTGCAGATGATTCCGATGCACAACTTGGACTTCTGCGAAAAACAATTGAAGCTATGCCTCGGGCTCTCTTCCTTCCTTGCTTTTTCTCCTCTGATCCATCAGTGCTAGAACCAGCGGCGGCTGACCCTTCTGGGAAAGATAGAGTCTCAGAAAAAGAGCCACCGGCTTCGCTTCGAAGATCCCGGGCGCTTCTCTCTTCGGGCTCTTCCTGCTCCCCTCCATCTTCTTCATCTTTTCTCGCAGCATCCCTCTCTTCCTCTTCTCCCACTCCTTCCGCCTCGTTCCTTCTGCCCTTTCCACTCTCTTCTTCGGAACAGTTCCTGCTGCCGATCTCACGGTCATATTCCACACAGCCTGATTCTTCTTTGGAAGGCAGCTGGGACCTGCTGTGCCACCTATCAACATCCTGCCCAAGGCTCTGGGAGCCGTCCGCTGTGGAAGACTCAGACCTGCTTTGCACGCGCCTTTTCCCGACTGCAGTCTGTTCACGTGGACTTCCACATGGCTCTGTGCTCATAGGTGAGCCAGGTGGCTCTGGAGTCAATTCTCGGGACCACTCAGGGGATTCTTGACTCTCGCGTTGGGTAGTTTCCATTCGATCACATCTTCTTTTGGAGGCCCGTTCCTCATTTTCATCTTGTTCCATTTCAGGGTGACACAAAGAGTCATCCTGATCGTATGCCTCTCCTAAGATATAGTCCAAAACATTAAAATCTCCATCTTTCTCATCCCGATTGCTGGCGGCCATCACCCCAGCTGAGGAGATCAATGAATGAAAAAATAAATAAATAAATAAATAAATGAATTAATTAATTAATTAATAAATAAATAAATGAATGAATAAATGAATGAATAGATATAAAAATAAATAAAAGAATGATTGGATCAAAAAAAAAGAAAAAGAAAAAAACCCTGTGGTTTTTTTGTTTCCTCCTTTTTTTTTTCAATTATTTCTTTCTTTCTTGTTTTGCCTCTTGGTTGAGCTTCCAAAGGTAATGCCCGGTTTGTTCTGGGTAGAGTAGAGGTCACCTCCCTGGATCCGCAGATGAGGACTCCAGTGATCCCAAATGAGGGAGATGCCTGACAGCCGACTATATAGAGGAGCTGGCAGGGAGGCCAGGAGTTCTCACCCTTGTGTCCGGAGTTCACACCTTGGGAATATGTGTGAACTTTTTTCTCCATTTGGGGGCAAGAGGAGAAGGTGTGAACTCATGAGCTTGACTGTATCAGAGGCAGAAAATCCACATCCCTCTCTCAGCCCCCTGTTCTCTCTCTCAATTATACACATCCAGGTTCCCTTTGTAAACCTTAAAATTTCTTAGACTTGTGAATGTTGGAAATTTCACCATTGGAAGGTTTCATGCTTGTAAGGAATTTCCTACTGATAGTGGGAACTCTACTGGAATGTGAATCCCATTGGCAAGGGAGGTTCCCCCTCCTCCCTTCTTAAGATTACTTTAGGACAGAAACCTTTTGCTGAACAATGGAAAGGGCTGCAGCAGAGATCAAAACTTAATTATTCCAATCTCCACCCTACTCAGGGTAACAGGATTTAGGAAGGGCTGTAGCAAAGGATCAAGATTTAATTATTTGAGAATATGACCTTCAACAGACATGTGCAAAGCCACAGACCTCTGGGCGGTCCTGGGTTAAGCTAGAGCCACCATTGGCACAGGGAAGACATGGACAGTGATTGGTAGATGTGAGAACTGAGGGGAGGGAACTTGGATGGTTTCCTTAAAGATAGGGGGGTCTGAGGACTGAGGGGTGGTTGGAGAGGTTTTGCTCTGAGAGGTTGTGCTCTGAGAAGCTTGCTCTGAAGGAAGCTGGAGGTGGAGGCCCCTGAGACTGTGTCTCCATTTTGGTCACGTGAGTGATAGGGACTGATCTCTTTTCTTTGCCTCAGCTATCTAAGGGCTTGGGCCTTTTGGCCCAGCCTAAACAGAGGGGGTATTTAAGCCCTATTCCTTTCTCTCCCCTTTCTCTCTCCCTCTCTCTCTCTCTAATACCTTTCTTCCTCCTGTCTGTAATTAAACTCCATAAAAGGTTGACTGCTGACTTGAGTTTTCATTTAGGAATTACATAGCTGAATTCCTTGGCGACCTTAAATTAATATGTATCAGTCTCTTAAAGAGATTTCCTTGTCACACCTTTGGTTAATAGGCCCCATGGATGGACACGCCGAGCATGATGGACGGGATTGTTCCTTCCTAGGGTTGCTTTTGTTTCCGTCGCCCTGAGCTCATAACTGCCTCTTACACACATCCTGGTCGGTTGTTTACTGGGTCCGAGGGCGTGTCCAGGGCTTGTATCGGGAGAAAATCAGAGGATACGGGGGCTTCCTAGTAGATTGATGTCCGTTGTCGAAGGACCTTGGGGAGGAGCCAGCTCAGGATCAGTTGGAAGAATCCCTTGGAGAGAATAGGGGTACAGTAGGATCCGCCAGCCGTTCCTACATAATTCATCTGTGGGTGGTGAGCTGAGAAGGAGAATGGAGGCTAGAGGAATCTGGATGTGAGACAGATGAGGCGGTCAGAGGAAGAGAGGCAGGAATCAAGACTCAGAGACCACAACTTAAAACACCTGCGGTGTGGCAAGCTCCGTATTTATTTACCTCTCTAGAAAGGGAGAGCAAGTGGAGAAATTAGAAGTATGAGAAACAAGAGCACAGGCGTGGAGCTGCGAACTCCGGGACATCCTCCGTGGGCCAGGTGGTCAGGAGATGAATGGAAGATGTTCGGGGCAGCTGCATCGCGTCAGTCTCCTCTCCCGTCTTCTCCTCTCTCTTCTCTCCTCGTCTCTCCTCCTCTCTCGCCATTCACGCGCCTCCCTGTCTCTCCGGCCATATGGGGAACTATCACATTCTCCGGGTCGATCCCATTCACGGGGTCTCCGTCTCTGAGAGCCAAAGATAGCTCGTGTTTCACGCAGGAAGTCCTCTACGCGCCTATCAGAATCACATGCTGGTTGACCTCTGTGTCTTGCTTCCTGTGGCACAGGTCGACGTCCTGACCGAGAGTCCTGGAAAGGGAGAGCACGCTGCTGGTGGCCAGCGCGGTAGGAAGGCTGTCCCCTTCCTCGACCAGGGGACATGTCCCGCATTGGCCTTGGTGGCCTGCTGTTGTGAAATGCTCTCAGGTCATCCTCGTAGGAGCCCTTCATGAAAACACCTCTGGCAACTCCTGAAAATCTTCTGTCCGCTGCTGGATGGCGTGCGTCCTCCCTACGCGCTGGTCTCTCACGAAACCCAGGGGCGTAGTCCATCCTCGGTCTCTTCCTGCTGTTATGAACCTCGTCATCTTCTGACCGACGACGCCTTCTCGCATCCCGGTCCGCTTCTCGGCGGGGTGGAAGTCCTCTGGAACGCAAGGGTGAAAGCACTCTTACCTGGTGGTGCCTGTCACCCATGACCTGATACAGGTCAACGCCTTCATCGGGGGGAAAGAGGAGACATAGCTCCGTTGCACATTCGAGGTCAACTTCCTGACCGTCACGTCCAATTTTAACTGGCTTATGTCCATTCAAAGCGTTGGTAAGGTGAACACATTTGGTGAAGGGCAATTCGTGCCTGCAAATCCAGGCAATTCTGAAGACCCCTCCAAGGGTCTTAAGATTCATGCCTTCAGGCAAAACCCAATGTATAGGAGGTCCTCCGTGGTGGGATTCTGAACAGAGTCTCGCAAAGCCTTGAAAAGCTCCACTCTCTGTCACGGAAAATATCAAAATGACATTTCTTGCAGATCGGAATGCAGCATTCAGTTTCTTTTCATTTGCTGGCAGGGTCGACCATATACCCCTGGCTTTGGCAAGGGAGATGTTTTCACGGTTGCTGCTCTTTATGAGGAAGAATCTCGCATCCCGCAGAATATATCGAAGCCTCCTCGTGGGGTCTTCCGGAACAGCAGCAACGGAAGATGATGATCTCTTGTGCTTGCCTCGCGGACCTGCAGATGATTCCGATGCACAACTTGGACTTCTGCGAAAAACAATTGAAGCTATGCCTCGGGCTCTCTTCCTTCCTTGCTTTTTCTCCTCTGATCCATCAGTGCTAGAACCAGCGGCGGCTGACCCTTCTGGGAAAGATAGAGTCTCAGAAAAAGAGCCACCGGCTTCGCTTCGAAGATCCCGGGCGCTTCTCTCTTCGGGCTCTTCCTGCTCCCCTCCATCTTCTTCATCTTTTCTCGCAGCATCCCTCTCTTCCTCTTCTCCCACTCCTTCCGCCTCGTTCCTTCTGCCCTTTCCACTCTCTTCTTCGGAACAGTTCCTGCTGCCGATCTCACGGTCATATTCCACACAGCCTGATTCTTCTTTGGAAGGCAGCTGGGACCTGCTGTGCCACCTATCAACATCCTGCCCAAGGCTCTGGGAGCCGTCCGCTGTGGAAGACTCAGACCTGCTTTGCACGCGCCTTTTCCCGACTGCAGTCTGTTCACGTGGACTTCCACATGGCTCTGTGCTCATAGGTGAGCCAGGTGGCTCTGGAGTCAATTCTCGGGACCACTCAGGGGATTCTTGACTCTCGCGTTGGGTAGTTTCCATTCGATCACATCTTCTTTTGGAGGCCCGTTCCTCATTTTCATCTTGTTCCATTTCAGGGTGACACAAAGAGTCATCCTGATCGTATGCCTCTCCTAAGATATAGTCCAAAACATTAAAATCTCCATCTTTCTCATCCCGATTGCTGGCGGCCATCACCCCAGCTGAGGAGATCAATGAATGAAAAAATAAATAAATAAATAAATAAATAAATAAATGAATGAATGAATGAATGAATTAATAAATAAATGAATGAATAAATAGATATAAAAATAAATAAAAGAATGATTGGATCAAAAAAAAAAGAAAAAGAAAAAAACCCTGTGGTTTTTTTGTTTCCTCCTTTTTTTTTTTCAATTATTTCTTTCTTTCTTGTTTTGCCTCTTGGTTGAGCTTCCAAAGGTAATGCCCGGTTTGTTCTGGGTAGAGGAGAGGTCACCTCCCTGGATCCGCAGATGAGGACTCCAGTGATCCCAAATGAGGGAGATGCCTGACAGCCGACTATATAGAGGAGCTGGCAGGGAGGCCAGGAGTTCTCACCCTTGTGTCCGGAGTTTACACCTTGGGAATATGTGTGAACTTTTTTCTCCATTTGGGGGCAAGAGGAGAAGGTGTGAACTCATGAGCTTGACTGTATCAGAGGCAGAAAATCCACATCCCTCTCTCAGCCCCCTGTTCTCTCTCTCAATTATACACATCCAGGTTCCCTTTGTAAACCTTAAAATTTCTTAGACTTGTGAATGTTGGAAATTTCACCATTGGAAGGTTTCATGCCTGTAAGGAATTTCCTACTGATAGTGGGAACTCTACTGGAATGTGAATCCCATTGGCAAGGGAGGTTCCCCCTCCTCCCTTCTTAAGATTACTTTAGGACAGAAACCTTTTGCTGAACAATGGAAAGGGCTGCAGCAGAGATCAAAATTTAATTATTCCAATCTCCACCCTACTCAGGGTAACAGGATTTAGGAAGGGCTGTAGCAAAGGATCAAGATTTAATTATTTGAGAATATGACCTTCAACAGACATGTGCAAAGCCACAGACCTCTGGGCGGTCCTGGGTTAAGCTAGAGCCACCATTGGCACAGGGAAGACATGGACAGTGATTGGTAGATGTGAGAACTGAGGGGAGGGAACTTGGATGGTTTCCTTAAAGATAGGGGGGTCTGAGGACTGAGGGGTGGTTGGAGAGGTTTTGCTCTGAGAGGTTGTGCTCTGAGAAGCTTGCTCTGAAGGAAGCTGGAGGTGGAGGCCCCTGAGACTGTGTCTCCATTTTGGTCACGTGAGTGATAGGGACTGATCTCTTTTCTTTGCCTCAGCTATCTAAGGGCTTGGGCCTTTTGGCCCAGCCAAAACAGAGGGGGTATTTAAGCCCTATTCCTTTCTCTCCCCTTTCTCTCTCCCTCTCTCTCTCTCTAATACCTTTCTTCCTCCTGTCTGTAATTAAACTCCATAAAAGGTTGACTGCTGACTTGAGTTTTCATTTAGGAATTACATAGCTGAATTCCTTGGCGACCTTAAATTAATATGTATCAGTCTCTTAAAGAGATTTCCTTGTCACACCTTTGGTTAATAGGCCCCATGGATGGACACGCCGAGCATGATGGACGGGATTGTTCCTTCCTAGGGTTGCTTTTGTTTCCGTCGCCCTGAGCTCATAACTGCCTCTTACACACATCCTGGTCGGTTGTTTACTGGGTCCGAGGGCGTGTCCAGGGCTTGTATCGGGAGAAAATCAGAGGATACGGGGGCTTCCTAGTAGATTGATGTCCGTTGTCGAAGGACCTTGGGGAGGAGCCAGCTCAGGATCAGTTGGAAGAATCCCTTGGAGAGAATAGGGGTACAGTAGGATCCGCCAGCCGTTCCTACATAATTCATCTGTGGGTGGTGAGCTGAGAAGGAGAATGGAGGCTAGAGGAATCTGGATGTGAGACAGATGAGGCGGTCAGAGGAAGAGAGGCAGGAATCAAGACTCAGAGACCACAACTTAAAACACCTGCGGTGTGGCAAGCTCCGTATTTATTTACCTCTCTAGAAAGGGAAAGCAAGTGGAGAAATTAGAAGTATGAGAAACAAGAGCACAGGCGTGGAGCTGCGAACTCCGGGACATCCTCCGTGGGCCAGGTGGTCAGGAGATGAATGGAAGATGTTCGGGGCAGCTGCATCGCGTCAGTCTCCTCTCCCGTCTTCTCCTCTCTCTTCTCTCCTCGTCTCTCCTCCTCTCTCGCCATTCACGCGCCTCCCTGTCTCTCCGGCCATATGGGGAACTATCACATTCTCCGGGTCGATCCCATTCACGGGGTCTCCGTCTCTGAGAGCCAAAGATAGCTCGTGTTTCACGCAGGAAGTCCTCTACGCGCCTATCAGAATCACATGCTGGTTGACCTCTGTGTCTTGCTTCCTGTGGCACAGGTCGACGTCCTGACCGAGAGTCCTGGAAAGGGAGAGCACGCTGCTGGTGGCCAGCGCGGTAGGAAGGCTGTCCCCTTCCTCGACCAGGGGACATGTCCCGCATTGGCCTTGGTGGCCTGCTGTTGTGAAATGCTCTCAGGTCATCCTCGTAGGAGCCCTTCATGAAAACACCTCTGGCAACTCCTGAAAATCTTCTGTCCGCTGCTGGATGGCGTGCGTCCTCCCTACGCGCTGGTCTCTCACGAAACCCAGGGGCGTAGTCCATCCTCGGTCTCTTCCTGCTGTTATGAACCTCGTCATCTTCTGACCGACGACGCCTTCTCGCATCCCGGTCCGCTTCTCGGCGGGGTGGAAGTCCTCTGGAACGCAAGGGTGAAAGCACTCTTACCTGGTGGTGCCTGTCACCCATGACCTGATACAGGTCAACGCCTTCATCGGGGGGAAAGAGGAGACATAGCTCCGTTGCACATTCGAGGTCAACTTCCTGACCGTCACGTCCAATTTTAACTGGCTTATGTCCATTCAAAGCGTTGGTAAGGTGAACACATTTGGTGAAGGGCAATTCGTGCCTGCAAATCCAGGCAATTCTGAAGACCCCTCCAAGGGTCTTAAGATTCATGCCTTCAGGCAAAACCCAATGTATAGGAGGTCCTCCGTGGTGGGATTCTGAACAGAGTCTCGCAAAGCCTTGAAAAGCTCCACTCTCTGTCACGGAAAATATCAAAATGACATTTCTTGCAGATCGGAATGCAGCATTCAGTTTCTTTTCATTTGCTGGCAGGGTCGACCATATACCCCTGGCTTTGGCAAGGGAGATGTTTTCACGGTTGCTGCTCTTTATGAGGAAGAATCTCGCATCCCGCAGAATATATCGAAGCCTCCTCGTGGGGTCTTCCGGAACAGCAGCAATGGAAGATGATGATCTCTTGTGCTTGCCTCGCGGACCTGCAGATGATTCCGATGCACAACTTGGACTTCTGCGAAAAACAATTGAAGCTATGCCTCGGGCTCTCTTCCTTCCTTGCTTTTTCTCCTCTGATCCATCAGTGCTAGAACCAGCGGTGGCTGACCCTTCTGGGAAAGATAGAGTCTCAGAAAAAGAGCCACCGGCTTCGCTTCGAAGATCCCGGGCGCTTCTCTCTTCGGGCTCTTCCTGCTCCCCTCCATCTTCTTCATCTTTTCTCGCAGCATCCCTCTCTTCCTCTTCTCCCACTCCTTCCGCCTCGTTCCTTCTGCCCTTTCCACTCTCTTCTTCGGAACAGTTCCTGCTGCCGATCTCACGGTCATATTCCACACAGCCTGATTCTTCTTTGGAAGGCAGCTGGGACCTGCTGTGCCACCTATCAACATCCTGCCCAAGGCTCTGGGAGCCGTCCGCTGTGGAAGACTCAGACCTGCTTTGCACGCGCCTTTTCCCGACTGCAGTCTGTTCACGTGGACTTCCACATGGCTCTGTGCTCATAGGTGAGCCAGGTGGCTCTGGAGTCAATTCTCGGGACCACTCAGGGGATTCTTGACTCTCGCGTTGGGTAGTTTCCATTCGATCACATCTTCTTTTGGAGGCCCGTTCCTCATTTTCATCTTGTTCCATTTCAGGGTGACACAAAGAGTCATCCTGATCGTATGCCTCTCCTAAGATATAGTCCAAAACATTAAAATCTCCATCTTTCTCATCCCGATTGCTGGCGGCCATCACCCCAGCTGAGGAGATCAATGAATGAAAAAATAAATAAATAAATAAATAAATAAATAAATAAATAAATAAATAAATAAATGAATAAATAAATGAATGAATTAATTAATAAATAAATGAATGAATAAATAGATATAAAAATAAATAAAAGAATGATTGGATCAAAAAAAAAAAGAAAAAGAAAAAACCCTGTGGTTTTTTTGTTTCCTCCTTTTTTTTTTTCAATTATTTCTTTCTTTCTTGTTTTGCCTCTTGGTTGAGCTTCCAAAGGTAATGCCCGGTTTGTTCTGGGTAGAGGAGAGGTCACCTCCCTGGATCCGCAGATGAGGACTCCAGTGATCCCAAATGAGGGAGATGCCTGACAGCCGACTATATAGAGGAGCTGGCAGGGAGGCCAGGAGTTCTCACCCTTGTGTCCGGAGTTTACACCTTGGGAATATGTGTGAACTTTTTTCTCCATTTGGGGGCAAGAGGAGAAGGTGTGAACTCATGAGCTTGACTGTATCAGAGGCAGAAAATCCACATCCCTCTCTCAGCCCCCTGTTCTCTCTCTCAATTATACACATCCAGGTTCCCTTTGTAAACCTTAAAATTTCTTAGACTTGTGAATGTTGGAAATTTCACCATTGGAAGGTTTCATGCTTGTAAGGAATTTCCTACTGATAGTGGGAACTCTACTGGAATGTGAATCCCATTGGCAAGGGAGGTTCCCCCTCCTCCCTTCTTAAGATTACTTTAGGACAGAAACCTTTTGCTGAACAATGGAAAGGGCTGCAGCAGAGATCAAAATTTAATTATTCCAATCTCCACCCTACTCAGGGTAACAGGATTTAGGAAGGGCTGTAGCAAAGGATCAAGATTTAATTATTTGAGAATATGACCTTCAACAGACATGTGCAAAGCCACAGACCTCTGGGCGGTCCTGGGTTAAGCTAGAGCCACCATTGGCACAGGGAAGACATGGACAGTGATTGGTAGATGTGAGAACTGAGGGGAGGGAACTTGGATGGTTTCCTTAAAGATAGGGGGGTCTGAGGACTGAGGGGTGGTTGGAGAGGTTTTGCTCTGAGAGGTTGTGCTCTGAGAAGCTTGCTCTGAAGGAAGCTGGAGGTGGAGGCCCCTGAGACTGTGTCTCCATTTTGGTCACGTGAGTGATAGGGACTGATCTCTTTTCTTTGCCTCAGCTATCTAAGGGCTTGGGCCTTTTGGCCCAGCCAAAACAGAGGGGGTATTTAAGCCCTATTCCTTTCTCTCCCCTTTCTCTCTCCCTCTCTCTCTCTCTCTAATACCTTTCTTCCTCCTGTCTGTAATTAAACTCCATAAAAGGTTGACTGCTGACTTGAGTTTTCATTTAGGAATTACATAGCTGAATTCCTTGGCGACCTTAAATTAATATGTATCAGTCTCTTAAAGAGATTTCCTTGTCACACCTTTGGTTAATAGGCCCCATGGATGGACACGCCGAGCATGATGGACGGGATTGTTCCTTCCTAGGGTTGCTTTTGTTTCCGTCGCCCTGAGCTCATAACTGCCTCTTACACACATCCTGGTCGGTTGTTTACTGGGTCCGAGGGCGTGTCCAGGGCTTGTATCGGGAGAAAATCAGAGGATACGGGGGCTTCCTAGTAGATTGATGTCCGTTGTCGAAGGACCTTGGGGAGGAGCCAGCTCAGGATCAGTTGGAAGAATCCCTTGGAGAGAATAGGGGTACAGTAGGATCCGCCAGCCGTTCCTACATAATTCATCTGTGGGTGGTGAGCTGAGAAGGAGAATGGAGGCTAGAGGAATCTGGATGTGAGACAGATGAGGCGGTCAGAGGAAGAGAGGCAGGAATCAAGACTCAGAGACCACAACTTAAAACACCTGCGGTGTGGCAAGCTCCGTATTTATTTACCTCTCTAGAAAGGGAAAGCAAGTGGAGAAATTAGAAGTATGAGAAACAAGAGCACAGGCGTGGAGCTGCGAACTCCGGGACATCCTCCGTGGGCCAGGTGGTCAGGAGATGAATGGAAGATGTTCGGGGCAGCTGCATCGCGTCAGTCTCCTCTCCCGTCTTCTCCTCTCTCTTCTCTCCTCGTCTCTCCTCCTCTCTCGCCATTCACGCGCCTCCCTGTCTCTCCGGCCATATGGGGAACTATCACATTCTCCGGGTCGATCCCATTCACGGGGTCTCCGTCTCTGAGAGCCAAAGATAGCTCGTGTTTCACGCAGGAAGTCCTCTACGCGCCTATCAGAATCACATGCTGGTTGACCTCTGTGTCTTGCTTCCTGTGGCACAGGTCGACGTCCTGACCGAGAGTCCTGGAAAGGGAGAGCACGCTGCTGGTGGCCAGCGCGGTAGGAAGGCTGTCCCCTTCCTCGACCAGGGGACATGTCCCGCATTGGCCTTGGTGGCCTGCTGTTGTGAAATGCTCTCAGGTCATCCTCGTAGGAGCCCTTCATGAAAACACCTCTGGCAACTCCTGAAAATCTTCTGTCCGCTGCTGGATGGCGTGCGTCCTCCCTACGCGCTGGTCTCTCACGAAACCCAGGGGCGTAGTCCATCCTCGGTCTCTTCCTGCTGTTATGAACCTCGTCATCTTCTGACCGACGACGCCTTCTCGCATCCCGGTCCGCTTCTCGGCGGGGTGGAAGTCCTCTGGAACGCAAGGGTGAAAGCACTCTTACCTGGTGGTGCCTGTCACCCATGACCTGATACAGGTCAACGCCTTCATCGGGGGGAAAGAGGAGACATAGCTCCGTTGCACATTCGAGGTCAACTTCCTGACCGTCACGTCCAATTTTAACTGGCTTATGTCCATTCAAAGCGTTGGTAAGGTGAACACATTTGGTGAAGGGCAATTCGTGCCTGCAAATCCAGGCAATTCTGAAGACCCCTCCAAGGGTCTTAAGATTCATGCCTTCAGGCAAAACCCAATGTATAGGAGGTCCTCCGTGGTGGGATTCTGAACAGAGTCTCGCAAAGCCTTGAAAAGCTCCACTCTCTGTCACGGAAAATATCAAAATGACATTTCTTGCAGATCGGAATGCAGCATTCAGTTTCTTTTCATTTGCTGGCAGGGTCGACCATATACCCCTGGCTTTGGCAAGGGAGATGTTTTCACGGTTGCTGCTCTTTATGAGGAAGAATCTCGCATCCCGCAGAATATATCGAAGCCTCCTCGTGGGGTCTTCCGGAACAGCAGCAATGGAAGATGATGATCTCTTGTGCTTGCCTCGCGGACCTGCAGATGATTCCGATGCACAACTTGGACTTCTGCGAAAAACAATTGAAGCTATGCCTCGGGCTCTCTTCCTTCCTTGCTTTTTCTCCTCTGATCCATCAGTGCTAGAACCAGCGGTGGCTGACCCTTCTGGGAAAGATAGAGTCTCAGAAAAAGAGCCACCGGCTTCGCTTCGAAGATCCCGGGCGCTTCTCTCTTCGGGCTCTTCCTGCTCCCCTCCATCTTCTTCATCTTTTCTCGCAGCATCCCTCTCTTCCTCTTCTCCCACTCCTTCCGCCTCGTTCCTTCTGCCCTTTCCACTCTCTTCTTCGGAACAGTTCCTGCTGCCGATCTCACGGTCATATTCCACACAGCCTGATTCTTCTTTGGAAGGCAGCTGGGACCTGCTGTGCCACCTATCAACATCCTGCCCAAGGCTCTGGGAGCCGTCCGCTGTGGAAGACTCAGACCTGCTTTGCACGCGCCTTTTCCCGACTGCAGTCTGTTCACGTGGACTTCCACATGGCTCTGTGCTCATAGGTGAGCCAGGTGGCTCTGGAGTCAATTCTCGGGACCACTCAGGGGATTCTTGACTCTCGCGTTGGGTAGTTTCCATTCGATCACATCTTCTTTTGGAGGCCCGTTCCTCATTTTCATCTTGTTCCATTTCAGGGTGACACAAAGAGTCATCCTGATCGTATGCCTCTCCTAAGATATAGTCCAAAACATTAAAATCTCCATCTTTCTCATCCCGATTGCTGGCGGCCATCACCCCAGCTGAGGAGATCAATGAATGAAAAAATAAATAAATAAATAAATATATAAATAAATAAATAAATAAATAAATAAATGAATAAATAAATGAATGAATTAATTAATAAATAAATGAATGAATAAATAGATATAAAAATAAATAAAAGAATGATTGGATCAAAAAAAAAAAGAAAAAGAAAAAACCCTGTGGTTTTTTTGTTTCCTCCTTTTTTTTTTCAATTATTTCTTTCTTTCTTGTTTTGCCTCTTGGTTGAGCTTCCAAAGGTAATGCCCGGTTTGTTCTGGGTAGAGGAGAGGTCACCTCCCTGGATCCGCAGATGAGGACTCCAGTGATCCCAAATGAGGGAGATGCCTGACAGCCGACTATATAGAGGAGCTGGCAGGGAGGCCAGGAGTTCTCACCCTTGTGTCCGGAGTTCACACCTTGGGAATATGTGTGAACTTTTTTCTCCATTTGGGGGCAAGAGGAGAAGGTGTGAACTCATGAGCTTGACTGTATCAGAGGCAGAAAATCCACATCCCTCTCTCAGCCCCCTGTTCTCTCTCTCAATTATACACATCCAGGTTCCCTTTGTAAACCTTAAAATTTCTTAGACTTGTGAATGTTGGAAATTTCACCATTGGAAGGTTTCATGCTTGTAAGGAATTTCCTACTGATAGTGGGAACTCTACTGGAATGTGAATCCCATTGGCAAGGGAGGTTCCCCCTCCTCCCTTCTTAAGATTACTTTAGGACAGAAACCTTTTGCTGAACAATGGAAAGGGCTGCAGCAGAGATCAAAACTTAATTATTCCAATCTCCACCCTACTCAGGGTAACAGGATTTAGGAAGGGCTGTAGCAAAGGATCAAGATTTAATTATTTGAGAATATGACCTTCAACAGACATGTGCAAAGCCACAGACCTCTGGGCGGTCCTGGGTTAAGCTAGAGCCACCATTGGCACAGGGAAGACATGGACAGTGATTGGTAGATGTGAGAACTGAGGGGAGGGAACTTGGATGGTTTCCTTAAAGATAGGGGGGTCTGAGGACTGAGGGGTGGTTGGAGAGGTTTTGCTCTGAGAGGTTGTGCTCTGAGAAGCTTGCTCTGAAGGAAGCTGGAGGTGGAGGCCCCTGAGACTGTGTCTCCATTTTGGTCACGTGAGTGATAGGGACTGATCTCTTTTCTTTGCCTCAGCTATCTAAGGGCTTGGGCCTTTTGGCCCAGCCAAAACAGAGGGGGTATTTAAGCCCTATTCCTTTCTCTCCCCTTTCTCTCTCCCTCTCTCTCTCTCTCTAATACCTTTCTTCCTCCTGTCTGTAATTAAACTCCATAAAAGGTTGACTGCTGACTTGAGTTTTCATTTAGGAATTACATAGCTGAATTCCTTGGCGACCTTAAATTAATATGTATCAGTCTCTTAAAGAGATTTCCTTGTCACACCTTTGGTTAATAGGCCCCATGGATGGACACGCCGAGCATGATGGACGGGATTGTTCCTTCCTAGGGTTGCTTTTGTTTCCGTCGCCCTGAGCTCATAACTGCCTCTTACACACATCCTGGTCGGTTGTTTACTGGGTCCGAGGGCGTGTCCAGGGCTTGTATCGGGAGAAAATCAGAGGATACGGGGGCTTCCTAGTAGATTGATGTCCGTTGTCGAAGGACCTTGGGGAGGAGCCAGCTCAGGATCAGTTGGAAGAATCCCTTGGAGAGAATAGGGGTACAGTAGGATCCGCCAGCCGTTCCTACATAATTCATCTGTGGGTGGTGAGCTGAGAAGGAGAATGGAGGCTAGAGGAATCTGGATGTGAGACAGATGAGGCGGTCAGAGGAAGAGAGGCAGGAATCAAGACTCAGAGACCACAACTTAAAACACCTGCGGTGTGGCAAGCTCCGTATTTATTTACCTCTCTAGAAAGGGAAAGCAAGTGGAGAAATTAGAAGTATGAGAAACAAGAGCACAGGCGTGGAGCTGCGAACTCCGGGACATCCTCCGTGGGCCAGGTGGTCAGGAGATGAATGGAAGATGTTCGGGGCAGCTGCATCGCGTCAGTCTCCTCTCCCGTCTTCTCCTCTCTCTTCTCTCCTCGTCTCTCCTCCTCTCTCGCCATTCACGCGCCTCCCTGTCTCTCCGGCCATATGGGGAACTATCACATTCTCCGGGTCGATCCCATTCACGGGGTCTCCGTCTCTGAGAGCCAAAGATAGCTCGTGTTTCACGCAGGAAGTCCTCTACGCGCCTATCAGAATCACATGCTGGTTGACCTCTGTGTCTTGCTTCCTGTGGCACAGGTCGACGTCCTGACCGAGAGTCCTGGAAAGGGAGAGCACGCTGCTGGTGGCCAGCGCGGTAGGAAGGCTGTCCCCTTCCTCGACCAGGGGACATGTCCCGCATTGGCCTTGGTGGCCTGCTGTTGTGAAATGCTCTCAGGTCATCCTCGTAGGAGCCCTTCATGAAAACACCTCTGGCAACTCCTGAAAATCTTCTGTCCGCTGCTGGATGGCGTGCGTCCTCCCTACGCGCTGGTCTCTCACGAAACCCAGGGGCGTAGTCCATCCTCGGTCTCTTCCTGCTGTTATGAACCTCGTCATCTTCTGACCGACGACGCCTTCTCGCATCCCGGTCCGCTTCTCGGCGGGGTGGAAGTCCTCTGGAACGCAAGGGTGAAAGCACTCTTACCTGGTGGTGCCTGTCACCCATGACCTGATACAGGTCAACGCCTTCATCGGGGGGAAAGAGGAGACATAGCTCCGTTGCACATTCGAGGTCAACTTCCTGACCGTCACGTCCAATTTTAACTGGCTTATGTCCATTCAAAGCGTTGGTAAGGTGAACACATTTGGTGAAGGGCAATTCGTGCCTGCAAATCCAGGCAATTCTGAAGACCCCTCCAAGGGTCTTAAGATTCATGCCTTCAGGCAAAACCCAATGTATAGGAGGTCCTCCGTGGTGGGATTCTGAACAGAGTCTCGCAAAGCCTTGAAAAGCTCCACTCTCTGTCACGGAAAATATCAAAATGACATTTCTTGCAGATCGGAATGCAGCATTCAGTTTCTTTTCATTTGCTGGCAGGGTCGACCATATACCCCTGGCTTTGGCAAGGGAGATGTTTTCACGGTTGCTGCTCTTTATGAGGAAGAATCTCGCATCCCGCAGAATATATCGAAGCCTCCTCGTGGGGTCTTCCGGAACAGCAGCAACGGAAGATGATGATCTCTTGTGCTTGCCTCGCGGACCTGCAGATGATTCCGATGCACAACTTGGACTTCTGCGAAAAACAATTGAAGCTATGCCTCGGGCTCTCTTCCTTCCTTGCTTTTTCTCCTCTGATCCATCAGTGCTAGAACCAGCGGCGGCTGACCCTTCTGGGAAAGATAGAGTCTCAGAAAAAGAGCCACCGGCTTCGCTTCGAAGATCCCGGGCGCTTCTCTCTTCGGGCTCTTCCTGCTCCCCTCCATCTTCTTCATCTTTTCTCGCAGCATCCCTCTCTTCCTCTTCTCCCACTCCTTCCGCCTCGTTCCTTCTGCCCTTTCCACTCTCTTCTTCGGAACAGTTCCTGCTGCCGATCTCACGGTCATATTCCACACAGCCTGATTCTTCTTTGGAAGGCAGCTGGGACCTGCTGTGCCACCTATCAACATCCTGCCCAAGGCTCTGGGAGCCGTCCGCTGTGGAAGACTCAGACCTGCTTTGCACGCGCCTTTTCCCGACTGCAGTCTGTTCACGTGGACTTCCACATGGCTCTGTGCTCATAGGTGAGCCAGGTGGCTCTGGAGTCAATTCTCGGGACCACTCAGGGGATTCTTGACTCTCGCGTTGGGTAGTTTCCATTCGATCACATCTTCTTTTGGAGGCCCGTTCCTCATTTTCATCTTGTTCCATTTCAGGGTGACACAAAGAGTCATCCTGATCGTATGCCTCTCCTAAGATATAGTCCAAAACATTAAAATCTCCATCTTTCTCATCCCGATTGCTGGCGGCCATCACCCCAGCTGAGGAGATCAATGAATGAAAAAATAAATAAATAAATAAATAAATGAATTAATTAATTAATTAATAAATAAATAAATGAATGAATAAATGAATGAATAGATATAAAAATAAATAAAAGAATGATTGGATCAAAAAAAAAGAAAAAGAAAAAAACCCTGTGGTTTTTTTGTTTCCTCCTTTTTTTTTTCAATTATTTCTTTCTTTCTTGTTTTGCCTCTTGGTTGAGCTTCCAAAGGTAATGCCCGGTTTGTTCTGGGTAGAGGAGAGGTCACCTCCCTGGATCCGCAGATGAGGACTCCAGTGATCCCAAATGAGGGAGATGCCTGACAGCCGACTATATAGAGGAGCTGGCAGGGAGGCCAGGAGTTCTCACCCTTGTGTCCGGAGTTCACACCTTGGGAATATGTGTGAACTTTTTTCTCCATTTGGGGGCAAGAGGAGAAGGTGTGAACTCATGAGCTTGACTGTATCAGAGGCAGAAAATCCACATCCCTCTCTCAGCCCCCTGTTCTCTCTCTCAATTATACACATCCAGGTTCCCTTTGTAAACCTTAAAATTTCTTAGACTTGTGAATGTTGGAAATTTCACCATTGGAAGGTTTCATGCTTGTAAGGAATTTCCTACTGATAGTGGGAACTCTACTGGAATGTGAATCCCATTGGCAAGGGAGGTTCCCCCTCCTCCCTTCTTAAGATTACTTTAGGACAGAAACCTTTTGCTGAACAATGGAAAGGGCTGCAGCAGAGATAAAAATTTAATTATTCCAATCTCCACCCTACTCAGGGTAACAGGATTTAGGAAGGGCTGTAGCAAAGGATCAAGATTTAATTATTTGAGAATATGACCTTCAACAGACATGTGCAAAGCCACAGACCTCTGGGCGGTCCTGGGTTAAGCTAGAGCCACCATTGGCACAGGGAAGACATGGACAGTGATTGGTAGATGTGAGAACTGAGGGGAGGGAACTTGGATGGTTTCCTTAAAGATAGGGGGGTCTGAGGACTGAGGGGTGGTTGGAGAGGTTTTGCTCTGAGAGGTTGTGCTCTGAGAAGCTTGCTCTGAAGGAAGCTGGAGGTGGAGGCCCCTGAGACTGTGTCTCCATTTTGGTCACGTGAGTGATAGGGACTGATCTCTTTTCTTTGCCTCAGCTATCTAAGGGCTTGGGCCTTTTGGCCCAGCCAAAACAGAGGGGGTATTTAAGCCCTATTCCTTTCTCTCCCCTTTCTCTCTCCCTCTCTCTCTCTCTAATACCTTTCTTCCTCCTGTCTGTAATTAAACTCCATAAAAGGTTGACTGCTGACTTGAGTTTTCATTTAGGAATTACATAGCTGAATTCCTTGGCGACCTTAAATTAATATGTATCAGTCTCTTAAAGAGATTTCCTTGTCACACCTTTGGTTAATAGGCCCCATGGATGGACACGCCGAGCATGATGGACGGGATTGTTCCTTCCTAGGGTTGCTTTTGTTTCCGTCGCCCTGAGCTCATAACTGCCTCTTACACACATCCTGGTCGGTTGTTTACTGGGTCCGAGGGCGTGTCCAGGGCTTGTATCGGGAGAAAATCAGAGGATACGGGGGCTTCCTAGTAGATTGATGTCCGTTGTCGAAGGACCTTGGGGAGGAGCCAGCTCAGGATCAGTTGGAAGAATCCCTTGGAGAGAATAGGGGTACAGTAGGATCCGCCAGCCGTTCCTACATAATTCATCTGTGGGTGGTGAGCTGAGAAGGAGAATGGAGGCTAGAGGAATCTGGATGTGAGACAGATGAGGCGGTCAGAGGAAGAGAGGCAGGAATCAAGACTCAGAGACCACAACTTAAAACACCTGCGGTGTGGCAAGCTCCGTATTTATTTACCTCTCTAGAAAGGGAAAGCAAGTGGAGAAATTAGAAGTATGAGAAACAAGAGCACAGGCGTGGAGCTGCGAACTCCGGGACATCCTCCGTGGGCCAGGTGGTCAGGAGATGAATGGAAGATGTTCGGGGCAGCTGCATCGCGTCAGTCTCCTCTCCCGTCTTCTCCTCTCTCTTCTCTCCTCGTCTCTCCTCCTCTCTCGCCATTCACGCGCCTCCCTGTCTCTCCGGCCATATGGGGAACTATCACATTCTCCGGGTCGATCCCATTCACGGGGTCTCCGTCTCTGAGAGCCAAAGATAGCTCGTGTTTCACGCAGGAAGTCCTCTACGCGCCTATCAGAATCACATGCTGGTTGACCTCTGTGTCTTGCTTCCTGTGGCACAGGTCGACGTCCTGACCGAGAGTCCTGGAAAGGGAGAGCACGCTGCTGGTGGCCAGCGCGGTAGGAAGGCTGTCCCCTTCCTCGACCAGGGGACATGTCCCGCATTGGCCTTGGTGGCCTGCTGTTGTGAAATGCTCTCAGGTCATCCTCGTAGGAGCCCTTCATGAAAACACCTCTGGCAACTCCTGAAAATCTTCTGTCCGCTGCTGGATGGCGTGCGTCCTCCCTACGCGCTGGTCTCTCACGAAACCCAGGGGCGTAGTCCATCCTCGGTCTCTTCCTGCTGTTATGAACCTCGTCATCTTCTGACCGACGACGCCTTCTCGCATCCCGGTCCGCTTCTCGGCGGGGTGGAAGTCCTCTGGAACGCAAGGGTGAAAGCACTCTTACCTGGTGGTGCCTGTCACCCATGACCTGATACAGGTCAACGCCTTCATCGGGGGGAAAGAGGAGACATAGCTCCGTTGCACATTCGAGGTCAACTTCCTGACCGTCACGTCCAATTTTAACTGGCTTATGTCCATTCAAAGCGTTGGTAAGGTGAACACATTTGGTGAAGGGCAATTCGTGCCTGCAAATCCAGGCAATTCTGAAGACCCCTCCAAGGGTCTTAAGATTCATGCCTTCAGGCAAAACCCAATGTATAGGAGGTCCTCCGTGGTGGGATTCTGAACAGAGTCTCGCAAAGCCTTGAAAAGCTCCACTCTCTGTCACGGAAAATATCAAAATGACATTTCTTGCAGATCGGAATGCAGCATTCAGTTTCTTTTCATTTGCTGGCAGGGTCGACCATATACCCCTGGCTTTGGCAAGGGAGATGTTTTCACGGTTGCTGCTCTTTATGAGGAAGAATCTCGCATCCCGCAGAATATATCGAAGCCTCCTCGTGGGGTCTTCCGGAACAGCAGCAATGGAAGATGATGATCTCTTGTGCTTGCCTCGCGGACCTGCAGATGATTCCGATGCACAACTTGGACTTCTGCGAAAAACAATTGAAGCTATGCCTCGGGCTCTCTTCCTTCCTTGCTTTTTCTCCTCTGATCCATCAGTGCTAGAACCAGCGGTGGCTGACCCTTCTGGGAAAGATAGAGTCTCAGAAAAAGAGCCACCGGCTTCGCTTCGAAGATCCCGGGCGCTTCTCTCTTCGGGCTCTTCCTGCTCCCCTCCATCTTCTTCATCTTTTCTCGCAGCATCCCTCTCTTCCTCTTCTCCCACTCCTTCCGCCTCGTTCCTTCTGCCCTTTCCACTCTCTTCTTCGGAACAGTTCCTGCTGCCGATCTCACGGTCATATTCCACACAGCCTGATTCTTCTTTGGAAGGCAGCTGGGACCTGCTGTGCCACCTATCAACATCCTGCCCAAGGCTCTGGGAGCCGTCCGCTGTGGAAGACTCAGACCTGCTTTGCACGCGCCTTTTCCCGACTGCAGTCTGTTCACGTGGACTTCCACATGGCTCTGTGCTCATAGGTGAGCCAGGTGGCTCTGGAGTCAATTCTCGGGACCACTCAGGGGATTCTTGACTCTTGCGTTGGGTAGTTTCCATTCGATCACATCTTCTTTTGGAGGCCCGTTCCTCATTTTCATCTTGTTCCATTTCAGGGTGACACAAAGAGTCATCCTGATCGTATGCCTCTCCTAAGATATAGTCCAAAACATTAAAATCTCCATCTTTCTCATCCCGATTGCTGGCGGCCATCACCCCAGCTGAGGAGATCAATGAATGAAAAAATAAATAAATAAATAAATTAATTAATTAATTAATTAATTAATTAATTAATAAATCAATAAATGAATGAATAAATGAATGAATAGATATAAAAATAAATAAAAGAATGATTGGATCAAAAAAAAAGAAAAAGAAAAAAACCCTGTGGTTTTTTTGTTTCCTCCTTTTTTTTTTCAATTATTTCTTTCTTTCTTGTTTTGCCTCTTGGTTGAGCTTCCAAAGGTAATGCCCGGTTTGTTCTGGGTAGAGTAGAGGTCACCTCCCTGGATCCGCAGATGAGGACTCCAGTGATCCCAAATGAGGGAGATGCCTGACAGCCGACTATATAGAGGAGCTGGCAGGGAGGCCAGGAGTTCTCACCCTTGTGTCCGGAGTTCACACCTTGGGAATATGTGTGAACTTTTTTCTCCATTTGGGGGCAAGAGGAGAAGGTGTGAACTCATGAGCTTGACTGTATCAGAGGCAGAAAATACACATCCCTCTCTCAGCCCCCTGTTCTCTCTCTCAATTATACACATCCAGGTTCCCTTTGTAAACCTTAAAATTTCTTAGACTTGTGAATGTTGGAAATTTCACCATTGGAAGGTTTCATGCTTGTAAGGAATTTCCTACTGATAGTGGGAACTCTACTGGAATGTGAATCCCATTGGCAAGGGAGGTTCCCCCTCCTCCCTTCTTAAGATTACTTTAGGACAGAAACCTTTTGCTGAACAATGGAAAGGGCTGCAGCAGAGATCAAAATTTAATTATTCCAATCTCCACCCTACTCAGGGTAACAGGATTTAGGAAGGGCTGTAGCAAAGGATCAAGATTTAATTATTTGAGAATATGACCTTCAACAGACATGTGCAAAGCCACAGACCTCTGGGCGGTCCTGGGTTAAGCTAGAGCCACCATTGGCACAGGGAAGACATGGACAGTGATTGGTAGATGTGAGAACTGAGGGGAGGGAACTTGGATGGTTTCCTTAAAGATAGGGGGGTCTGAGGACTGAGGGGTGGTTGGAGAGGTTTTGCTCTGAGAGGTTGTGCTCTGAGAAGCTTGCTCTGAAGGAAGCTGGAGGTGGAGGCCCCTGAGACTGTGTCTCCATTTTGGTCACGTGAGTGATAGGGACTGATCTCTTTTCTTTGCCTCAGCTATCTAAGGGCTTGGGCCTTTTGGCCCAGCCTAAACAGAGGGGGTATTTAAGCCCTATTCCTTTCTCTCCCCTTTCTCTCTCCCTCTCTCTCTCTCTAATACCTTTCTTCCTCCTGTCTGTAATTAAACTCCATAAAAGGTTGACTGCTGACTTGAGTTTTCATTTAGGAATTACATAGCTGAATTCCTTGGCGACCTTAAATTAATATGTATCAGTCTCTTAAAGAGATTTCCTTGTCACACCTTTGGTTCATAGGCCCCATGGATGGACACGCCGAGCATGATGGACGGGATTGTTCCTTCCTAGGGTTGCTTTTGTTTCCGTCGCCCTGAGCTCATAACTGCCTCTTACACACATCCTGGTCGGTTGTTTACTGGGTCCGAGGGCGTGTCCAGGGCTTGTATCGGGAGAAAATCAGAGGATACGGGGGCTTCCTAGTAGATTGATGTCCGTTGTCGAAGGACCTTGGGGAGGAGCCAGCTCAGGATCAGTTGGAAGAATCCCTTGGAGAGAATAGGGGTACAGTAGGATCCGCCAGCCGTTCCTACATAATTCATCTGTGGGTGGTGAGCTGAGAAGGAGAATGGAGGCTAGAGGAATCTGGATGTGAGACAGATGAGGCGGTCAGAGGAAGAGAGGCAGGAATCAAGACTCAGAGACCACAACTTAAAACACCTGCGGTGTGGCAAGCTCCGTATTTATTTACCTCTCTAGAAAGGGAGAGCAAGTGGAGAAATTAGAAGTATGAGAAACAAGAGCACAGGCGTGGAGCTGCGAACTCCGGGACATCCTCCGTGGGCCAGGTGGTCAGGAGATGAATGGAAGATGTTCGGGGCAGCTGCATCGCGTCAGTCTCCTCTCCCGTCTTCTCCTCTCTCTTCTCTCCTCGTCTCTCCTCCTCTCTCGCCATTCACGCGCCTCCCTGTCTCTCCGGCCATATGGGGAACTATCACATTCTCCGGGTCGATCCCATTCACGGGGTCTCCGTCTCTGAGAGCCAAAGATAGCTCGTGTTTCACGCAGGAAGTCCTCTACGCGCCTATCAGAATCACATGCTGGTTGACCTCTGTGTCTTGCTTCCTGTGGCACAGGTCGACGTCCTGACCGAGAGTCCTGGAAAGGGAGAGCACGCTGCTGGTGGCCAGCGCGGTAGGAAGGCTGTCCCCTTCCTCGACCAGGGGACATGTCCCGCATTGGCCTTGGTGGCCTGCTGTTGTGAAATGCTCTCAGGTCATCCTCGTAGGAGCCCTTCATGAAAACACCTCTGGCAACTCCTGAAAATCTTCTGTCCGCTGCTGGATGGCGTGCGTCCTCCCTACGCGCTGGTCTCTCACGAAACCCAGGGGCGTAGTCCATCCTCGGTCTCTTCCTGCTGTTATGAACCTCGTCATCTTCTGACCGACGACGCCTTCTCGCATCCCGGTCCGCTTCTCGGCGGGGTGGAAGTCCTCTGGAACGCAAGGGTGAAAGCACTCTTACCTGGTGGTGCCTGTCACCCATGACCTGATACAGGTCAACGCCTTCATCGGGGGGAAAGAGGAGACATAGCTCCGTTGCACATTCGAGGTCAACTTCCTGACCGTCACGTCCAATTTTAACTGGCTTATGTCCATTCAAAGCGTTGGTAAGGTGAACACATTTGGTGAAGGGCAATTCGTGCCTGCAAATCCAGGCAATTCTGAAGACCCCTCCAAGGGTCTTAAGATTCATGCCTTCAGGCAAAACCCAATGTATAGGAGGTCCTCCGTGGTGGGATTCTGAACAGAGTCTCGCAAAGCCTTGAAAAGCTCCACTCTCTGTCACGGAAAATATCAAAATGACATTTCTTGCAGATCGGAATGCAGCATTCAGTTTCTTTTCATTTGCTGGCAGGGTCGACCATATACCCCTGGCTTTGGCAAGGGAGATGTTTTCACGGTTGCTGCTCTTTATGAGGAAGAATCTCGCATCCCGCAGAATATATCGAAGCCTCCTCGTGGGGTCTTCCGGAACAGCAGCAACGGAAGATGATGATCTCTTGTGCTTGCCTCGCGGACCTGCAGATGATTCCGATGCACAACTTGGACTTCTGCGAAAAACAATTGAAGCTATGCCTCGGGCTCTCTTCCTTCCTTGCTTTTTCTCCTCTGATCCATCAGTGCTAGAACCAGCGGCGGCTGACCCTTCTGGGAAAGATAGAGTCTCAGAAAAAGAGCCACCGGCTTCGCTTCGAAGATCCCGGGCGCTTCTCTCTTCGGGCTCTTCCTGCTCCCCTCCATCTTCTTCATCTTTTCTCGCAGCATCCCTCTCTTCCTCTTCTCCCACTCCTTCCGCCTCGTTCCTTCTGCCCTTTCCACTCTCTTCTTCGGAACAGTTCCTGCTGCCGATCTCACGGTCATATTCCACACAGCCTGATTCTTCTTTGGAAGGCAGCTGGGACCTGCTGTGCCACCTATCAACATCCTGCCCAAGGCTCTGGGAGCCGTCCGCTGTGGAAGACTCAGACCTGCTTTGCACGCGCCTTTTCCCGACTGCAGTCTGTTCACGTGGACTTCCACATGGCTCTGTGCTCATAGGTGAGCCAGGTGGCTCTGGAGTCAATTCTCGGGACCACTCAGGGGATTCTTGACTCTCGCGTTGGGTAGTTTCCATTCGATCACATCTTCTTTTGGAGGCCCGTTCCTCATTTTCATCTTGTTCCATTTCAGGGTGACACAAAGAGTCATCCTGATCGTATGCCTCTCCTAAGATATAGTCCAAAACATTAAAATCTCCATCTTTCTCATCCCGATTGCTGGCGGCCATCACCCCAGCTGAGGAGATCAATGAATGAAAAAATAAATAAATAAATAAATAAATAAATAAATGAATGAATGAATGAATGAATTAATAAATAAATGAATGAATAAATAGATATAAAAATAAATAAAAGAATGATTGGATCAAAAAAAAAAGAAAAAGAAAAAAACCCTGTGGTTTTTTTGTTTCCTCCTTTTTTTTTTTCAATTATTTCTTTCTTTCTTGTTTTGCCTCTTGGTTGAGCTTCCAAAGGTAATGCCCGGTTTGTTCTGGGTAGAGGAGAGGTCACCTCCCTGGATCCGCAGATGAGGACTCCAGTGATCCCAAATGAGGGAGATGCCTGACAGCCGACTATATAGAGGAGCTGGCAGGGAGGCCAGGAGTTCTCACCCTTGTGTCCGGAGTTCACACCTTGGGAATATGTGTGAACTTTTTTCTCCATTTGGGGGCAAGAGGAGAAGGTGTGAACTCATGAGCTTGACTGTATCAGAGGCAGAAAATCCACATCCCTCTCTCAGCCCCCTGTTCTCTCTCTCAATTATACACATCCAGGTTCCCTTTGTAAACCTTAAAATTTCTTAGACTTGTGAATGTTGGAAATTTCACCATTGGAAGGTTTCATGCCTGTAAGGAATTTCCTACTGATAGTGGGAACTCTACTGGAATGTGAATCCCATTGGCAAGGGAGGTTCCCCCTCCTCCCTTCTTAAGATTACTTTAGGACAGAAACCTTTTGCTGAACAATGAATGGAAAGGGCTGCAGCAGAGATCAAAATTTAATTATTCCAATCTCCACCCTACTCAGGGTAACAGGATTTAGGAAGGGCTGTAGCAAAGGATCAAGATTTAATTATTTGAGAATATGACCTTCAACAGACATGTGCAAAGCCACAGACCTCTGGGCGGTCCTGGGTTAAGCTAGAGCCACCATTGGCACAGGGAAGACATGGACAGTGATTGGTAGATGTGAGAACTGAGGGGAGGGAACTTGGATGGTTTCCTTAAAGATAGGGGGGTCTGAGGACTGAGGGGTGGTTGGAGAGGTTTTGCTCTGAGAGGTTGTGCTCTGAGAAGCTTGCTCTGAAGGAAGCTGGAGGTGGAGGCCCCTGAGACTGTGTCTCCATTTTGGTCACGTGAGTGATAGGGACTGATCTCTTTTCTTTGCCTCAGCTATCTAAGGGCTTGGGCCTTTTGGCCCAGCCAAAACAGAGGGGGTATTTAAGCCCTATTCCTTTCTCTCCCCTTTCTCTCTCCCTCTCTCTCTCTCTAATACCTTTCTTCCTCCTGTCTGTAATTAAACTCCATAAAAGGTTGACTGCTGACTTGAGTTTTCATTTAGGAATTACATAGCTGAATTCCTTGGCGACCTTAAATTAATATGTATCAGTCTCTTAAAGAGATTTCCTTGTCACACCTTTGGTTAATAGGCCCCATGGATGGACACGCCGAGCATGATGGACGGGATTGTTCCTTCCTAGGGTTGCTTTTGTTTCCGTCGCCCTGAGCTCATAACTGCCTCTTACACACATCCTGGTCGGTTGTTTACTGGGTCCGAGGGCGTGTCCAGGGCTTGTATCGGGAGAAAATCAGAGGATACGGGGGCTTCCTAGTAGATTGATGTCCGTTGTCGAAGGACCTTGGGGAGGAGCCAGCTCAGGATCAGTTGGAAGAATCCCTTGGAGAGAATAGGGGTACAGTAGGATCCGCCAGCCGTTCCTACATAATTCATCTGTGGGTGGTGAGCTGAGAAGGAGAATGGAGGCTAGAGGAATCTGGATGTGAGACAGATGAGGCGGTCAGAGGAAGAGAGGCAGGAATCAAGACTCAGAGACCACAACTTAAAACACCTGCGGTGTGGCAAGCTCCGTATTTATTTACCTCTCTAGAAAGGGAAAGCAAGTGGAGAAATTAGAAGTATGAGAAACAAGAGCACAGGCGTGGAGCTGCGAACTCCGGGACATCCTCCGTGGGCCAGGTGGTCAGGAGATGAATGGAAGATGTTCGGGGCAGCTGCATCGCGTCAGTCTCCTCTCCCGTCTTCTCCTCTCTCTTCTCTCCTCGTCTCTCCTCCTCTCTCGCCATTCACGCGCCTCCCTGTCTCTCCGGCCATATGGGGAACTATCACATTCTCCGGGTCGATCCCATTCACGGGGTCTCCGTCTCTGAGAGCCAAAGATAGCTCGTGTTTCACGCAGGAAGTCCTCTACGCGCCTATCAGAATCACATGCTGGTTGACCTCTGTGTCTTGCTTCCTGTGGCACAGGTCGACGTCCTGACCGAGAGTCCTGGAAAGGGAGAGCACGCTGCTGGTGGCCAGCGCGGTAGGAAGGCTGTCCCCTTCCTCGACCAGGGGACATGTCCCGCATTGGCCTTGGTGGCCTGCTGTTGTGAAATGCTCTCAGGTCATCCTCGTAGGAGCCCTTCATGAAAACACCTCTGGCAACTCCTGAAAATCTTCTGTCCGCTGCTGGATGGCGTGCGTCCTCCCTACGCGCTGGTCTCTCACGAAACCCAGGGGCGTAGTCCATCCTCGGTCTCTTCCTGCTGTTATGAACCTCGTCATCTTCTGACCGACGACGCCTTCTCGCATCCCGGTCCGCTTCTCGGCGGGGTGGAAGTCCTCTGGAACGCAAGGGTGAAAGCACTCTTACCTGGTGGTGCCTGTCACCCATGACCTGATACAGGTCAACGCCTTCATCGGGGGGAAAGAGGAGACATAGCTCCGTTGCACATTCGAGGTCAACTTCCTGACCGTCACGTCCAATTTTAACTGGCTTATGTCCATTCAAAGCGTTGGTAAGGTGAACACATTTGGTGAAGGGCAATTCGTGCCTGCAAATCCAGGCAATTCTGAAGACCCCTCCAAGGGTCTTAAGATTCATGCCTTCAGGCAAAACCCAATGTATAGGAGGTCCTCCGTGGTGGGATTCTGAACAGAGTCTCGCAAAGCCTTGAAAAGCTCCACTCTCTGTCACGGAAAATATCAAAATGACATTTCTTGCAGATCGGAATGCAGCATTCAGTTTCTTTTCATTTGCTGGCAGGGTCGACCATATACCCCTGGCTTTGGCAAGGGAGATGTTTTCACGGTTGCTGCTCTTTATGAGGAAGAATCTCGCATCCCGCAGAATATATCGAAGCCTCCTCGTGGGGTCTTCCGGAACAGCAGCAACGGAAGATGATGATCTCTTGTGCTTGCCTCGCGGACCTGCAGATGATTCCGATGCACAACTTGGACTTCTGCGAAAAACAATTGAAGCTATGCCTCGGGCTCTCTTCCTTCCTTGCTTTTTCTCCTCTGATCCATCAGTGCTAGAACCAGCGGCGGCTGACCCTTCTGGGAAAGATAGAGTCTCAGAAAAAGAGCCACCGGCTTCGCTTCGAAGATCCCGGGCGCTTCTCTCTTCGGGCTCTTCCTGCTCCCCTCCATCTTCTTCATCTTTTCTCGCAGCATCCCTCTCTTCCTCTTCTCCCACTCCTTCCGCCTCGTTCCTTCTGCCCTTTCCACTCTCTTCTTCGGAACAGTTCCTGCTGCCGATCTCACGGTCATATTCCACACAGCCTGATTCTTCTTTGGAAGGCAGCTGGGACCTGCTGTGCCACCTATCAACATCCTGCCCAAGGCTCTGGGAGCCGTCCGCTGTGGAAGACTCAGACCTGCTTTGCACGCGCCTTTTCCCGACTGCAGTCTGTTCACGTGGACTTCCACATGGCTCTGTGCTCATAGGTGAGCCAGGTGGCTCTGGAGTCAATTCTCGGGACCACTCAGGGGATTCTTGACTCTCGCGTTGGGTAGTTTCCATTCGATCACATCTTCTTTTGGAGGCCCGTTCCTCATTTTCATCTTGTTCCATTTCAGGGTGACACAAAGAGTCATCCTGATCGTATGCCTCTCCTAAGATATAGTCCAAAACATTAAAATCTCCATCTTTCTCATCCCGATTGCTGGCGGCCATCACCCCAGCTGAGGAGATCAATGAATGAAAAAATAAATAAATAAATAAATAAATAAATAAATAAATAAATAAATAAATAAATGAATGAATAAATAAATGAATGAATTAATTAATAAATAAATGAATGAATAAATAGATATAAAAATAAATAAAAGAATGATTGGATCAAAAAAAAAAAAGAAAAAGAAAAAACCCTGTGGTTTTTTTGTTTCCTCCTTTTTTTTTTCAATTATTTCTTTCTTTCTTGTTTTGCCTCTTGGTTGAGCTTCCAAAGGTAATGCCCGGTTTGTTCTGGGTAGAGGAGAGGTCACCTCCCTGGATCCGCAGATGAGGACTCCAGTGATCCCAAATGAGGGAGATGCCTGACAGCCGACTATATAGAGGAGCTGGCAGGGAGGCCAGGAGTTCTCACCCTTGTGTCCGGAGTTCACACCTTGGGAATATGTGTGAACTTTTTTCTCCATTTGGGGGCAAGAGGAGAAGGTGTGAACTCATGAGCTTGACTGTATCAGAGGCAGAAAATCCACATCCCTCTCTCAGCCCCCTGTTCTCTCTCTCAATTATACACATCCAGGTTCCCTTTGTAAACCTTAAAATTTCTTAGACTTGTGAATGTTGGAAATTTCACCATTGGAAGGTTTCATGCCTGTAAGGAATTTCCTACTGATAGTGGGAACTCTACTGGAATGTGAATCCCATTGGCAAGGGAGGTTCCCCCTCCTCCCTTCTTAAGATTACTTTAGGACAGAAACCTTTTGCTGAACAATGGAAAGGGCTGCAGCAGAGATCAAAATTTAATTATTCCAATCTCCACCCTACTCAGGGTAACAGGATTTAGGAAGGGCTGTAGCAAAGGATCAAGATTTAATTATTTGAGAATATGACCTTCAACAGACATGTGCAAAGCCACAGACCTCTGGGCGGTCCTGGGTTAAGCTAGAGCCACCATTGGCACAGGGAAGACATGGACAGTGATTGGTAGATGTGAGAACTGAGGGGAGGGAACTTGGATGGTTTCCTTAAAGATAGGGGGGTCTGAGGACTGAGGGGTGGTTGGAGAGGTTTTGCTCTGAGAGGTTGTGCTCTGAGAAGCTTGCTCTGAAGGAAGCTGGAGGTGGAGGCCCCTGAGACTGTGTCTCCATTTTGGTCACGTGAGTGATAGGGACTGATCTCTTTTCTTTGCCTCAGCTATCTAAGGGCTTGGGCCTTTTGGCCCAGCCAAAACAGAGGGGGTATTTAAGCCCTATTCCTTTCTCTCCCCTTTCTCTCTCCCTCTCTCTCTCTCTAATACCTTTCTTCCTCCTGTCTGTAATTAAACTCCATAAAAGGTTGACTGCTGACTTGAGTTTTCATTTAGGAATTACATAGCTGAATTCCTTGGCGACCTTAAATTAATATGTATCAGTCTCTTAAAGAGATTTCCTTGTCACACCTTTGGTTAATAGGCCCCATGGATGGACACGCCGAGCATGATGGACGGGATTGTTCCTTCCTAGGGTTGCTTTTGTTTCCGTCGCCCTGAGCTCATAACTGCCTCTTACACACATCCTGGTCGGTTGTTTACTGGGTCCGAGGGCGTGTCCAGGGCTTGTATCGGGAGAAAATCAGAGGATACGGGGGCTTCCTAGTAGATTGATGTCCGTTGTCGAAGGACCTTGGGGAGGAGCCAGCTCAGGATCAGTTGGAAGAATCCCTTGGAGAGAATAGGGGTACAGTAGGATCCGCCAGCCGTTCCTACATAATTCATCTGTGGGTGGTGAGCTGAGAAGGAGAATGGAGGCTAGAGGAATCTGGATGTGAGACAGATGAGGCGGTCAGAGGAAGAGAGGCAGGAATCAAGACTCAGAGACCACAACTTAAAACACCTGCGGTGTGGCAAGCTCCGTATTTATTTACCTCTCTAGAAAGGGAAAGCAAGTGGAGAAATTAGAAGTATGAGAAACAAGAGCACAGGCGTGGAGCTGCGAACTCCGGGACATCCTCCGTGGGCCAGGTGGTCAGGAGATGAATGGAAGATGTTCGGGGCAGCTGCATCGCGTCAGTCTCCTCTCCCGTCTTCTCCTCTCTCTTCTCTCCTCGTCTCTCCTCCTCTCTCGCCATTCACGCGCCTCCCTGTCTCTCCGGCCATATGGGGAACTATCACATTCTCCGGGTCGATCCCATTCACGGGGTCTCCGTCTCTGAGAGCCAAAGATAGCTCGTGTTTCACGCAGGAAGTCCTCTACGCGCCTATCAGAATCACATGCTGGTTGACCTCTGTGTCTTGCTTCCTGTGGCACAGGTCGACGTCCTGACCGAGAGTCCTGGAAAGGGAGAGCACGCTGCTGGTGGCCAGCGCGGTAGGAAGGCTGTCCCCTTCCTCGACCAGGGGACATGTCCCGCATTGGCCTTGGTGGCCTGCTGTTGTGAAATGCTCTCAGGTCATCCTCGTAGGAGCCCTTCATGAAAACACCTCTGGCAACTCCTGAAAATCTTCTGTCCGCTGCTGGATGGCGTGCGTCCTCCCTACGCGCTGGTCTCTCACGAAACCCAGGGGCGTAGTCCATCCTCGGTCTCTTCCTGCTGTTATGAACCTCGTCATCTTCTGACCGACGACGCCTTCTCGCATCCCGGTCCGCTTCTCGGCGGGGTGGAAGTCCTCTGGAACGCAAGGGTGAAAGCACTCTTACCTGGTGGTGCCTGTCACCCATGACCTGATACAGGTCAACGCCTTCATCGGGGGGAAAGAGGAGACATAGCTCCGTTGCACATTCGAGGTCAACTTCCTGACCGTCACGTCCAATTTTAACTGGCTTATGTCCATTCAAAGCGTTGGTAAGGTGAACACATTTGGTGAAGGGCAATTCGTGCCTGCAAATCCAGGCAATTCTGAAGACCCCTCCAAGGGTCTTAAGATTCATGCCTTCAGGCAAAACCCAATGTATAGGAGGTCCTCCGTGGTGGGATTCTGAACAGAGTCTCGCAAAGCCTTGAAAAGCTCCACTCTCTGTCACGGAAAATATCAAAATGACATTTCTTGCAGATCGGAATGCAGCATTCAGTTTCTTTTCATTTGCTGGCAGGGTCGACCATATACCCCTGGCTTTGGCAAGGGAGATGTTTTCACGGTTGCTGCTCTTTATGAGGAAGAATCTCGCATCCCGCAGAATATATCGAAGCCTCCTCGTGGGGTCTTCCGGAACAGCAGCAACGGAAGATGATGATCTCTTGTGCTTGCTTCGCGGACCTGCAGATGATTCCGATGCACAACTTGGACTTCTGCGAAAAACAATTGAAGCTATGCCTCGGGCTCTCTTCCTTCCTTGCTTTTTCTCCTCTGATCCATCAGTGCTAGAACCAGCGGCGGCTGACCCTTCTGGGAAAGATAGAGTCTCAGAAAAAGAGCCACCGGCTTCGCTTCGAAGATCCCGGGCGCTTCTCTCTTCGGGCTCTTCCTGCTCCCCTCCATCTTCTTCATCTTTTCTCGCAGCATCCCTCTCTTCCTCTTCTCCCACTCCTTCCGCCTCGTTCCTTCTGCCCTTTCCACTCTCTTCTTCGGAACAGTTCCTGCTGCCGATCTCACGGTCATATTCCACACAGCCTGATTCTTCTTTGGAAGGCAGCTGGGACCTGCTGTGCCACCTATCAACATCCTGCCCAAGGCTCTGGGAGCCGTCCGCTGTGGAAGACTCAGACCTGCTTTGCACGCGCCTTTTCCCGACTGCAGTCTGTTCACGTGGACTTCCACATGGCTCTGTGCTCATAGGTGAGCCAGGTGGCTCTGGAGTCAATTCTCGGGACCACTCAGGGGATTCTTGACTCTCGCGTTGGGTAGTTTCCATTCGATCACATCTTCTTTTGGAGGCCCGTTCCTCATTTTCATCTTGTTCCATTTCAGGGTGACACAAAGAGTCATCCTGATCGTATGCCTCTCCTAAGATATAGTCCAAAACATTAAAATCTCCATCTTTCTCATCCCGATTGCTGGCGGCCATCACCCCAGCTGAGGAGATCAATGAATGAAAAAATAAATAAATAAATAAATGAATGAATGAATGAATGAATTAATAAATAAATGAATGAATAAATAGATATAAAAATAAATAAAAGAATGATTGGATCAAAAAAAAAAAGAAAAAGAAAAAAACCCTGTGGTTTTTTTGTTTCCTCCTTTTTTTTTTCAATTATTTCTTTCTTTCTTGTTTTGCCTCTTGGTTGAGCTTCCAAAGGTAATGCCCGGTTTGTTCTGGGTAGAGGAGAGGTCACCTCCCTGGATCCGCAGATGAGGACTCCAGTGATCCCAAATGAGGGAGATGCCTGACAGCCGACTATATAGAGGAGCTGGCAGGGAGGCCAGGAGTTCTCACCCTTGTGTCCGGAGTTCACACCTTGGGAATATGTGTGAACTTTTTTCTCCATTTGGGGGCAAGAGGAGAAGGTGTGAACTCATGAGCTTGACTGTATCAGAGGCAGAAAATCCACATCCCTCTCTCAGCCCCCTGTTCTCTCTCTCAATTATACACATCCAGGTTCCCTTTGTAAACCTTAAAATTTCTTAGACTTGTGAATGTTGGAAATTTCACCATTGGAAGGTTTCATGCCTGTAAGGAATTTCCTACTGATAGTGGGAACTCTACTGGAATGTGAATCCCATTGGCAAGGGAGGTTCCCCCTCCTCCCTTCTTAAGATTACTTTAGGACAGAAACCTTTTGCTGAACAATGAATGGAAAGGGCTGCAGCAGAGATCAAAATTTAATTATTCCAATCTCCACCCTACTCAGGGTAACAGGATTTAGGAAGGGCTGTAGCAAAGGATCAAGATTTAATTATTTGAGAATATGACCTTCAACAGACATGTGCAAAGCCACAGACCTCTGGGCGGTCCTGGGTTAAGCTAGAGCCACCATTGGCACAGGGAAGACATGGACAGTGATTGGTAGATGTGAGAACTGAGGGGAGGGAACTTGGATGGTTTCCTTAAAGATAGGGGGGTCTGAGGACTGAGGGGTGGTTGGAGAGGTTTTGCTCTGAGAGGTTGTGCTCTGAGAAGCTTGCTCTGAAGGAAGCTGGAGGTGGAGGCCCCTGAGACTGTGTCTCCATTTTGGTCACGTGAGTGATAGGGACTGATCTCTTTTCTTTGCCTCAGCTATCTAAGGGCTTGGGCCTTTTGGCCCAGCCAAAACAGAGGGGGTATTTAAGCCCTATTCCTTTCTCTCCCCTTTCTCTCTCCCTCTCTCTCTCTCTCTAATACCTTTCTTCCTCCTGTCTGTAATTAAACTCCATAAAAGGTTGACTGCTGACTTGAGTTTTCATTTAGGAATTACATAGCTGAATTCCTTGGCGACCTTAAATTAATATGTATCAGTCTCTTAAAGAGATTTCCTTGTCACACCTTTGGTTAATAGGCCCCATGGATGGACACGCCGAGCATGATGGACGGGATTGTTCCTTCCTAGGGTTGCTTTTGTTTCCGTCGCCCTGAGCTCATAACTGCCTCTTACACACATCCTGGTCGGTTGTTTACTGGGTCCGAGGGCGTGTCCAGGGCTTGTATCGGGAGAAAATCAGAGGATACGGGGGCTTCCTAGTAGATTGATGTCCGTTGTCGAAGGACCTTGGGGAGGAGCCAGCTCAGGATCAGTTGGAAGAATCCCTTGGAGAGAATAGGGGTACAGTAGGATCCGCCAGCCGTTCCTACATAATTCATCTGTGGGTGGTGAGCTGAGAAGGAGAATGGAGGCTAGAGGAATCTGGATGTGAGACAGATGAGGCGGTCAGAGGAAGAGAGGCAGGAATCAAGACTCAGAGACCACAACTTAAAACACCTGCGGTGTGGCAAGCTCCGTATTTATTTACCTCTCTAGAAAGGGAAAGCAAGTGGAGAAATTAGAAGTATGAGAAACAAGAGCACAGGCGTGGAGCTGCGAACTCCGGGACATCCTCCGTGGGCCAGGTGGTCAGGAGATGAATGGAAGATGTTCGGGGCAGCTGCATCGCGTCAGTCTCCTCTCCCGTCTTCTCCTCTCTCTTCTCTCCTCGTCTCTCCTCCTCTCTCGCCATTCACGCGCCTCCCTGTCTCTCCGGCCATATGGGGAACTATCACATTCTCCGGGTCGATCCCATTCACGGGGTCTCCGTCTCTGAGAGCCAAAGATAGCTCGTGTTTCACGCAGGAAGTCCTCTACGCGCCTATCAGAATCACATGCTGGTTGACCTCTGTGTCTTGCTTCCTGTGGCACAGGTCGACGTCCTGACCGAGAGTCCTGGAAAGGGAGAGCACGCTGCTGGTGGCCAGCGCGGTAGGAAGGCTGTCCCCTTCCTCGACCAGGGGACATGTCCCGCATTGGCCTTGGTGGCCTGCTGTTGTGAAATGCTCTCAGGTCATCCTCGTAGGAGCCCTTCATGAAAACACCTCTGGCAACTCCTGAAAATCTTCTGTCCGCTGCTGGATGGCGTGCGTCCTCCCTACGCGCTGGTCTCTCACGAAACCCAGGGGCGTAGTCCATCCTCGGTCTCTTCCTGCTGTTATGAACCTCGTCATCTTCTGACCGACGACGCCTTCTCGCATCCCGGTCCGCTTCTCGGCGGGGTGGAAGTCCTCTGGAACGCAAGGGTGAAAGCACTCTTACCTGGTGGTGCCTGTCACCCATGACCTGATACAGGTCAACGCCTTCATCGGGGGGAAAGAGGAGACATAGCTCCGTTGCACATTCGAGGTCAACTTCCTGACCGTCACGTCCAATTTTAACTGGCTTATGTCCATTCAAAGCGTTGGTAAGGTGAACACATTTGGTGAAGGGCAATTCGTGCCTGCAAATCCAGGCAATTCTGAAGACCCCTCCAAGGGTCTTAAGATTCATGCCTTCAGGCAAAACCCAATGTATAGGAGGTCCTCCGTGGTGGGATTCTGAACAGAGTCTCGCAAAGCCTTGAAAAGCTCCACTCTCTGTCACGGAAAATATCAAAATGACATTTCTTGCAGATCGGAATGCAGCATTCAGTTTCTTTTCATTTGCTGGCAGGGTCGACCATATACCCCTGGCTTTGGCAAGGGAGATGTTTTCACGGTTGCTGCTCTTTATGAGGAAGAATCTCGCATCCCGCAGAATATATCGAAGCCTCCTCGTGGGGTCTTCCGGAACAGCAGCAATGGAAGATGATGATCTCTTGTGCTTGCCTCGCGGACCTGCAGATGATTCCGATGCACAACTTGGACTTCTGCGAAAAACAATTGAAGCTATGCCTCGGGCTCTCTTCCTTCCTTGCTTTTTCTCCTCTGATCCATCAGTGCTAGAACCAGCGGTGGCTGACCCTTCTGGGAAAGATAGAGTCTCAGAAAAAGAGCCACCGGCTTCGCTTCGAAGATCCCGGGCGCTTCTCTCTTCGGGCTCTTCCTGCTCCCCTCCATCTTCTTCATCTTTTCTCGCAGCATCCCTCTCTTCCTCTTCTCCCACTCCTTCCGCCTCGTTCCTTCTGCCCTTTCCACTCTCTTCTTCGGAACAGTTCCTGCTGCCGATCTCACGGTCATATTCCACACAGCCTGATTCTTCTTTGGAAGGCAGCTGGGACCTGCTGTGCCACCTATCAACATCCTGCCCAAGGCTCTGGGAGCCGTCCGCTGTGGAAGACTCAGACCTGCTTTGCACGCGCCTTTTCCCGACTGCAGTCTGTTCACGTGGACTTCCACATGGCTCTGTGCTCATAGGTGAGCCAGGTGGCTCTGGAGTCAATTCTCGGGACCACTCAGGGGATTCTTGACTCTCGCGTTGGGTAGTTTCCATTCGATCACATCTTCTTTTGGAGGCCCGTTCCTCATTTTCATCTTGTTCCATTTCAGGGTGACACAAAGAGTCATCCTGATCGTATGCCTCTCCTAAGATATAGTCCAAAACATTAAAATCTCCATCTTTCTCATCCCGATTGCTGGCGGCCATCACCCCAGCTGAGGAGATCAATGAATGAAAAAATAAATAAATAAATAAATATATAAATAAATAAATAAATAAATAAATAAATGAATAAATAAATGAATGAATTAATTAATAAATAAATGAATGAATAAATAGATATAAAAATAAATAAAAGAATGATTGGATCAAAAAAAAAAAGAAAAAGAAAAAACCCTGTGGTTTTTTTGTTTCCTCCTTTTTTTTTTCAATTATTTCTTTCTTTCTTGTTTTGCCTCTTGGTTGAGCTTCCAAAGGTAATGCCCGGTTTGTTCTGGGTAGAGGAGAGGTCACCTCCCTGGATCCGCAGATGAGGACTCCAGTGATCCCAAATGAGGGAGATGCCTGACAGCCGACTATATAGAGGAGCTGGCAGGGAGGCCAGGAGTTCTCACCCTTGTGTCCGGAGTTCACACCTTGGGAATATGTGTGAACTTTTTTCTCCATTTGGGGGCAAGAGGAGAAGGTGTGAACTCATGAGCTTGACTGTATCAGAGGCAGAAAATCCACATCCCTCTCTCAGCCCCCTGTTCTCTCTCTCAATTATACACATCCAGGTTCCCTTTGTAAACCTTAAAATTTCTTAGACTTGTGAATGTTGGAAATTTCACCATTGGAAGGTTTCATGCTTGTAAGGAATTTCCTACTGATAGTGGGAACTCTACTGGAATGTGAATCCCATTGGCAAGGGAGGTTCCCCCTCCTCCCTTCTTAAGATTACTTTAGGACAGAAACCTTTTGCTGAACAATGGAAAGGGCTGCAGCAGAGATAAAAATTTAATTATTCCAATCTCCACCCTACTCAGGGTAACAGGATTTAGGAAGGGCTGTAGCAAAGGATCAAGATTTAATTATTTGAGAATATGACCTTCAACAGACATGTGCAAAGCCACAGACCTCTGGGCGGTCCTGGGTTAAGCTAGAGCCACCATTGGCACAGGGAAGACATGGACAGTGATTGGTAGATGTGAGAACTGAGGGGAGGGAACTTGGATGGTTTCCTTAAAGATAGGGGGGTCTGAGGACTGAGGGGTGGTTGGAGAGGTTTTGCTCTGAGAGGTTGTGCTCTGAGAAGCTTGCTCTGAAGGAAGCTGGAGGTGGAGGCCCCTGAGACTGTGTCTCCATTTTGGTCACGTGAGTGATAGGGACTGATCTCTTTTCTTTGCCTCAGCTATCTAAGGGCTTGGGCCTTTTGGCCCAGCCAAAACAGAGGGGGTATTTAAGCCCTATTCCTTTCTCTCCCCTTTCTCTCTCCCTCTCTCTCTCTCTAATACCTTTCTTCCTCCTGTCTGTAATTAAACTCCATAAAAGGTTGACTGCTGACTTGAGTTTTCATTTAGGAATTACATAGCTGAATTCCTTGGCGACCTTAAATTAATATGTATCAGTCTCTTAAAGAGATTTCCTTGTCACACCTTTGGTTAATAGGCCCCATGGATGGACACGCCGAGCATGATGGACGGGATTGTTCCTTCCTAGGGTTGCTTTTGTTTCCGTCGCCCTGAGCTCATAACTGCCTCTTACACACATCCTGGTCGGTTGTTTACTGGGTCCGAGGGCGTGTCCAGGGCTTGTATCGGGAGAAAATCAGAGGATACGGGGGCTTCCTAGTAGATTGATGTCCGTTGTCGAAGGACCTTGGGGAGGAGCCAGCTCAGGATCAGTTGGAAGAATCCCTTGGAGAGAATAGGGGTACAGTAGGATCCGCCAGCCGTTCCTACATAATTCATCTGTGGGTGGTGAGCTGAGAAGGAGAATGGAGGCTAGAGGAATCTGGATGTGAGACAGATGAGGCGGTCAGAGGAAGAGAGGCAGGAATCAAGACTCAGAGACCACAACTTAAAACACCTGCGGTGTGGCAAGCTCCGTATTTATTTACCTCTCTAGAAAGGGAAAGCAAGTGGAGAAATTAGAAGTATGAGAAACAAGAGCACAGGCGTGGAGCTGCGAACTCCGGGACATCCTCCGTGGGCCAGGTGGTCAGGAGATGAATGGAAGATGTTCGGGGCAGCTGCATCGCGTCAGTCTCCTCTCCCGTCTTCTCCTCTCTCTTCTCTCCTCGTCTCTCCTCCTCTCTCGCCATTCACGCGCCTCCCTGTCTCTCCGGCCATATGGGGAACTATCACATTCTCCGGGTCGATCCCATTCACGGGGTCTCCGTCTCTGAGAGCCAAAGATAGCTCGTGTTTCACGCAGGAAGTCCTCTACGCGCCTATCAGAATCACATGCTGGTTGACCTCTGTGTCTTGCTTCCTGTGGCACAGGTCGACGTCCTGACCGAGAGTCCTGGAAAGGGAGAGCACGCTGCTGGTGGCCAGCGCGGTAGGAAGGCTGTCCCCTTCCTCGACCAGGGGACATGTCCCGCATTGGCCTTGGTGGCCTGCTGTTGTGAAATGCTCTCAGGTCATCCTCGTAGGAGCCCTTCATGAAAACACCTCTGGCAACTCCTGAAAATCTTCTGTCCGCTGCTGGATGGCGTGCGTCCTCCCTACGCGCTGGTCTCTCACGAAACCCAGGGGCGTAGTCCATCCTCGGTCTCTTCCTGCTGTTATGAACCTCGTCATCTTCTGACCGACGACGCCTTCTCGCATCCCGGTCCGCTTCTCGGCGGGGTGGAAGTCCTCTGGAACGCAAGGGTGAAAGCACTCTTACCTGGTGGTGCCTGTCACCCATGACCTGATACAGGTCAACGCCTTCATCGGGGGGAAAGAGGAGACATAGCTCCGTTGCACATTCGAGGTCAACTTCCTGACCGTCACGTCCAATTTTAACTGGCTTATGTCCATTCAAAGCGTTGGTAAGGTGAACACATTTGGTGAAGGGCAATTCGTGCCTGCAAATCCAGGCAATTCTGAAGACCCCTCCAAGGGTCTTAAGATTCATGCCTTCAGGCAAAACCCAATGTATAGGAGGTCCTCCGTGGTGGGATTCTGAACAGAGTCTCGCAAAGCCTTGAAAAGCTCCACTCTCTGTCACGGAAAATATCAAAATGACATTTCTTGCAGATCGGAATGCAGCATTCAGTTTCTTTTCATTTGCTGGCAGGGTCGACCATATACCCCTGGCTTTGGCAAGGGAGATGTTTTCACGGTTGCTGCTCTTTATGAGGAAGAATCTCGCATCCCGCAGAATATATCGAAGCCTCCTCGTGGGGTCTTCCGGAACAGCAGCAATGGAAGATGATGATCTCTTGTGCTTGCCTCGCGGACCTGCAGATGATTCCGATGCACAACTTGGACTTCTGCGAAAAACAATTGAAGCTATGCCTCGGGCTCTCTTCCTTCCTTGCTTTTTCTCCTCTGATCCATCAGTGCTAGAACCAGCGGTGGCTGACCCTTCTGGGAAAGATAGAGTCTCAGAAAAAGAGCCACCGGCTTCGCTTCGAAGATCCCGGGCGCTTCTCTCTTCGGGCTCTTCCTGCTCCCCTCCATCTTCTTCATCTTTTCTCGCAGCATCCCTCTCTTCCTCTTCTCCCACTCCTTCCGCCTCGTTCCTTCTGCCCTTTCCACTCTCTTCTTCGGAACAGTTCCTGCTGCCGATCTCACGGTCATATTCCACACAGCCTGATTCTTCTTTGGAAGGCAGCTGGGACCTGCTGTGCCACCTATCAACATCCTGCCCAAGGCTCTGGGAGCCGTCCGCTGTGGAAGACTCAGACCTGCTTTGCACGCGCCTTTTCCCGACTGCAGTCTGTTCACGTGGACTTCCACATGGCTCTGTGCTCATAGGTGAGCCAGGTGGCTCTGGAGTCAATTCTCGGGACCACTCAGGGGATTCTTGACTCTTGCGTTGGGTAGTTTCCATTCGATCACATCTTCTTTTGGAGGCCCGTTCCTCATTTTCATCTTGTTCCATTTCAGGGTGACACAAAGAGTCATCCTGATCGTATGCCTCTCCTAAGATATAGTCCAAAACATTAAAATCTCCATCTTTCTCATCCCGATTGCTGGCGGCCATCACCCCAGCTGAGGAGATCAATGAATGAAAAAATAAATAAATAAATTAATTAATTAATTAATTAATTAATTAATTAATTAATAAATCAATAAATGAATGAATAAATGAATGAATAGATATAAAAATAAATAAAAGAATGATTGGATCAAAAAAAAAGAAAAAGAAAAAAACCCTGTGGTTTTTTTGTTTCCTCCTTTTTTTTTTCAATTATTTCTTTCTTTCTTGTTTTGCCTCTTGGTTGAGCTTCCAAAGGTAATGCCCGGTTTGTTCTGGGTAGAGTAGAGGTCACCTCCCTGGATCCGCAGATGAGGACTCCAGTGATCCCAAATGAGGGAGATGCCTGACAGCCGACTATATAGAGGAGCTGGCAGGGAGGCCAGGAGTTCTCACCCTTGTGTCCGGAGTTCACACCTTGGGAATATGTGTGAACTTTTTTCTCCATTTGGGGGCAAGAGGAGAAGGTGTGAACTCATGAGCTTGACTGTATCAGAGGCAGAAAATACACATCCCTCTCTCAGCCCCCTGTTCTCTCTCTCAATTATACACATCCAGGTTCCCTTTGTAAACCTTAAAATTTCTTAGACTTGTGAATGTTGGAAATTTCACCATTGGAAGGTTTCATGCTTGTAAGGAATTTCCTACTGATAGTGGGAACTCTACTGGAATGTGAATCCCATTGGCAAGGGAGGTTCCCCCTCCTCCCTTCTTAAGATTACTTTAGGACAGAAACCTTTTGCTGAACAATGGAAAGGGCTGCAGCAGAGATCAAAATTTAATTATTCCAATCTCCACCCTACTCAGGGTAACAGGATTTAGGAAGGGCTGTAGCAAAGGATCAAGATTTAATTATTTGAGAATATGACCTTCAACAGACATGTGCAAAGCCACAGACCTCTGGGCGGTCCTGGGTTAAGCTAGAGCCACCATTGGCACAGGGAAGACATGGACAGTGATTGGTAGATGTGAGAACTGAGGGGAGGGAACTTGGATGGTTTCCTTAAAGATAGGGGGGTCTGAGGACTGAGGGGTGGTTGGAGAGGTTTTGCTCTGAGAGGTTGTGCTCTGAGAAGCTTGCTCTGAAGGAAGCTGGAGGTGGAGGCCCCTGAGACTGTGTCTCCATTTTGGTCACGTGAGTGATAGGGACTGATCTCTTTTCTTTGCCTCAGCTATCTAAGGGCTTGGGCCTTTTGGCCCAGCCTAAACAGAGGGGGTATTTAAGCCCTATTCCTTTCTCTCCCCTTTCTCTCTCCCTCTCTCTCTCTCTAATACCTTTCTTCCTCCTGTCTGTAATTAAACTCCATAAAAGGTTGACTGCTGACTTGAGTTTTCATTTAGGAATTACATAGCTGAATTCCTTGGCGACCTTAAATTAATATGTATCAGTCTCTTAAAGAGATTTCCTTGTCACACCTTTGGTTCATAGGCCCCATGGATGGACACGCCGAGCATGATGGACGGGATTGTTCCTTCCTAGGGTTGCTTTTGTTTCCGTCGCCCTGAGCTCATAACTGCCTCTTACACACATCCTGGTCGGTTGTTTACTGGGTCCGAGGGCGTGTCCAGGGCTTGTATCGGGAGAAAATCAGAGGATACGGGGGCTTCCTAGTAGATTGATGTCCGTTGTCGAAGGACCTTGGGGAGGAGCCAGCTCAGGATCAGTTGGAAGAATCCCTTGGAGAGAATAGGGGTACAGTAGGATCCGCCAGCCGTTCCTACATAATTCATCTGTGGGTGGTGAGCTGAGAAGGAGAATGGAGGCTAGAGGAATCTGGATGTGAGACAGATGAGGCGGTCAGAGGAAGAGAGGCAGGAATCAAGACTCAGAGACCACAACTTAAAACACCTGCGGTGTGGCAAGCTCCGTATTTATTTACCTCTCTAGAAAGGGAGAGCAAGTGGAGAAATTAGAAGTATGAGAAACAAGAGCACAGGCGTGGAGCTGCGAACTCCGGGACATCCTCCGTGGGCCAGGTGGTCAGGAGATGAATGGAAGATGTTCGGGGCAGCTGCATCGCGTCAGTCTCCTCTCCCGTCTTCTCCTCTCTCTTCTCTCCTCGTCTCTCCTCCTCTCTCGCCATTCACGCGCCTCCCTGTCTCTCCGGCCATATGGGGAACTATCACATTCTCCGGGTCGATCCCATTCACGGGGTCTCCGTCTCTGAGAGCCAAAGATAGCTCGTGTTTCACGCAGGAAGTCCTCTACGCGCCTATCAGAATCACATGCTGGTTGACCTCTGTGTCTTGCTTCCTGTGGCACAGGTCGACGTCCTGACCGAGAGTCCTGGAAAGGGAGAGCACGCTGCTGGTGGCCAGCGCGGTAGGAAGGCTGTCCCCTTCCTCGACCAGGGGACATGTCCCGCATTGGCCTTGGTGGCCTGCTGTTGTGAAATGCTCTCAGGTCATCCTCGTAGGAGCCCTTCATGAAAACACCTCTGGCAACTCCTGAAAATCTTCTGTCCGCTGCTGGATGGCGTGCGTCCTCCCTACGCGCTGGTCTCTCACGAAACCCAGGGGCGTAGTCCATCCTCGGTCTCTTCCTGCTGTTATGAACCTCGTCATCTTCTGACCGACGACGCCTTCTCGCATCCCGGTCCGCTTCTCGGCGGGGTGGAAGTCCTCTGGAACGCAAGGGTGAAAGCACTCTTACCTGGTGGTGCCTGTCACCCATGACCTGATACAGGTCAACGCCTTCATCGGGGGGAAAGAGGAGACATAGCTCCGTTGCACATTCGAGGTCAACTTCCTGACCGTCACGTCCAATTTTAACTGGCTTATGTCCATTCAAAGCGTTGGTAAGGTGAACACATTTGGTGAAGGGCAATTCGTGCCTGCAAATCCAGGCAATTCTGAAGACCCCTCCAAGGGTCTTAAGATTCATGCCTTCAGGCAAAACCCAATGTATAGGAGGTCCTCCGTGGTGGGATTCTGAACAGAGTCTCGCAAAGCCTTGAAAAGCTCCACTCTCTGTCACGGAAAATATCAAAATGACATTTCTTGCAGATCGGAATGCAGCATTCAGTTTCTTTTCATTTGCTGGCAGGGTCGACCATATACCCCTGGCTTTGGCAAGGGAGATGTTTTCACGGTTGCTGCTCTTTATGAGGAAGAATCTCGCATCCCGCAGAATATATCGAAGCCTCCTCGTGGGGTCTTCCGGAACAGCAGCAACGGAAGATGATGATCTCTTGTGCTTGCCTCGCGGACCTGCAGATGATTCCGATGCACAACTTGGACTTCTGCGAAAAACAATTGAAGCTATGCCTCGGGCTCTCTTCCTTCCTTGCTTTTTCTCCTCTGATCCATCAGTGCTAGAACCAGCGGCGGCTGACCCTTCTGGGAAAGATAGAGTCTCAGAAAAAGAGCCACCGGCTTCGCTTCGAAGATCCCGGGCGCTTCTCTCTTCGGGCTCTTCCTGCTCCCCTCCATCTTCTTCATCTTTTCTCGCAGCATCCCTCTCTTCCTCTTCTCCCACTCCTTCCGCCTCGTTCCTTCTGCCCTTTCCACTCTCTTCTTCGGAACAGTTCCTGCTGCCGATCTCACGGTCATATTCCACACAGCCTGATTCTTCTTTGGAAGGCAGCTGGGACCTGCTGTGCCACCTATCAACATCCTGCCCAAGGCTCTGGGAGCCGTCCGCTGTGGAAGACTCAGACCTGCTTTGCACGCGCCTTTTCCCGACTGCAGTCTGTTCACGTGGACTTCCACATGGCTCTGTGCTCATAGGTGAGCCAGGTGGCTCTGGAGTCAATTCTCGGGACCACTCAGGGGATTCTTGACTCTCGCGTTGGGTAGTTTCCATTCGATCACATCTTCTTTTGGAGGCCCGTTCCTCATTTTCATCTTGTTCCATTTCAGGGTGACACAAAGAGTCATCCTGATCGTATGCCTCTCCTAAGATATAGTCCAAAACATTAAAATCTCCATCTTTCTCATCCCGATTGCTGGCGGCCATCACCCCAGCTGAGGAGATCAATGAATGAAAAAATAAATAAATAAATAAATAAATAAATAAATGAATGAATGAATGAATGAATTAATAAATAAATGAATGAATAAATAGATATAAAAATAAATAAAAGAATGATTGGATCAAAAAAAAAAGAAAAAGAAAAAAACCCTGTGGTTTTTTTGTTTCCTCCTTTTTTTTTTTCAATTATTTCTTTCTTTCTTGTTTTGCCTCTTGGTTGAGCTTCCAAAGGTAATGCCCGGTTTGTTCTGGGTAGAGGAGAGGTCACCTCCCTGGATCCGCAGATGAGGACTCCAGTGATCCCAAATGAGGGAGATGCCTGACAGCCGACTATATAGAGGAGCTGGCAGGGAGGCCAGGAGTTCTCACCCTTGTGTCCGGAGTTTACACCTTGGGAATATGTGTGAACTTTTTTCTCCATTTGGGGGCAAGAGGAGAAGGTGTGAACTCATGAGCTTGACTGTATCAGAGGCAGAAAATCCACATCCCTCTCTCAGCCCCCTGTTCTCTCTCTCAATTATACACATCCAGGTTCCCTTTGTAAACCTTAAAATTTCTTAGACTTGTGAATGTTGGAAATTTCACCATTGGAAGGTTTCATGCCTGTAAGGAATTTCCTACTGATAGTGGGAACTCTACTGGAATGTGAATCCCATTGGCAAGGGAGGTTCCCCCTCCTCCCTTCTTAAGATTACTTTAGGACAGAAACCTTTTGCTGAACAATGAATGGAAAGGGCTGCAGCAGAGATCAAAATTTAATTATTCCAATCTCCACCCTACTCAGGGTAACAGGATTTAGGAAGGGCTGTAGCAAAGGATCAAGATTTAATTATTTGAGAATATGACCTTCAACAGACATGTGCAAAGCCACAGACCTCTGGGCGGTCCTGGGTTAAGCTAGAGCCACCATTGGCACAGGGAAGACATGGACAGTGATTGGTAGATGTGAGAACTGAGGGGAGGGAACTTGGATGGTTTCCTTAAAGATAGGGGGGTCTGAGGACTGAGGGGTGGTTGGAGAGGTTTTGCTCTGAGAGGTTGTGCTCTGAGAAGCTTGCTCTGAAGGAAGCTGGAGGTGGAGGCCCCTGAGACTGTGTCTCCATTTTGGTCACGTGAGTGATAGGGACTGATCTCTTTTCTTTGCCTCAGCTATCTAAGGGCTTGGGCCTTTTGGCCCAGCCAAAACAGAGGGGGTATTTAAGCCCTATTCCTTTCTCTCCCCTTTCTCTCTCCCTCTCTCTCTCTCTAATACCTTTCTTCCTCCTGTCTGTAATTAAACTCCATAAAAGGTTGACTGCTGACTTGAGTTTTCATTTAGGAATTACATAGCTGAATTCCTTGGCGACCTTAAATTAATATGTATCAGTCTCTTAAAGAGATTTCCTTGTCACACCTTTGGTTAATAGGCCCCATGGATGGACACGCCGAGCATGATGGACGGGATTGTTCCTTCCTAGGGTTGCTTTTGTTTCCGTCGCCCTGAGCTCATAACTGCCTCTTACACACATCCTGGTCGGTTGTTTACTGGGTCCGAGGGCGTGTCCAGGGCTTGTATCGGGAGAAAATCAGAGGATACGGGGGCTTCCTAGTAGATTGATGTCCGTTGTCGAAGGACCTTGGGGAGGAGCCAGCTCAGGATCAGTTGGAAGAATCCCTTGGAGAGAATAGGGGTACAGTAGGATCCGCCAGCCGTTCCTACATAATTCATCTGTGGGTGGTGAGCTGAGAAGGAGAATGGAGGCTAGAGGAATCTGGATGTGAGACAGATGAGGCGGTCAGAGGAAGAGAGGCAGGAATCAAGACTCAGAGACCACAACTTAAAACACCTGCGGTGTGGCAAGCTCCGTATTTATTTACCTCTCTAGAAAGGGAAAGCAAGTGGAGAAATTAGAAGTATGAGAAACAAGAGCACAGGCGTGGAGCTGCGAACTCCGGGACATCCTCCGTGGGCCAGGTGGTCAGGAGATGAATGGAAGATGTTCGGGGCAGCTGCATCGCGTCAGTCTCCTCTCCCGTCTTCTCCTCTCTCTTCTCTCCTCGTCTCTCCTCCTCTCTCGCCATTCACGCGCCTCCCTGTCTCTCCGGCCATATGGGGAACTATCACATTCTCCGGGTCGATCCCATTCACGGGGTCTCCGTCTCTGAGAGCCAAAGATAGCTCGTGTTTCACGCAGGAAGTCCTCTACGCGCCTATCAGAATCACATGCTGGTTGACCTCTGTGTCTTGCTTCCTGTGGCACAGGTCGACGTCCTGACCGAGAGTCCTGGAAAGGGAGAGCACGCTGCTGGTGGCCAGCGCGGTAGGAAGGCTGTCCCCTTCCTCGACCAGGGGACATGTCCCGCATTGGCCTTGGTGGCCTGCTGTTGTGAAATGCTCTCAGGTCATCCTCGTAGGAGCCCTTCATGAAAACACCTCTGGCAACTCCTGAAAATCTTCTGTCCGCTGCTGGATGGCGTGCGTCCTCCCTACGCGCTGGTCTCTCACGAAACCCAGGGGCGTAGTCCATCCTCGGTCTCTTCCTGCTGTTATGAACCTCGTCATCTTCTGACCGACGACGCCTTCTCGCATCCCGGTCCGCTTCTCGGCGGGGTGGAAGTCCTCTGGAACGCAAGGGTGAAAGCACTCTTACCTGGTGGTGCCTGTCACCCATGACCTGATACAGGTCAACGCCTTCATCGGGGGGAAAGAGGAGACATAGCTCCGTTGCACATTCGAGGTCAACTTCCTGACCGTCACGTCCAATTTTAACTGGCTTATGTCCATTCAAAGCGTTGGTAAGGTGAACACATTTGGTGAAGGGCAATTCGTGCCTGCAAATCCAGGCAATTCTGAAGACCCCTCCAAGGGTCTTAAGATTCATGCCTTCAGGCAAAACCCAATGTATAGGAGGTCCTCCGTGGTGGGATTCTGAACAGAGTCTCGCAAAGCCTTGAAAAGCTCCACTCTCTGTCACGGAAAATATCAAAATGACATTTCTTGCAGATCGGAATGCAGCATTCAGTTTCTTTTCATTTGCTGGCAGGGTCGACCATATACCCCTGGCTTTGGCAAGGGAGATGTTTTCACGGTTGCTGCTCTTTATGAGGAAGAATCTCGCATCCCGCAGAATATATCGAAGCCTCCTCGTGGGGTCTTCCGGAACAGCAGCAACGGAAGATGATGATCTCTTGTGCTTGCTTCGCGGACCTGCAGATGATTCCGATGCACAACTTGGACTTCTGCGAAAAACAATTGAAGCTATGCCTCGGGCTCTCTTCCTTCCTTGCTTTTTCTCCTCTGATCCATCAGTGCTAGAACCAGCGGCGGCTGACCCTTCTGGGAAAGATAGAGTCTCAGAAAAAGAGCCACCGGCTTCGCTTCGAAGATCCCGGGCGCTTCTCTCTTCGGGCTCTTCCTGCTCCCCTCCATCTTCTTCATCTTTTCTCGCAGCATCCCTCTCTTCCTCTTCTCCCACTCCTTCCGCCTCGTTCCTTCTGCCCTTTCCACTCTCTTCTTCGGAACAGTTCCTGCTGCCGATCTCACGGTCATATTCCACACAGCCTGATTCTTCTTTGGAAGGCAGCTGGGACCTGCTGTGCCACCTATCAACATCCTGCCCAAGGCTCTGGGAGCCGTCCGCTGTGGAAGACTCAGACCTGCTTTGCACGCGCCTTTTCCCGACTGCAGTCTGTTCACGTGGACTTCCACATGGCTCTGTGCTCATAGGTGAGCCAGGTGGCTCTGGAGTCAATTCTCGGGACCACTCAGGGGATTCTTGACTCTCGCGTTGGGTAGTTTCCATTCGATCACATCTTCTTTTGGAGGCCCGTTCCTCATTTTCATCTTGTTCCATTTCAGGGTGACACAAAGAGTCATCCTGATCGTATGCCTCTCCTAAGATATAGTCCAAAACATTAAAATCTCCATCTTTCTCATCCCGATTGCTGGCGGCCATCACCCCAGCTGAGGAGATCAATGAATGAAAAAATAAATAAATAAATAAATGAATGAATGAATGAATGAATTAATAAATAAATGAATGAATAAATAGATATAAAAATAAATAAAAGAATGATTGGATCAAAAAAAAAAAGAAAAAGAAAAAAACCCTGTGGTTTTTTTGTTTCCTCCTTTTTTTTTTCAATTATTTCTTTCTTTCTTGTTTTGCCTCTTGGTTGAGCTTCCAAAGGTAATGCCCGGTTTGTTCTGGGTAGAGGAGAGGTCACCTCCCTGGATCCGCAGATGAGGACTCCAGTGATCCCAAATGAGGGAGATGCCTGACAGCCGACTATATAGAGGAGCTGGCAGGGAGGCCAGGAGTTCTCACCCTTGTGTCCGGAGTTCACACCTTGGGAATATGTGTGAACTTTTTTCTCCATTTGGGGGCAAGAGGAGAAGGTGTGAACTCATGAGCTTGACTGTATCAGAGGCAGAAAATCCACATCCCTCTCTCAGCCCCCTGTTCTCTCTCTCAATTATACACATCCAGGTTCCCTTTGTAAACCTTAAAATTTCTTAGACTTGTGAATGTTGGAAATTTCACCATTGGAAGGTTTCATGCCTGTAAGGAATTTCCTACTGATAGTGGGAACTCTACTGGAATGTGAATCCCATTGGCAAGGGAGGTTCCCCCTCCTCCCTTCTTAAGATTACTTTAGGACAGAAACCTTTTGCTGAACAATGGAAAGGGCTGCAGCAGAGATCAAAATTTAATTATTCCAATCTCCACCCTACTCAGGGTAACAGGATTTAGGAAGGGCTGTAGCAAAGGATCAAGATTTAATTATTTGAGAATATGACCTTCAACAGACATGTGCAAAGCCACAGACCTCTGGGCGGTCCTGGGTTAAGCTAGAGCCACCATTGGCACAGGGAAGACATGGACAGTGATTGGTAGATGTGAGAACTGAGGGGAGGGAACTTGGATGGTTTCCTTAAAGATAGGGGGGTCTGAGGACTGAGGGGTGGTTGGAGAGGTTTTGCTCTGAGAGGTTGTGCTCTGAGAAGCTTGCTCTGAAGGAAGCTGGAGGTGGAGGCCCCTGAGACTGTGTCTCCATTTTGGTCACGTGAGTGATAGGGACTGATCTCTTTTCTTTGCCTCAGCTATCTAAGGGCTTGGGCCTTTTGGCCCAGCCTAAACAGAGGGGGTATTTAAGCCCTATTCCTTTCTCTCCCCTTTCTCTCTCCCTCTCTCTCTCTCTAATACCTTTCTTCCTCCTGTCTGTAATTAAACTCCATAAAAGGTTGACTGCTGACTTGAGTTTTCATTTAGGAATTACATAGCTGAATTCCTTGGCGACCTTAAATTAATATGTATCAGTCTCTTAAAGAGATTTCCTTGTCACACCTTTGGTTAATAGGCCCCATGGATGGACACGCCGAGCATGATGGACGGGATTGTTCCTTCCTAGGGTTGCTTTTGTTTCCGTCGCCCTGAGCTCATAACTGCCTCTTACACACATCCTGGTCGGTTGTTTACTGGGTCCGAGGGCGTGTCCAGGGCTTGTATCGGGAGAAAATCAGAGGATACGGGGGCTTCCTAGTAGATTGATGTCCGTTGTCGAAGGACCTTGGGGAGGAGCCAGCTCAGGATCAGTTGGAAGAATCCCTTGGAGAGAATAGGGGTACAGTAGGATCCGCCAGCCGTTCCTACATAATTCATCTGTGGGTGGTGAGCTGAGAAGGAGAATGGAGGCTAGAGGAATCTGGATGTGAGACAGATGAGGCGGTCAGAGGAAGAGAGGCAGGAATCAAGACTCAGAGACCACAACTTAAAACACCTGCGGTGTGGCAAGCTCCGTATTTATTTACCTCTCTAGAAAGGGAAAGCAAGTGGAGAAATTAGAAGTATGAGAAACAAGAGCACAGGCGTGGAGCTGCGAACTCCGGGACATCCTCCGTGGGCCAGGTGGTCAGGAGATGAATGGAAGATGTTCGGGGCAGCTGCATCGCGTCAGTCTCCTCTCCCGTCTTCTCCTCTCTCTTCTCTCCTCGTCTCTCCTCCTCTCTCGCCATTCACGCGCCTCCCTGTCTCTCCGGCCATATGGGGAACTATCACATTCTCCGGGTCGATCCCATTCACGGGGTCTCCGTCTCTGAGAGCCAAAGATAGCTCGTGTTTCACGCAGGAAGTCCTCTACGCGCCTATCAGAATCACATGCTGGTTGACCTCTGTGTCTTGCTTCCTGTGGCACAGGTCGACGTCCTGACCGAGAGTCCTGGAAAGGGAGAGCACGCTGCTGGTGGCCAGCGCGGTAGGAAGGCTGTCCCCTTCCTCGACCAGGGGACATGTCCCGCATTGGCCTTGGTGGCCTGCTGTTGTGAAATGCTCTCAGGTCATCCTCGTAGGAGCCCTTCATGAAAACACCTCTGGCAACTCCTGAAAATCTTCTGTCCGCTGCTGGATGGCGTGCGTCCTCCCTACGCGCTGGTCTCTCACGAAACCCAGGGGCGTAGTCCATCCTCGGTCTCTTCCTGCTGTTATGAACCTCGTCATCTTCTGACCGACGACGCCTTCTCGCATCCCGGTCCGCTTCTCGGCGGGGTGGAAGTCCTCTGGAACGCAAGGGTGAAAGCACTCTTACCTGGTGGTGCCTGTCACCCATGACCTGATACAGGTCAACGCCTTCATCGGGGGGAAAGAGGAGACATAGCTCCGTTGCACATTCGAGGTCAACTTCCTGACCGTCACGTCCAATTTTAACTGGCTTATGTCCATTCAAAGCGTTGGTAAGGTGAACACATTTGGTGAAGGGCAATTCGTGCCTGCAAATCCAGGCAATTCTGAAGACCCCTCCAAGGGTCTTAAGATTCATGCCTTCAGGCAAAACCCAATGTATAGGAGGTCCTCCGTGGTGGGATTCTGAACAGAGTCTCGCAAAGCCTTGAAAAGCTCCACTCTCTGTCACGGAAAATATCAAAATGACATTTCTTGCAGATCGGAATGCAGCATTCAGTTTCTTTTCATTTGCTGGCAGGGTCGACCATATACCCCTGGCTTTGGCAAGGGAGATGTTTTCACGGTTGCTGCTCTTTATGAGGAAGAATCTCGCATCCCGCAGAATATATCGAAGCCTCCTCGTGGGGTCTTCCGGAACAGCAGCAACGGAAGATGATGATCTCTTGTGCTTGCTTCGCGGACCTGCAGATGATTCCGATGCACAACTTGGACTTCTGCGAAAAACAATTGAAGCTATGCCTCGGGCTCTCTTCCTTCCTTGCTTTTTCTCCTCTGATCCATCAGTGCTAGAACCAGCGGCGGCTGACCCTTCTGGGAAAGATAGAGTCTCAGAAAAAGAGCCACCGGCTTCGCTTCGAAGATCCCGGGCGCTTCTCTCTTCGGGCTCTTCCTGCTCCCCTCCATCTTCTTCATCTTTTCTCGCAGCATCCCTCTCTTCCTCTTCTCCCACTCCTTCCGCCTCGTTCCTTCTGCCCTTTCCACTCTCTTCTTCGGAACAGTTCCTGCTGCCGATCTCACGGTCATATTCCACACAGCCTGATTCTTCTTTGGAAGGCAGCTGGGACCTGCTGTGCCACCTATCAACATCCTGCCCAAGGCTCTGGGAGCCGTCCGCTGTGGAAGACTCAGACCTGCTTTGCACGCGCCTTTTCCCGACTGCAGTCTGTTCACGTGGACTTCCACATGGCTCTGTGCTCATAGGTGAGCCAGGTGGCTCTGGAGTCAATTCTCGGGACCACTCAGGGGATTCTTGACTCTCGCGTTGGGTAGTTTCCATTCGATCACATCTTCTTTTGGAGGCCCGTTCCTCATTTTCATCTTGTTCCATTTCAGGGTGACACAAAGAGTCATCCTGATCGTATGCCTCTCCTAAGATATAGTCCAAAACATTAAAATCTCCATCTTTCTCATCCCGATTGCTGGCGGCCATCACCCCAGCTGAGGAGATCAATGAATGAAAAAATAAATAAATAAATAAATAAATAAATAAATAAATGAATGAATGAATGAATGAATTAATAAATAAATGAATGAATAAATAGATATAAAAATAAATAAAAGAATGATTGGATCAAAAAAAAAAGAAAAAGAAAAAAACCCTGTGGTTTTTTTGTTTCCTCCTTTTTTTTTCAATTATTTCTTTCTTTCTTGTTTTGCCTCTTGGTTGAGCTTCCAAAGGTAATGCCCGGTTTGTTCTGGGTAGAGGAGAGGTCACCTCCCTGGATCCGCAGATGAGGACTCCAGTGATCCCAAATGAGGGAGATGCCTGACAGCCGACTATATAGAGGAGCTGGCAGGGAGGCCAGGAGTTCTCACCCTTGTGTCCGGAGTTCACACCTTGGGAATATGTGTGAACTTTTTTCTCCATTTGGGGGCAAGAGGAGAAGGTGTGAACTCATGAGCTTGACTGTATCAGAGGCAGAAAATCCACATCCCTCTCTCAGCCCCCTGTTCTCTCTCTCAATTATACACATCCAGGTTCCCTTTGTAAACCTTAAAATTTCTTAGACTTGTGAATGTTGGAAATTTCACCATTGGAAGGTTTCATGCCTGTAAGGAATTTCCTACTGATAGTGGGAACTCTACTGGAATGTGAATCCCATTGGCAAGGGAGGTTCCCCCTCCTCCCTTCTTAAGATTACTTTAGGACAGAAACCTTTTGCTGAACAATGGAAAGGGCTGCAGCAGAGATCAAAATTTAATTATTCCAATCTCCACCCTACTCAGGGTAACAGGATTTAGGAAGGGCTGTAGCAAAGGATCAAGATTTAATTATTTGAGAATATGACCTTCAACAGACATGTGCAAAGCCACAGACCTCTGGGCGGTCCTGGGTTAAGCTAGAGCCACCATTGGCACAGGGAAGACATGGACAGTGATTGGTAGATGTGAGAACTGAGGGGAGGGAACTTGGATGGTTTCCTTAAAGATAGGGGGGTCTGAGGACTGAGGGGTGGTTGGAGAGGTTTTGCTCTGAGAGGTTGTGCTCTGAGAAGCTTGCTCTGAAGGAAGCTGGAGGTGGAGGCCCCTGAGACTGTGTCTCCATTTTGGTCACGTGAGTGATAGGGACTGATCTCTTTTCTTTGCCTCAGCTATCTAAGGGCTTGGGCCTTTTGGCCCAGCCAAAACAGAGGGGGTATTTAAGCCCTATTCCTTTCTCTCCCCTTTCTCTCTCCCTCTCTCTCTCTCTAATACCTTTCTTCCTCCTGTCTGTAATTAAACTCCATAAAAGGTTGACTGCTGACTTGAGTTTTCATTTAGGAATTACATAGCTGAATTCCTTGGCGACCTTAAATTAATATGTATCAGTCTCTTAAAGAGATTTCCTTGTCACACCTTTGGTTAATAGGCCCCATGGATGGACACGCCGAGCATGATGGACGGGATTGTTCCTTCCTAGGGTTGCTTTTGTTTCCGTCGCCCTGAGCTCATAACTGCCTCTTACACACATCCTGGTCGGTTGTTTACTGGGTCCGAGGGCGTGTCCAGGGCTTGTATCGGGAGAAAATCAGAGGATACGGGGGCTTCCTAGTAGATTGATGTCCGTTGTCGAAGGACCTTGGGGAGGAGCCAGCTCAGGATCAGTTGGAAGAATCCCTTGGAGAGAATAGGGGTACAGTAGGATCCGCCAGCCGTTCCTACATAATTCATCTGTGGGTGGTGAGCTGAGAAGGAGAATGGAGGCTAGAGGAATCTGGATGTGAGACAGATGAGGCGGTCAGAGGAAGAGAGGCAGGAATCAAGACTCAGAGACCACAACTTAAAACACCTGCGGTGTGGCAAGCTCCGTATTTATTTACCTCTCTAGAAAGGGAAAGCAAGTGGAGAAATTAGAAGTATGAGAAACAAGAGCACAGGCGTGGAGCTGCGAACTCCGGGACATCCTCCGTGGGCCAGGTGGTCAGGAGATGAATGGAAGATGTTCGGGGCAGCTGCATCGCGTCAGTCTCCTCTCCCGTCTTCTCCTCTCTCTTCTCTCCTCGTCTCTCCTCCTCTCTCGCCATTCACGCGCCTCCCTGTCTCTCCGGCCATATGGGGAACTATCACATTCTCCGGGTCGATCCCATTCACGGGGTCTCCGTCTCTGAGAGCCAAAGATAGCTCGTGTTTCACGCAGGAAGTCCTCTACGCGCCTATCAGAATCACATGCTGGTTGACCTCTGTGTCTTGCTTCCTGTGGCACAGGTCGACGTCCTGACCGAGAGTCCTGGAAAGGGAGAGCACGCTGCTGGTGGCCAGCGCGGTAGGAAGGCTGTCCCCTTCCTCGACCAGGGGACATGTCCCGCATTGGCCTTGGTGGCCTGCTGTTGTGAAATGCTCTCAGGTCATCCTCGTAGGAGCCCTTCATGAAAACACCTCTGGCAACTCCTGAAAATCTTCTGTCCGCTGCTGGATGGCGTGCGTCCTCCCTACGCGCTGGTCTCTCACGAAACCCAGGGGCGTAGTCCATCCTCGGTCTCTTCCTGCTGTTATGAACCTCGTCATCTTCTGACCGACGACGCCTTCTCGCATCCCGGTCCGCTTCTCGGCGGGGTGGAAGTCCTCTGGAACGCAAGGGTGAAAGCACTCTTACCTGGTGGTGCCTGTCACCCATGACCTGATACAGGTCAACGCCTTCATCGGGGGGAAAGAGGAGACATAGCTCCGTTGCACATTCGAGGTCAACTTCCTGACCGTCACGTCCAATTTTAACTGGCTTATGTCCATTCAAAGCGTTGGTAAGGTGAACACATTTGGTGAAGGGCAATTCGTGCCTGCAAATCCAGGCAATTCTGAAGACCCCTCCAAGGGTCTTAAGATTCATGCCTTCAGGCAAAACCCAATGTATAGGAGGTCCTCCGTGGTGGGATTCTGAACAGAGTCTCGCAAAGCCTTGAAAAGCTCCACTCTCTGTCACGGAAAATATCAAAATGACATTTCTTGCAGATCGGAATGCAGCATTCAGTTTCTTTTCATTTGCTGGCAGGGTCGACCATATACCCCTGGCTTTGGCAAGGGAGATGTTTTCACGGTTGCTGCTCTTTATGAGGAAGAATCTCGCATCCCGCAGAATATATCGAAGCCTCCTCGTGGGGTCTTCCGGAACAGCAGCAACGGAAGATGATGATCTCTTGTGCTTGCTTCGCGGACCTGCAGATGATTCCGATGCACAACTTGGACTTCTGCGAAAAACAATTGAAGCTATGCCTCGGGCTCTCTTCCTTCCTTGCTTTTTCTCCTCTGATCCATCAGTGCTAGAACCAGCGGCGGCTGACCCTTCTGGGAAAGATAGAGTCTCAGAAAAAGAGCCACCGGCTTCGCTTCGAAGATCCCGGGCGCTTCTCTCTTCGGGCTCTTCCTGCTCCCCTCCATCTTCTTCATCTTTTCTCGCAGCATCCCTCTCTTCCTCTTCTCCCACTCCTTCCGCCTCGTTCCTTCTGCCCTTTCCACTCTCTTCTTCGGAACAGTTCCTGCTGCCGATCTCACGGTCATATTCCACACAGCCTGATTCTTCTTTGGAAGGCAGCTGGGACCTGCTGTGCCACCTATCAACATCCTGCCCAAGGCTCTGGGAGCCGTCCGCTGTGGAAGACTCAGACCTGCTTTGCACGCGCCTTTTCCCGACTGCAGTCTGTTCACGTGGACTTCCACATGGCTCTGTGCTCATAGGTGAGCCAGGTGGCTCTGGAGTCAATTCTCGGGACCACTCAGGGGATTCTTGACTCTCGCGTTGGGTAGTTTCCATTCGATCACATCTTCTTTTGGAGGCCCGTTCCTCATTTTCATCTTGTTCCATTTCAGGGTGACACAAAGAGTCATCCTGATCGTATGCCTCTCCTAAGATATAGTCCAAAACATTAAAATCTCCATCTTTCTCATCCCGATTGCTGGCGGCCATCACCCCAGCTGAGGAGATCAATGAATGAAAAAATAAATAAATAAATAAATAAATAAATAAATAAATGAATGAATGAATGAATTAATAAATAAATGAATGAATAAATAGATATAAAAATAAATAAAAGAATGATTGGATCAAAAAAAAAAGAAAAAGAAAAAAACCCTGTGGTTTTTTTGTTTCCTCCTTTTTTTTTTCAATTATTTCTTTCTTTCTTGTTTTGCCTCTTGGTTGAGCTTCCAAAGGTAATGCCCGGTTTGTTCTGGGTAGAGGAGAGGTCACCTCCCTGGATCCGCAGATGAGGACTCCAGTGATCCCAAATGAGGGAGATGCCTGACAGCCGACTATATAGAGGAGCTGGCAGGGAGGCCAGGAGTTCTCACCCTTGTGTCCGGAGTTCACACCTTGGGAATATGTGTGAACTTTTTTCTCCATTTGGGGGCAAGAGGAGAAGGTGTGAACTCATGAGCTTGACTGTATCAGAGGCAGAAAATCCACATCCCTCTCTCAGCCCCCTGTTCTCTCTCTCAATTATACACATCCAGGTTCCCTTTGTAAACCTTAAAATTTCTTAGACTTGTGAATGTTGGAAATTTCACCATTGGAAGGTTTCATGCCTGTAAGGAATTTCCTACTGATAGTGGGAACTCTACTGGAATGTGAATCCCATTGGCAAGGGAGGTTCCCCCTCCTCCCTTCTTAAGATTACTTTAGGACAGAAACCTTTTGCTGAACAATGGAAAGGGCTGCAGCAGAGATCAAAATTTAATTATTCCAATCTCCACCCTACTCAGGGTAACAGGATTTAGGAAGGGCTGTAGCAAAGGATCAAGATTTAATTATTTGAGAATATGACCTTCAACAGACATGTGCAAAGCCACAGACCTCTGGGCGGTCCTGGGTTAAGCTAGAGCCACCATTGGCACAGGGAAGACATGGACAGTGATTGGTAGATGTGAGAACTGAGGGGAGGGAACTTGGATGGTTTCCTTAAAGATAGGGGGGTCTGAGGACTGAGGGGTGGTTGGAGAGGTTTTGCTCTGAGAGGTTGTGCTCTGAGAAGCTTGCTCTGAAGGAAGCTGGAGGTGGAGGCCCCTGAGACTGTGTCTCCATTTTGGTCACGTGAGTGATAGGGACTGATCTCTTTTCTTTGCCTCAGCTATCTAAGGGCTTGGGCCTTTTGGCCCAGCCTAAACAGAGGGGGTATTTAAGCCCTATTCCTTTCTCTCCCCTTTCTCTCTCCCTCTCTCTCTCTCTAATACCTTTCTTCCTCCTGTCTGTAATTAAACTCCATAAAAGGTTGACTGCTGACTTGAGTTTTCATTTAGGAATTACATAGCTGAATTCCTTGGCGACCTTAAATTAATATGTATCAGTCTCTTAAAGAGATTTCCTTGTCACACCTTTGGTTAATAGGCCCCATGGATGGACACGCCGAGCATGATGGACGGGATTGTTCCTTCCTAGGGTTGCTTTTGTTTCCGTCGCCCTGAGCTCATAACTGCCTCTTACACACATCCTGGTCGGTTGTTTACTGGGTCCGAGGGCGTGTCCAGGGCTTGTATCGGGAGAAAATCAGAGGATACGGGGGCTTCCTAGTAGATTGATGTCCGTTGTCGAAGGACCTTGGGGAGGAGCCACCTCAGGATCAGTTGGAAGAATCCCTTGGAGAGAATAGGGGTACAGTAGGATCCGCCAGCCGTTCCTACATAATTCATCTGTGGGTGGTGAGCTGAGAAGGAGAATGGAGGCTAGAGGAATCTGGATGTGAGACAGATGAGGCGGTCAGAGGAAGAGAGGCAGGAATCAAGACTCAGAGACCACAACTTAAAACACCTGCGGTGTGGCAAGCTCCGTATTTATTTACCTCTCTAGAAAGGGAAAGCAAGTGGAGAAATTAGAAGTATGAGAAACAAGAGCACAGGCGTGGAGCTGCGAACTCCGGGACATCCTCCGTGGGCCAGGTGGTCAGGAGATGAATGGAAGATGTTCGGGGCAGCTGCATCGCGTCAGTCTCCTCTCCCGTCTTCTCCTCTCTCTTCTCTCCTCGTCTCTCCTCCTCTCTCGCCATTCACGCGCCTCCCTGTCTCTCCGGCCATATGGGGAACTATCACATTCTCCGGGTCGATCCCATTCACGGGGTCTCCGTCTCTGAGAGCCAAAGATAGCTCGTGTTTCACGCAGGAAGTCCTCTACGCGCCTATCAGAATCACATGCTGGTTGACCTCTGTGTCTTGCTTCCTGTGGCACAGGTCGACGTCCTGACCGAGAGTCCTGGAAAGGGAGAGCACGCTGCTGGTGGCCAGCGCGGTAGGAAGGCTGTCCCCTTCCTCGACCAGGGGACATGTCCCGCATTGGCCTTGGTGGCCTGCTGTTGTGAAATGCTCTCAGGTCATCCTCGTAGGAGCCCTTCATGAAAACACCTCTGGCAACTCCTGAAAATCTTCTGTCCGCTGCTGGATGGCGTGCGTCCTCCCTACGCGCTGGTCTCTCACGAAACCCAGGGGCGTAGTCCATCCTCGGTCTCTTCCTGCTGTTATGAACCTCGTCATCTTCTGACCGACGACGCCTTCTCGCATCCCGGTCCGCTTCTCGGCGGGGTGGAAGTCCTCTGGAACGCAAGGGTGAAAGCACTCTTACCTGGTGGTGCCTGTCACCCATGACCTGATACAGGTCAACGCCTTCATCGGGGGGAAAGAGGAGACATAGCTCCGTTGCACATTCGAGGTCAACTTCCTGACCGTCACGTCCAATTTTAACTGGCTTATGTCCATTCAAAGCGTTGGTAAGGTGAACACATTTGGTGAAGGGCAATTCGTGCCTGCAAATCCAGGCAATTCTGAAGACCCCTCCAAGGGTCTTAAGATTCATGCCTTCAGGCAAAACCCAATGTATAGGAGGTCCTCCGTGGTGGGATTCTGAACAGAGTCTCGCAAAGCCTTGAAAAGCTCCACTCTCTGTCACGGAAAATATCAAAATGACATTTCTTGCAGATCGGAATGCAGCATTCAGTTTCTTTTCATTTGCTGGCAGGGTCGACCATATACCCCTGGCTTTGGCAAGGGAGATGTTTTCACGGTTGCTGCTCTTTATGAGGAAGAATCTCGCATCCCGCAGAATATATCGAAGCCTCCTCGTGGGGTCTTCCGGAACAGCAGCAACGGAAGATGATGATCTCTTGTGCTTGCTTCGCGGACCTGCAGATGATTCCGATGCACAACTTGGACTTCTGCGAAAAACAATTGAAGCTATGCCTCGGGCTCTCTTCCTTCCTTGCTTTTTCTCCTCTGATCCATCAGTGCTAGAACCAGCGGCGGCTGACCCTTCTGGGAAAGATAGAGTCTCAGAAAAAGAGCCACCGGCTTCGCTTCGAAGATCCCGGGCGCTTCTCTCTTCGGGCTCTTCCTGCTCCCCTCCATCTTCTTCATCTTTTCTCGCAGCATCCCTCTCTTCCTCTTCTCCCACTCCTTCCGCCTCGTTCCTTCTGCCCTTTCCACTCTCTTCTTCGGAACAGTTCCTGCTGCCGATCTCACGGTCATATTCCACACAGCCTGATTCTTCTTTGGAAGGCAGCTGGGACCTGCTGTGCCACCTATCAACATCCTGCCCAAGGCTCTGGGAGCCGTCCGCTGTGGAAGACTCAGACCTGCTTTGCACGCGCCTTTTCCCGACTGCAGTCTGTTCACGTGGACTTCCACATGGCTCTGTGCTCATAGGTGAGCCAGGTGGCTCTGGAGTCAATTCTCGGGACCACTCAGGGGATTCTTGACTCTCGCGTTGGGTAGTTTCCATTCGATCACATCTTCTTTTGGAGGCCCGTTCCTCATTTTCATCTTGTTCCATTTCAGGGTGACACAAAGAGTCATCCTGATCGTATGCCTCTCCTAAGATATAGTCCAAAACATTAAAATCTCCATCTTTCTCATCCCGATTGCTGGCGGCCATCACCCCAGCTGAGGAGATCAATGAATGAAAAAATAAATAAATAAATAAATAAATAAATGAATGAATGAATGAATGAATTAATAAATAAATGAATGAATAAATAGATATAAAAATAAATAAAAGAATGATTGGATCAAAAAAAAAAAGAAAAAGAAAAAAACCCTGTGGTTTTTTTGTTTCCTCCTTTTTTTTTTCAATTATTTCTTTCTTTCTTGTTTTGCCTCTTGGTTGAGCTTCCAAAGGTAATGCCCGGTTTGTTCTGGGTAGAGGAGAGGTCACCTCCCTGGATCCGCAGATGAGGACTCCAGTGATCCCAAATGAGGGAGATGCCTGACAGCCGACTATATAGAGGAGCTGGCAGGGAGGCCAGGAGTTCTCACCCTTGTGTCCGGAGTTCACACCTTGGGAATATGTGTGAACTTTTTTCTCCATTTGGGGGCAAGAGGAGAAGGTGTGAACTCATGAGCTTGACTGTATCAGAGGCAGAAAATCCACATCCCTCTCTCAGCCCCCTGTTCTCTCTCTCAATTATACACATCCAGGTTCCCTTTGTAAACCTTAAAATTTCTTAGACTTGTGAATGTTGGAAATTTCACCATTGGAAGGTTTCATGCCTGTAAGGAATTTCCTACTGATAGTGGGAACTCTACTGGAATGTGAATCCCATTGGCAAGGGAGGTTCCCCCTCCTCCCTTCTTAAGATTACTTTAGGACAGAAACCTTTTGCTGAACAATGGAAAGGGCTGCAGCAGAGATCAAAATTTAATTATTCCAATCTCCACCCTACTCAGGGTAACAGGATTTAGGAAGGGCTGTAGCAAAGGATCAAGATTTAATTATTTGAGAATATGACCTTCAACAGACATGTGCAAAGCCACAGACCTCTGGGCGGTCCTGGGTTAAGCTAGAGCCACCATTGGCACAGGGAAGACATGGACAGTGATTGGTAGATGTGAGAACTGAGGGGAGGGAACTTGGATGGTTTCCTTAAAGATAGGGGGGTCTGAGGACTGAGGGGTGGTTGGAGAGGTTTTGCTCTGAGAGGTTGTGCTCTGAGAAGCTTGCTCTGAAGGAAGCTGGAGGTGGAGGCCCCTGAGACTGTGTCTCCATTTTGGTCACGTGAGTGATAGGGACTGATCTCTTTTCTTTGCCTCAGCTATCTAAGGGCTTGGGCCTTTTGGCCCAGCCTAAACAGAGGGGGTATTTAAGCCCTATTCCTTTCTCTCCCCTTTCTCTCTCCCTCTCTCTCTCTCTAATACCTTTCTTCCTCCTGTCTGTAATTAAACTCCATAAAAGGTTGACTGCTGACTTGAGTTTTCATTTAGGAATTACATAGCTGAATTCCTTGGCGACCTTAAATTAATATGTATCAGTCTCTTAAAGAGATTTCCTTGTCACACCTTTGGTTAATAGGCCCCATGGATGGACACGCCGAGCATGATGGACGGGATTGTTCCTTCCTAGGGTTGCTTTTGTTTCCGTCGCCCTGAGCTCATAACTGCCTCTTACACACATCCTGGTCGGTTGTTTACTGGGTCCGAGGGCGTGTCCAGGGCTTGTATCGGGAGAAAATCAGAGGATACGGGGGCTTCCTAGTAGATTGATGTCCGTTGTCGAAGGACCTTGGGGAGGAGCCAGCTCAGGATCAGTTGGAAGAATCCCTTGGAGAGAATAGGGGTACAGTAGGATCCGCCAGCCGTTCCTACATAATTCATCTGTGGGTGGTGAGCTGAGAAGGAGAATGGAGGCTAGAGGAATCTGGATGTGAGACAGATGAGGCGGTCAGAGGAAGAGAGGCAGGAATCAAGACTCAGAGACCACAACTTAAAACACCTGCGGTGTGGCAAGCTCCGTATTTATTTACCTCTCTAGAAAGGGAAAGCAAGTGGAGAAATTAGAAGTATGAGAAACAAGAGCACAGGCGTGGAGCTGCGAACTCCGGGACATCCTCCGTGGGCCAGGTGGTCAGGAGATGAATGGAAGATGTTCGGGGCAGCTGCATCGCGTCAGTCTCCTCTCCCGTCTTCTCCTCTCTCTTCTCTCCTCGTCTCTCCTCCTCTCTCGCCATTCACGCGCCTCCCTGTCTCTCCGGCCATATGGGGAACTATCACATTCTCCGGGTCGATCCCATTCACGGGGTCTCCGTCTCTGAGAGCCAAAGATAGCTCGTGTTTCACGCAGGAAGTCCTCTACGCGCCTATCAGAATCACATGCTGGTTGACCTCTGTGTCTTGCTTCCTGTGGCACAGGTCGACGTCCTGACCGAGAGTCCTGGAAAGGGAGAGCACGCTGCTGGTGGCCAGCGCGGTAGGAAGGCTGTCCCCTTCCTCGACCAGGGGACATGTCCCGCATTGGCCTTGGTGGCCTGCTGTTGTGAAATGCTCTCAGGTCATCCTCGTAGGAGCCCTTCATGAAAACACCTCTGGCAACTCCTGAAAATCTTCTGTCCGCTGCTGGATGGCGTGCGTCCTCCCTACGCGCTGGTCTCTCACGAAACCCAGGGGCGTAGTCCATCCTCGGTCTCTTCCTGCTGTTATGAACCTCGTCATCTTCTGACCGACGACGCCTTCTCGCATCCCGGTCCGCTTCTCGGCGGGGTGGAAGTCCTCTGGAACGCAAGGGTGAAAGCACTCTTACCTGGTGGTGCCTGTCACCCATGACCTGATACAGGTCAACGCCTTCATCGGGGGGAAAGAGGAGACATAGCTCCGTTGCACATTCGAGGTCAACTTCCTGACCGTCACGTCCAATTTTAACTGGCTTATGTCCATTCAAAGCGTTGGTAAGGTGAACACATTTGGTGAAGGGCAATTCGTGCCTGCAAATCCAGGCAATTCTGAAGACCCCTCCAAGGGTCTTAAGATTCATGCCTTCAGGCAAAACCCAATGTATAGGAGGTCCTCCGTGGTGGGATTCTGAACAGAGTCTCGCAAAGCCTTGAAAAGCTCCACTCTCTGTCACGGAAAATATCAAAATGACATTTCTTGCAGATCGGAATGCAGCATTCAGTTTCTTTTCATTTGCTGGCAGGGTCGACCATATACCCCTGGCTTTGGCAAGGGAGATGTTTTCACGGTTGCTGCTCTTTATGAGGAAGAATCTCGCATCCCGCAGAATATATCGAAGCCTCCTCGTGGGGTCTTCCGGAACAGCAGCAACGGAAGATGATGATCTCTTGTGCTTGCTTCGCGGACCTGCAGATGATTCCGATGCACAACTTGGACTTCTGCGAAAAACAATTGAAGCTATGCCTCGGGCTCTCTTCCTTCCTTGCTTTTTCTCCTCTGATCCATCAGTGCTAGAACCAGCGGCGGCTGACCCTTCTGGGAAAGATAGAGTCTCAGAAAAAGAGCCACCGGCTTCGCTTCGAAGATCCCGGGCGCTTCTCTCTTCGGGCTCTTCCTGCTCCCCTCCATCTTCTTCATCTTTTCTCGCAGCATCCCTCTCTTCCTCTTCTCCCACTCCTTCCGCCTCGTTCCTTCTGCCCTTTCCACTCTCTTCTTCGGAACAGTTCCTGCTGCCGATCTCACGGTCATATTCCACACAGCCTGATTCTTCTTTGGAAGGCAGCTGGGACCTGCTGTGCCACCTATCAACATCCTGCCCAAGGCTCTGGGAGCCGTCCGCTGTGGAAGACTCAGACCTGCTTTGCACGCGCCTTTTCCCGACTGCAGTCTGTTCACGTGGACTTCCACATGGCTCTGTGCTCATAGGTGAGCCAGGTGGCTCTGGAGTCAATTCTCGGGACCACTCAGGGGATTCTTGACTCTCGCGTTGGGTAGTTTCCATTCGATCACATCTTCTTTTGGAGGCCCGTTCCTCATTTTCATCTTGTTCCATTTCAGGGTGACACAAAGAGTCATCCTGATCGTATGCCTCTCCTAAGATATAGTCCAAAACATTAAAATCTCCATCTTTCTCATCCCGATTGCTGGCGGCCATCACCCCAGCTGAGGAGATCAATGAATGAAAAAATAAATAAATAAATAAATAAATAAATAAATGAATGAATGAATGAATGAATTAATAAATAAATGAATGAATAAATAGATATAAAAATAAATAAAAGAATGATTGGATCAAAAAAAAAAAAGAAAAAGAAAAAAACCCTGTGGTTTTTTTGTTTCCTCCTTTTTTTTTTCAATTATTTCTTTCTTTCTTGTTTTGCCTCTTGGTTGAGCTTCCAAAGGTAATGCCCGGTTTGTTCTGGGTAGAGGAGAGGTCACCTCCCTGGATCCGCAGATGAGGACTCCAGTGATCCCAAATGAGGGAGATGCCTGACAGCCGACTATATAGAGGAGCTGGCAGGGAGGCCAGGAGTTCTCACCCTTGTGTCCGGAGTTCACACCTTGGGAATATGTGTGAACTTTTTTCTCCATTTGGGGGCAAGAGGAGAAGGTGTGAACTCATGAGCTTGACTGTATCAGAGGCAGAAAATCCACATCCCTCTCTCAGCCCCCTGTTCTCTCTCTCAATTATACACATCCAGGTTCCCTTTGTAAACCTTAAAATTTCTTAGACTTGTGAATGTTGGAAATTTCACCATTGGAAGGTTTCATGCCTGTAAGGAATTTCCTACTGATAGTGGGAACTCTACTGGAATGTGAATCCCATTGGCAAGGGAGGTTCCCCCTCCTCCCTTCTTAAGATTACTTTAGGACAGAAACCTTTTGCTGAACAATGGAAAGGGCTGCAGCAGAGATCAAAATTTAATTATTCCAATCTCCACCCTACTCAGGGTAACAGGATTTAGGAAGGGCTGTAGCAAAGGATCAAGATTTAATTATTTGAGAATATGACCTTCAACAGACATGTGCAAAGCCACAGACCTCTGGGCGGTCCTGGGTTAAGCTAGAGCCACCATTGGCACAGGGAAGACATGGACAGTGATTGGTAGATGTGAGAACTGAGGGGAGGGAACTTGGATGGTTTCCTTAAAGATAGGGGGGTCTGAGGACTGAGGGGTGGTTGGAGAGGTTTTGCTCTGAGAGGTTGTGCTCTGAGAAGCTTGCTCTGAAGGAAGCTGGAGGTGGAGGCCCCTGAGACTGTGTCTCCATTTTGGTCACGTGAGTGATAGGGACTGATCTCTTTTCTTTGCCTCAGCTATCTAAGGGCTTGGGCCTTTTGGCCCAGCCTAAACAGAGGGGGTATTTAAGCCCTATTCCTTTCTCTCCCCTTTCTCTCTCCCTCTCTCTCTCTCTAATACCTTTCTTCCTCCTGTCTGTAATTAAACTCCATAAAAGGTTGACTGCTGACTTGAGTTTTCATTTAGGAATTACATAGCTGAATTCCTTGGCGACCTTAAATTAATATGTATCAGTCTCTTAAAGAGATTTCCTTGTCACACCTTTGGTTAATAGGCCCCATGGATGGACACGCCGAGCATGATGGACGGGATTGTTCCTTCCTAGGGTTGCTTTTGTTTCCGTCGCCCTGAGCTCATAACTGCCTCTTACACACATCCTGGTCGGTTGTTTACTGGGTCCGAGGGCGTGTCCAGGGCTTGTATCGGGAGAAAATCAGAGGATACGGGGGCTTCCTAGTAGATTGATGTCCGTTGTCGAAGGACCTTGGGGAGGAGCCAGCTCAGGATCAGTTGGAAGAATCCCTTGGAGAGAATAGGGGTACAGTAGGATCCGCCAGCCGTTCCTACATAATTCATCTGTGGGTGGTGAGCTGAGAAGGAGAATGGAGGCTAGAGGAATCTGGATGTGAGACAGATGAGGCGGTCAGAGGAAGAGAGGCAGGAATCAAGACTCAGAGACCACAACTTAAAACACCTGCGGTGTGGCAAGCTCCGTATTTATTTACCTCTCTAGAAAGGGAAAGCAAGTGGAGAAATTAGAAGTATGAGAAACAAGAGCACAGGCGTGGAGCTGCGAACTCCGGGACATCCTCCGTGGGCCAGGTGGTCAGGAGATGAATGGAAGATGTTCGGGGCAGCTGCATCGCGTCAGTCTCCTCTCCCGTCTTCTCCTCTCTCTTCTCTCCTCGTCTCTCCTCCTCTCTCGCCATTCACGCGCCTCCCTGTCTCTCCGGCCATATGGGGAACTATCACATTCTCCGGGTCGATCCCATTCACGGGGTCTCCGTCTCTGAGAGCCAAAGATAGCTCGTGTTTCACGCAGGAAGTCCTCTACGCGCCTATCAGAATCACATGCTGGTTGACCTCTGTGTCTTGCTTCCTGTGGCACAGGTCGACGTCCTGACCGAGAGTCCTGGAAAGGGAGAGCACGCTGCTGGTGGCCAGCGCGGTAGGAAGGCTGTCCCCTTCCTCGACCAGGGGACATGTCCCGCATTGGCCTTGGTGGCCTGCTGTTGTGAAATGCTCTCAGGTCATCCTCGTAGGAGCCCTTCATGAAAACACCTCTGGCAACTCCTGAAAATCTTCTGTCCGCTGCTGGATGGCGTGCGTCCTCCCTACGCGCTGGTCTCTCACGAAACCCAGGGGCGTAGTCCATCCTCGGTCTCTTCCTGCTGTTATGAACCTCGTCATCTTCTGACCGACGACGCCTTCTCGCATCCCGGTCCGCTTCTCGGCGGGGTGGAAGTCCTCTGGAACGCAAGGGTGAAAGCACTCTTACCTGGTGGTGCCTGTCACCCATGACCTGATACAGGTCAACGCCTTCATCGGGGGGAAAGAGGAGACATAGCTCCGTTGCACATTCGAGGTCAACTTCCTGACCGTCACGTCCAATTTTAACTGGCTTATGTCCATTCAAAGCGTTGGTAAGGTGAACACATTTGGTGAAGGGCAATTCGTGCCTGCAAATCCAGGCAATTCTGAAGACCCCTCCAAGGGTCTTAAGATTCATGCCTTCAGGCAAAACCCAATGTATAGGAGGTCCTCCGTGGTGGGATTCTGAACAGAGTCTCGCAAAGCCTTGAAAAGCTCCACTCTCTGTCACGGAAAATATCAAAATGACATTTCTTGCAGATCGGAATGCAGCATTCAGTTTCTTTTCATTTGCTGGCAGGGTCGACCATATACCCCTGGCTTTGGCAAGGGAGATGTTTTCACGGTTGCTGCTCTTTATGAGGAAGAATCTCGCATCCCGCAGAATATATCGAAGCCTCCTCGTGGGGTCTTCCGGAACAGCAGCAACGGAAGATGATGATCTCTTGTGCTTGCTTCGCGGACCTGCAGATGATTCCGATGCACAACTTGGACTTCTGCGAAAAACAATTGAAGCTATGCCTCGGGCTCTCTTCCTTCCTTGCTTTTTCTCCTCTGATCCATCAGTGCTAGAACCAGCGGCGGCTGACCCTTCTGGGAAAGATAGAGTCTCAGAAAAAGAGCCACCGGCTTCGCTTCGAAGATCCCGGGCGCTTCTCTCTTCGGGCTCTTCCTGCTCCCCTCCATCTTCTTCATCTTTTCTCGCAGCATCCCTCTCTTCCTCTTCTCCCACTCCTTCCGCCTCGTTCCTTCTGCCCTTTCCACTCTCTTCTTCGGAACAGTTCCTGCTGCCGATCTCACGGTCATATTCCACACAGCCTGATTCTTCTTTGGAAGGCAGCTGGGACCTGCTGTGCCACCTATCAACATCCTGCCCAAGGCTCTGGGAGCCGTCCGCTGTGGAAGACTCAGACCTGCTTTGCACGCACCTTTTCCCGACTGCAGTCTGTTCACGTGGACTTCCACATGGCTCTGTGCTCATAGGTGAGCCAGGTGGCTCTGGAGTCAATTCTCGGGACCACTCAGGGGATTCTTGACTCTCGCGTTGGGTAGTTTCCATTCGATCACATCTTCTTTTGGAGGCCCGTTCCTCATTTTCATCTTGTTCCATTTCAGGGTGACACAAAGAGTCATCCTGATCGTATGCCTCTCCTAAGATATAGTCCAAAACATTAAAATCTCCATCTTTCTCATCCCGATTGCTGGCGGCCATCACCCCAGCTGAGGAGATCAATGAATGAAAAAATAAATAAATAAATAAATAAATAAATAAATAAATAAATGAATGAATGAATTAATTAATTAATAAATAAATGAATGAATAAATAGATATAAAAATAAATAAAAGAATGATTGGATCAAAAAAAAGAAAAAGAAAAAAACCCTGTGGTTTTTTTGTTTCCTCCTTTTTTTTTTCAATTATTTCTTTCTTTCTTGTTTTGCCTCTTGGTTGAGCTTCCAAAGGTAATGCCCGGTTTGTTCTGGGTAGAGGAGAGGTCACCTCCCTGGATCCGCAGATGAGGACTCCAGTGATCCCAAATGAGGGAGATGCCTGACAGCCGACTATATAGAGGAGCTGGCAGGGAGGCCAGGAGTTCTCACCCTTGTGTCCGGAGTTCACACCTTGGGAATATGTGTGAACTTTTTTCTCCATTTGGGGGCAAGAGGAGAAGGTGTGAACTCATGAGCTTGACTGTATCAGAGGCAGAAAATCCACATCCCTCTCTCAGCCCCCTGTTCTCTCTCTCAATTATACACATCCAGGTTCCCTTTGTAAACCTTAAAATTTCTTAGACTTGTGAATGTTGGAAATTTCACCATTGGAAGGTTTCATGCCTGTAAGGAATTTCCTACTGATAGTGGGAACTCTACTGGAATGTGAATCCCATTGGCAAGGGAGGTTCCCCCTCCTCCCTTCTTAAGATTACTTTAGGACAGAAACCTTTTGCTGAACAATGGAAAGGGCTGCAGCAGAGATCAAAATTTAATTATTCCAATCTCCACCCTACTCAGGGTAACAGGATTTAGGAAGGGCTGTAGCAAAGGATCAAGATTTAATTATTTGAGAATATGACCTTCAACAGACATGTGCAAAGCCACAGACCTCTGGGCGGTCCTGGGTTAAGCTAGAGCCACCATTGGCACAGGGAAGACATGGACAGTGATTGGTAGATGTGAGAACTGAGGGGAGGGAACTTGGATGGTTTCCTTAAAGATAGGGGGGTCTGAGGACTGAGGGGTGGTTGGAGAGGTTTTGCTCTGAGAGGTTGTGCTCTGAGAAGCTTGCTCTGAAGGAAGCTGGAGGTGGAGGCCCCTGAGACTGTGTCTCCATTTTGGTCACGTGAGTGATAGGGACTGATCTCTTTTCTTTGCCTCAGCTATCTAAGGGCTTGGGCCTTTTGGCCCAGCCTAAACAGAGGGGGTATTTAAGCCCTATTCCTTTCTCTCCCCTTTCTCTCTCCCTCTCTCTCTCTCTAATACCTTTCTTCCTCCTGTCTGTAATTAAACTCCATAAAAGGTTGACTGCTGACTTGAGTTTTCATTTAGGAATTACATAGCTGAATTCCTTGGCGACCTTAAATTAATATGTATCAGTCTCTTAAAGAGATTTCCTTGTCACACCTTTGGTTAATAGGCCCCATGGATGGACACGCCGAGCATGATGGACGGGATTGTTCCTTCCTAGGGTTGCTTTTGTTTCCGTCGCCCTGAGCTCATAACTGCCTCTTACACACATCCTGGTCGGTTGTTTACTGGGTCCGAGGGCGTGTCCAGGGCTTGTATCGGGAGAAAATCAGAGGATACGGGGGCTTCCTAGTAGATTGATGTCCGTTGTCGAAGGACCTTGGGGAGGAGCCACCTCAGGATCAGTTGGAAGAATCCCTTGGAGAGAATAGGGGTACAGTAGGATCCGCCAGCCGTTCCTACATAATTCATCTGTGGGTGGTGAGCTGAGAAGGAGAATGGAGGCTAGAGGAATCTGGATGTGAGACAGATGAGGCGGTCAGAGGAAGAGAGGCAGGAATCAAGACTCAGAGACCACAACTTAAAACACCTGCGGTGTGGCAAGCTCCGTATTTATTTACCTCTCTAGAAAGGGAAAGCAAGTGGAGAAATTAGAAGTATGAGAAACAAGAGCACAGGCGTGGAGCTGCGAACTCCGGGACATCCTCCGTGGGCCAGGTGGTCAGGAGATGAATGGAAGATGTTCGGGGCAGCTGCATCGCGTCAGTCTCCTCTCCCGTCTTCTCCTCTCTCTTCTCTCCTCGTCTCTCCTCCTCTCTCGCCATTCACGCGCCTCCCTGTCTCTCCGGCCATATGGGGAACTATCACATTCTCCGGGTCGATCCCATTCACGGGGTCTCCGTCTCTGAGAGCCAAAGATAGCTCGTGTTTCACGCAGGAAGTCCTCTACGCGCCTATCAGAATCACATGCTGGTTGACCTCTGTGTCTTGCTTCCTGTGGCACAGGTCGACGTCCTGACCGAGAGTCCTGGAAAGGGAGAGCACGCTGCTGGTGGCCAGCGCGGTAGGAAGGCTGTCCCCTTCCTCGACCAGGGGACATGTCCCGCATTGGCCTTGGTGGCCTGCTGTTGTGAAATGCTCTCAGGTCATCCTCGTAGGAGCCCTTCATGAAAACACCTCTGGCAACTCCTGAAAATCTTCTGTCCGCTGCTGGATGGCGTGCGTCCTCCCTACGCGCTGGTCTCTCACGAAACCCAGGGGCGTAGTCCATCCTCGGTCTCTTCCTGCTGTTATGAACCTCGTCATCTTCTGACCGACGACGCCTTCTCGCATCCCGGTCCGCTTCTCGGCGGGGTGGAAGTCCTCTGGAACGCAAGGGTGAAAGCACTCTTACCTGGTGGTGCCTGTCACCCATGACCTGATACAGGTCAACGCCTTCATCGGGGGGAAAGAGGAGACATAGCTCCGTTGCACATTCGAGGTCAACTTCCTGACCGTCACGTCCAATTTTAACTGGCTTATGTCCATTCAAAGCGTTGGTAAGGTGAACACATTTGGTGAAGGGCAATTCGTGCCTGCAAATCCAGGCAATTCTGAAGACCCCTCCAAGGGTCTTAAGATTCATGCCTTCAGGCAAAACCCAATGTATAGGAGGTCCTCCGTGGTGGGATTCTGAACAGAGTCTCGCAAAGCCTTGAAAAGCTCCACTCTCTGTCACGGAAAATATCAAAATGACATTTCTTGCAGATCGGAATGCAGCATTCAGTTTCTTTTCATTTGCTGGCAGGGTCGACCATATACCCCTGGCTTTGGCAAGGGAGATGTTTTCACGGTTGCTGCTCTTTATGAGGAAGAATCTCGCATCCCGCAGAATATATCGAAGCCTCCTCGTGGGGTCTTCCGGAACAGCAGCAACGGAAGATGATGATCTCTTGTGCTTGCTTCGCGGACCTGCAGATGATTCCGATGCACAACTTGGACTTCTGCGAAAAACAATTGAAGCTATGCCTCGGGCTCTCTTCCTTCCTTGCTTTTTCTCCTCTGATCCATCAGTGCTAGAACCAGCGGCGGCTGACCCTTCTGGGAAAGATAGAGTCTCAGAAAAAGAGCCACCGGCTTCGCTTCGAAGATCCCGGGCGCTTCTCTCTTCGGGCTCTTCCTGCTCCCCTCCATCTTCTTCATCTTTTCTCGCAGCATCCCTCTCTTCCTCTTCTCCCACTCCTTCCGCCTCGTTCCTTCTGCCCTTTCCACTCTCTTCTTCGGAACAGTTCCTGCTGCCGATCTCACGGTCATATTCCACACAGCCTGATTCTTCTTTGGAAGGCAGCTGGGACCTGCTGTGCCACCTATCAACATCCTGCCCAAGGCTCTGGGAGCCGTCCGCTGTGGAAGACTCAGACCTGCTTTGCACGCGCCTTTTCCCGACTGCAGTCTGTTCACGTGGACTTCCACATGGCTCTGTGCTCATAGGTGAGCCAGGTGGCTCTGGAGTCAATTCTCGGGACCACTCAGGGGATTCTTGACTCTCGCGTTGGGTAGTTTCCATTCGATCACATCTTCTTTTGGAGGCCCGTTCCTCATTTTCATCTTGTTCCATTTCAGGGTGACACAAAGAGTCATCCTGATCGTATGCCTCTCCTAAGATATAGTCCAAAACATTAAAATCTCCATCTTTCTCATCCCGATTGCTGGCGGCCATCACCCCAGCTGAGGAGATCAATGAATGAAAAAATAAATAAATAAATAAATAAATAAATAAATAAATGAATGAATGAATGAATTAATAAATAAATGAATGAATAAATAGATATAAAAATAAATAAAAGAATGATTGGATCAAAAAAAAAAAGAAAAAGAAAAAAACCCTGTGGTTTTTTTGTTTCCTCCTTTTTTTTTTCAATTATTTCTTTCTTTCTTGTTTTGCCTCTTGGTTGAGCTTCCAAAGGTAATGCCCGGTTTGTTCTGGGTAGAGGAGAGGTCACCTCCCTGGATCCGCAGATGAGGACTCCAGTGATCCCAAATGAGGGAGATGCCTGACAGCCGACTATATAGAGGAGCTGGCAGGGAGGCCAGGAGTTCTCACCCTTGTGTCCGGAGTTCACACCTTGGGAATATGTGTGAACTTTTTTCTCCATTTGGGGGCAAGAGGAGAAGGTGTGAACTCATGAGCTTGACTGTATCAGAGGCAGAAAATCCACATCCCTCTCTCAGCCCCCTGTTCTCTCTCTCAATTATACACATCCAGGTTCCCTTTGTAAACCTTAAAATTTCTTAGACTTGTGAATGTTGGAAATTTCACCATTGGAAGGTTTCATGCCTGTAAGGAATTTCCTACTGATAGTGGGAACTCTACTGGAATGTGAATCCCATTGGCAAGGGAGGTTCCCCCTCCTCCCTTCTTAAGATTACTTTAGGACAGAAACCTTTTGCTGAACAATGGAAAGGGCTGCAGCAGAGATCAAAATTTAATTATTCCAATCTCCACCCTACTCAGGGTAACAGGATTTAGGAAGGGCTGTAGCAAAGGATCAAGATTTAATTATTTGAGAATATGACCTTCAACAGACATGTGCAAAGCCACAGACCTCTGGGCGGTCCTGGGTTAAGCTAGAGCCACCATTGGCACAGGGAAGACATGGACAGTGATTGGTAGATGTGAGAACTGAGGGGAGGGAACTTGGATGGTTTCCTTAAAGATAGGGGGGTCTGAGGACTGAGGGGTGGTTGGAGAGGTTTTGCTCTGAGAGGTTGTGCTCTGAGAAGCTTGCTCTGAAGGAAGCTGGAGGTGGAGGCCCCTGAGACTGTGTCTCCATTTTGGTCACGTGAGTGATAGGGACTGATCTCTTTTCTTTGCCTCAGCTATCTAAGGGCTTGGGCCTTTTGGCCCAGCCAAAACAGAGGGGGTATTTAAGCCCTATTCCTTTCTCTCCCCTTTCTCTCTCCCTCTCTCTCTCTCTAATACCTTTCTTCCTCCTGTCTGTAATTAAACTCCATAAAAGGTTGACTGCTGACTTGAGTTTTCATTTAGGAATTACATAGCTGAATTCCTTGGCGACCTTAAATTAATATGTATCAGTCTCTTAAAGAGATTTCCTTGTCACACCTTTGGTTAATAGGCCCCATGGATGGACACGCCGAGCATGATGGACGGGATTGTTCCTTCCTAGGGTTGCTTTTGTTTCCGTCGCCCTGAGCTCATAACTGCCTCTTACACACATCCTGGTCGGTTGTTTACTGGGTCCGAGGGCGTGTCCAGGGCTTGTATCGGGAGAAAATCAGAGGATACGGGGGCTTCCTAGTAGATTGATGTCCGTTGTCGAAGGACCTTGGGGAGGAGCCACCTCAGGATCAGTTGGAAGAATCCCTTGGAGAGAATAGGGGTACAGTAGGATCCGCCAGCCGTTCCTACATAATTCATCTGTGGGTGGTGAGCTGAGAAGGAGAATGGAGGCTAGAGGAATCTGGATGTGAGACAGATGAGGCGGTCAGAGGAAGAGAGGCAGGAATCAAGACTCAGAGACCACAACTTAAAACACCTGCGGTGTGGCAAGCTCCGTATTTATTTACCTCTCTAGAAAGGGAAAGCAAGTGGAGAAATTAGAAGTATGAGAAACAAGAGCACAGGCGTGGAGCTGCGAACTCCGGGACATCCTCCGTGGGCCAGGTGGTCAGGAGATGAATGGAAGATGTTCGGGGCAGCTGCATCGCGTCAGTCTCCTCTCCCGTCTTCTCCTCTCTCTTCTCTCCTCGTCTCTCCTCCTCTCTCGCCATTCACGCGCCTCCCTGTCTCTCCGGCCATATGGGGAACTATCACATTCTCCGGGTCGATCCCATTCACGGGGTCTCCGTCTCTGAGAGCCAAAGATAGCTCGTGTTTCACGCAGGAAGTCCTCTACGCGCCTATCAGAATCACATGCTGGTTGACCTCTGTGTCTTGCTTCCTGTGGCACAGGTCGACGTCCTGACCGAGAGTCCTGGAAAGGGAGAGCACGCTGCTGGTGGCCAGCGCGGTAGGAAGGCTGTCCCCTTCCTCGACCAGGGGACATGTCCCGCATTGGCCTTGGTGGCCTGCTGTTGTGAAATGCTCTCAGGTCATCCTCGTAGGAGCCCTTCATGAAAACACCTCTGGCAACTCCTGAAAATCTTCTGTCCGCTGCTGGATGGCGTGCGTCCTCCCTACGCGCTGGTCTCTCACGAAACCCAGGGGCGTAGTCCATCCTCGGTCTCTTCCTGCTGTTATGAACCTCGTCATCTTCTGACCGACGACGCCTTCTCGCATCCCGGTCCGCTTCTCGGCGGGGTGGAAGTCCTCTGGAACGCAAGGGTGAAAGCACTCTTACCTGGTGGTGCCTGTCACCCATGACCTGATACAGGTCAACGCCTTCATCGGGGGGAAAGAGGAGACATAGCTCCGTTGCACATTCGAGGTCAACTTCCTGACCGTCACGTCCAATTTTAACTGGCTTATGTCCATTCAAAGCGTTGGTAAGGTGAACACATTTGGTGAAGGGCAATTCGTGCCTGCAAATCCAGGCAATTCTGAAGACCCCTCCAAGGGTCTTAAGATTCATGCCTTCAGGCAAAACCCAATGTATAGGAGGTCCTCCGTGGTGGGATTCTGAACAGAGTCTCGCAAAGCCTTGAAAAGCTCCACTCTCTGTCACGGAAAATATCAAAATGACATTTCTTGCAGATCGGAATGCAGCATTCAGTTTCTTTTCATTTGCTGGCAGGGTCGACCATATACCCCTGGCTTTGGCAAGGGAGATGTTTTCACGGTTGCTGCTCTTTATGAGGAAGAATCTCGCATCCCGCAGAATATATCGAAGCCTCCTCGTGGGGTCTTCCGGAACAGCAGCAACGGAAGATGATGATCTCTTGTGCTTGCTTCGCGGACCTGCAGATGATTCCGATGCACAACTTGGACTTCTGCGAAAAACAATTGAAGCTATGCCTCGGGCTCTCTTCCTTCCTTGCTTTTTCTCCTCTGATCCATCAGTGCTAGAACCAGCGGCGGCTGACCCTTCTGGGAAAGATAGAGTCTCAGAAAAAGAGCCACCGGCTTCGCTTCGAAGATCCCGGGCGCTTCTCTCTTCGGGCTCTTCCTGCTCCCCTCCATCTTCTTCATCTTTTCTCGCAGCATCCCTCTCTTCCTCTTCTCCCACTCCTTCCGCCTCGTTCCTTCTGCCCTTTCCACTCTCTTCTTCGGAACAGTTCCTGCTGCCGATCTCACGGTCATATTCCACACAGCCTGATTCTTCTTTGGAAGGCAGCTGGGACCTGCTGTGCCACCTATCAACATCCTGCCCAAGGCTCTGGGAGCCGTCCGCTGTGGAAGACTCAGACCTGCTTTGCACGCGCCTTTTCCCGACTGCAGTCTGTTCACGTGGACTTCCACATGGCTCTGTGCTCATAGGTGAGCCAGGTGGCTCTGGAGTCAATTCTCGGGACCACTCAGGGGATTCTTGACTCTCGCGTTGGGTAGTTTCCATTCGATCACATCTTCTTTTGGAGGCCCGTTCCTCATTTTCATCTTGTTCCATTTCAGGGTGACACAAAGAGTCATCCTGATCGTATGCCTCTCCTAAGATATAGTCCAAAACATTAAAATCTCCATCTTTCTCATCCCGATTGCTGGCGGCCATCACCCCAGCTGAGGAGATCAATGAATGAAAAAATAAATAAATAAATAAATAAATAAATAAATAAATAAATGAATGAATGAATGAATTAATAAATAAATGAATGAATAAATAGATATAAAAATAAATAAAAGAATGATTGGATCAAAAAAAAAAAGAAAAAGAAAAAAACCCTGTGGTTTTTTTGTTTCCTCCTTTTTTTTTTCAATTATTTCTTTCTTTCTTGTTTTGCCTCTTGGTTGAGCTTCCAAAGGTAATGCCCGGTTTGTTCTGGGTAGAGGAGAGGTCACCTCCCTGGATCCGCAGATGAGGACTCCAGTGATCCCAAATGAGGGAGATGCCTGACAGCCGACTATATAGAGGAGCTGGCAGGGAGGCCAGGAGTTCTCACCCTTGTGTCCGGAGTTCACACCTTGGGAATATGTGTGAACTTTTTTCTCCATTTGGGGGCAAGAGGAGAAGGTGTGAACTCATGAGCTTGACTGTATCAGAGGCAGAAAATCCACATACCTCTCTCAGCCCCCTGTTCTCTCTCTCAATTATACACATCCAGGTTCCCTTTGTAAACCTTAAAATTTCTTAGACTTGTGAATGTTGGAAATTTCACCATTGGAAGGTTTCATGCCTGTAAGGAATTTCCTACTGATAGTGGGAACTCTACTGGAATGTGAATCCCATTGGCAAGGGAGGTTCCCCCTCCTCCCTTCTTAAGATTACTTTAGGACAGAAACCTTTTGCTGAACAATGGAAAGGGCTGCAGCAGAGATCAAAATTTAATTATTCCAATCTCCACCCTACTCAGGGTAACAGGATTTAGGAAGGGCTGTAGCAAAGGATCAAGATTTAATTATTTGAGAATATGACCTTCAACAGACATGTGCAAAGCCACAGACCTCTGGGCGGTCCTGGGTTAAGCTAGAGCCACCATTGGCACAGGGAAGACATGGACAGTGATTGGTAGATGTGAGAACTGAGGGGAGGGAACTTGGATGGTTTCCTTAAAGATAGGGGGGTCTGAGGACTGAGGGGTGGTTGGAGAGGTTTTGCTCTGAGAGGTTGTGCTCTGAGAAGCTTGCTCTGAAGGAAGCTGGAGGTGGAGGCCCCTGAGACTGTGTCTCCATTTTGGTCACGTGAGTGATAGGGACTGATCTCTTTTCTTTGCCTCAGCTATCTAAGGGCTTGGGCCTTTTGGCCCAGCCAAAACAGAGGGGGTATTTAAGCCCTATTCCTTTCTCTCCCCTTTCTCTCTCCCTCTCTCTCTCTCTAATACCTTTCTTCCTCCTGTCTGTAATTAAACTCCATAAAAGGTTGACTGCTGACTTGAGTTTTCATTTAGGAATTACATAGCTGAATTCCTTGGCGACCTTAAATTAATATGTATCAGTCTCTTAAAGAGATTTCCTTGTCACACCTTTGGTTAATAGGCCCCATGGATGGACACGCCGAGCATGATGGACGGGATTGTTCCTTCCTAGGGTTGCTTTTGTTTCCGTCGCCCTGAGCTCATAACTGCCTCTTACACACATCCTGGTCGGTTGTTTACTGGGTCCGAGGGCGTGTCCAGGGCTTGTATCGGGAGAAAATCAGAGGATACGGGGGCTTCCTAGTAGATTGATGTCCGTTGTCGAAGGACCTTGGGGAGGAGCCAGCTCAGGATCAGTTGGAAGAATCCCTTGGAGAGAATAGGGGTACAGTAGGATCCGCCAGCCGTTCCTACATAATTCATCTGTGGGTGGTGAGCTGAGAAGGAGAATGGAGGCTAGAGGAATCTGGATGTGAGACAGATGAGGCGGTCAGAGGAAGAGAGGCAGGAATCAAGACTCAGAGACCACAACTTAAAACACCTGCGGTGTGGCAAGCTCCGTATTTATTTACCTCTCTAGAAAGGGAAAGCAAGTGGAGAAATTAGAAGTATGAGAAACAAGAGCACAGGCGTGGAGCTGCGAACTCCGGGACATCCTCCGTGGGCCAGGTGGTCAGGAGATGAATGGAAGATGTTCGGGGCAGCTGCATCGCGTCAGTCTCCTCTCCCGTCTTCTCCTCTCTCTTCTCTCCTCGTCTCTCCTCCTCTCTCGCCATTCACGCGCCTCCCTGTCTCTCCGGCCATATGGGGAACTATCACATTCTCCGGGTCGATCCCATTCACGGGGTCTCCGTCTCTGAGAGCCAAAGATAGCTCGTGTTTCACGCAGGAAGTCCTCTACGCGCCTATCAGAATCACATGCTGGTTGACCTCTGTGTCTTGCTTCCTGTGGCACAGGTCGACGTCCTGACCGAGAGTCCTGGAAAGGGAGAGCACGCTGCTGGTGGCCAGCGCGGTAGGAAGGCTGTCCCCTTCCTCGACCAGGGGACATGTCCCGCATTGGCCTTGGTGGCCTGCTGTTGTGAAATGCTCTCAGGTCATCCTCGTAGGAGCCCTTCATGAAAACACCTCTGGCAACTCCTGAAAATCTTCTGTCCGCTGCTGGATGGCGTGCGTCCTCCCTACGCGCTGGTCTCTCACGAAACCCAGGGGCGTAGTCCATCCTCGGTCTCTTCCTGCTGTTATGAACCTCGTCATCTTCTGACCGACGACGCCTTCTCGCATCCCGGTCCGCTTCTCGGCGGGGTGGAAGTCCTCTGGAACGCAAGGGTGAAAGCACTCTTACCTGGTGGTGCCTGTCACCCATGACCTGATACAGGTCAACGCCTTCATCGGGGGGAAAGAGGAGACATAGCTCCGTTGCACATTCGAGGTCAACTTCCTGACCGTCACGTCCAATTTTAACTGGCTTATGTCCATTCAAAGCGTTGGTAAGGTGAACACATTTGGTGAAGGGCAATTCGTGCCTGCAAATCCAGGCAATTCTGAAGACCCCTCCAAGGGTCTTAAGATTCATGCCTTCAGGCAAAACCCAATGTATAGGAGGTCCTCCGTGGTGGGATTCTGAACAGAGTCTCGCAAAGCCTTGAAAAGCTCCACTCTCTGTCACGGAAAATATCAAAATGACATTTCTTGCAGATCGGAATGCAGCATTCAGTTTCTTTTCATTTGCTGGCAGGGTCGACCATATACCCCTGGCTTTGGCAAGGGAGATGTTTTCACGGTTGCTGCTCTTTATGAGGAAGAATCTCGCATCCCGCAGAATATATCGAAGCCTCCTCGTGGGGTCTTCCGGAACAGCAGCAACGGAAGATGATGATCTCTTGTGCTTGCTTCGCGGACCTGCAGATGATTCCGATGCACAACTTGGACTTCTGCGAAAAACAATTGAAGCTATGCCTCGGGCTCTCTTCCTTCCTTGCTTTTTCTCCTCTGATCCATCAGTGCTAGAACCAGCGGCGGCTGACCCTTCTGGGAAAGATAGAGTCTCAGAAAAAGAGCCACCGGCTTCGCTTCGAAGATCCCGGGCGCTTCTCTCTTCGGGCTCTTCCTGCTCCCCTCCATCTTCTTCATCTTTTCTCGCAGCATCCCTCTCTTCCTCTTCTCCCACTCCTTCCGCCTCGTTCCTTCTGCCCTTTCCACTCTCTTCTTCGGAACAGTTCCTGCTGCCGATCTCACGGTCATATTCCACACAGCCTGATTCTTCTTTGGAAGGCAGCTGGGACCTGCTGTGCCACCTATCAACATCCTGCCCAAGGCTCTGGGAGCCGTCCGCTGTGGAAGACTCAGACCTGCTTTGCACGCGCCTTTTCCCGACTGCAGTCTGTTCACGTGGACTTCCACATGGCTCTGTGCTCATAGGTGAGCCAGGTGGCTCTGGAGTCAATTCTCGGGACCACTCAGGGGATTCTTGACTCTCGCGTTGGGTAGTTTCCATTCGATCACATCTTCTTTTGGAGGCCCGTTCCTCATTTTCATCTTGTTCCATTTCAGGGTGACACAAAGAGTCATCCTGATCGTATGCCTCTCCTAAGATATAGTCCAAAACATTAAAATCTCCATCTTTCTCATCCCGATTGCTGGCGGCCATCACCCCAGCTGAGGAGATCAATGAATGAAAAAATAAATAAACAAATAAATAAATAAATGAATGAATGAATGAATGAATTAATAAATAAATGAATGAATAAATAGATATAAAAATAAATAAAAGAATGATTGGATCAAAAAAAAAAGAAAAAGAAAAAAACCCTGTGGTTTTTTTGTTTCCTCCTTTTTTTTTTCAATTATTTCTTTCTTTCTTGTTTTGCCTCTTGGTTGAGCTTCCAAAGGTAATGCCCGGTTTGTTCTGGGTAGAGGAGAGGTCACCTCCCTGGATCCGCAGATGAGGACTCCAGTGATCCCAAATGAGGGAGATGCCTGACAGCCGACTATATAGAGGAGCTGGCAGGGAGGCCAGGAGTTCTCACCCTTGTGTCCAGAGTTCACACCTTGGGAATATGTGTGAACTTTTTTCTCCATTTGGGGGCAAGAGGAGAAGGTGTGAACTCATGAGCTTGACTGTATCAGAGGCAGAAAATCCACATCCCTCTCTCAGCCCCCTGTTCTCTCTCTCAATTATACACATCCAGGTTCCCTTTGTAAACCTTAAAATTTCTTAGACTTGTGAATGTTGGAAATTTCACCATTGGAAGGTTTCATGCCTGTAAGGAATTTCCTACTGATAGTGGGAACTCTACTGGAATGTGAATCCCATTGGCAAGGGAGGTTCCCCCTCCTCCCTTCTTAAGATTACTTTAGGACAGAAACCTTTTGCTGAACAATGGAAAGGGCTGCAGCAGAGATCAAAATTTAATTATTCCAATCTCCACCCTACTCAGGGTAACAGGATTTAGGAAGGGCTGTAGCAAAGGATCAAGATTTAATTATTTGAGAATATGACCTTCAACAGACATGTGCAAAGCCACAGACCTCTGGGCGGTCCTGGGTTAAGCTAGAGCCACCATTGGCACAGGGAAGACATGGACAGTGATTGGTAGATGTGAGAACTGAGGGGAGGGAACTTGGATGGTTTCCTTAAAGATAGGGGGGTCTGAGGACTGAGGGGTGGTTGGAGAGGTTTTGCTCTGAGAGGTTGTGCTCTGAGAAGCTTGCTCTGAAGGAAGCTGGAGGTGGAGGCCCCTGAGACTGTGTCTCCATTTTGGTCACGTGAGTGATAGGGACTGATCTCTTTTCTTTGCCTCAGCTATCTAAGGGCTTGGGCCTTTTGGCCCAGCCAAAACAGAGGGGGTATTTAAGCCCTATTCCTTTCTCTCCCCTTTCTCTCTCCCTCTCTCTCTCTCTAATACCTTTCTTCCTCCTGTCTGTAATTAAACTCCATAAAAGGTTGACTGCTGACTTGAGTTTTCATTTAGGAATTACATAGCTGAATTCCTTGGCGACCTTAAATTAATATGTATCAGTCTCTTAAAGAGATTTCCTTGTCACACCTTTGGTTAATAGGCCCCATGGATGGACACGCCGAGCATGATGGACGGGATTGTTCCTTCCTAGGGTTGCTTTTGTTTCCGTCGCCCTGAGCTCATAACTGCCTCTTACACACATCCTGGTCGGTTGTTTACTGGGTCCGAGGGCGTGTCCAGGGCTTGTATCGGGAGAAAATCAGAGGATACGGGGGCTTCCTAGTAGATTGATGTCCGTTGTCGAAGGACCTTGGGGAGGAGCCAGCTCAGGATCAGTTGGAAGAATCCCTTGGAGAGAATAGGGGTACAGTAGGATCCGCCAGCCGTTCCTACATAATTCATCTGTGGGTGGTGAGCTGAGAAGGAGAATGGAGGCTAGAGGAATCTGGATGTGAGACAGATGAGGCGGTCAGAGGAAGAGAGGCAGGAATCAAGACTCAGAGACCACAACTTAAAACACCTGCGGTGTGGCAAGCTCCGTATTTATTTACCTCTCTAGAAAGGGAAAGCAAGTGGAGAAATTAGAAGTATGAGAAACAAGAGCACAGGCGTGGAGCTGCGAACTCCGGGACATCCTCCGTGGGCCAGGTGGTCAGGAGATGAATGGAAGATGTTCGGGGCAGCTGCATCGCGTCAGTCTCCTCTCCCGTCTTCTCCTCTCTCTTCTCTCCTCGTCTCTCCTCCTCTCTCGCCATTCACGCGCCTCCCTGTCTCTCCGGCCATATGGGGAACTATCACATTCTCCGGGTCGATCCCATTCACGGGGTCTCCGTCTCTGAGAGCCAAAGATAGCTCGTGTTTCACGCAGGAAGTCCTCTACGCGCCTATCAGAATCACATGCTGGTTGACCTCTGTGTCTTGCTTCCTGTGGCACAGGTCGACGTCCTGACCGAGAGTCCTGGAAAGGGAGAGCACGCTGCTGGTGGCCAGCGCGGTAGGAAGGCTGTCCCCTTCCTCGACCAGGGGACATGTCCCGCATTGGCCTTGGTGGCCTGCTGTTGTGAAATGCTCTCAGGTCATCCTCGTAGGAGCCCTTCATGAAAACACCTCTGGCAACTCCTGAAAATCTTCTGTCCGCTGCTGGATGGCGTGCGTCCTCCCTACGCGCTGGTCTCTCACGAAACCCAGGGGCGTAGTCCATCCTCGGTCTCTTCCTGCTGTTATGAACCTCGTCATCTTCTGACCGACGACGCCTTCTCGCATCCCGGTCCGCTTCTCGGCGGGGTGGAAGTCCTCTGGAACGCAAGGGTGAAAGCACTCTTACCTGGTGGTGCCTGTCACCCATGACCTGATACAGGTCAACGCCTTCATCGGGGGGAAAGAGGAGACATAGCTCCGTTGCACATTCGAGGTCAACTTCCTGACCGTCACGTCCAATTTTAACTGGCTTATGTCCATTCAAAGCGTTGGTAAGGTGAACACATTTGGTGAAGGGCAATTCGTGCCTGCAAATCCAGGCAATTCTGAAGACCCCTCCAAGGGTCTTAAGATTCATGCCTTCAGGCAAAACCCAATGTATAGGAGGTCCTCCGTGGTGGGATTCTGAACAGAGTCTCGCAAAGCCTTGAAAAGCTCCACTCTCTGTCACGGAAAATATCAAAATGACATTTCTTGCAGATCGGAATGCAGCATTCAGTTTCTTTTCATTTGCTGGCAGGGTCGACCATATACCCCTGGCTTTGGCAAGGGAGATGTTTTCACGGTTGCTGCTCTTTATGAGGAAGAATCTCGCATCCCGCAGAATATATCGAAGCCTCCTCGTGGGGTCTTCCGGAACAGCAGCAACGGAAGATGATGATCTCTTGTGCTTGCTTCGCGGACCTGCAGATGATTCCGATGCACAACTTGGACTTCTGCGAAAAACAATTGAAGCTATGCCTCGGGCTCTCTTCCTTCCTTGCTTTTTCTCCTCTGATCCATCAGTGCTAGAACCAGCGGCGGCTGACCCTTCTGGGAAAGATAGAGTCTCAGAAAAAGAGCCACCGGCTTCGCTTCGAAGATCCCGGGCGCTTCTCTCTTCGGGCTCTTCCTGCTCCCCTCCATCTTCTTCATCTTTTCTCGCAGCATCCCTCTCTTCCTCTTCTCCCACTCCTTCCGCCTCGTTCCTTCTGCCCTTTCCACTCTCTTCTTCGGAACAGTTCCTGCTGCCGATCTCACGGTCATATTCCACACAGCCTGATTCTTCTTTGGAAGGCAGCTGGGACCTGCTGTGCCACCTATCAACATCCTGCCCAAGGCTCTGGGAGCCGTCCGCTGTGGAAGACTCAGACCTGCTTTGCACGCGCCTTTTCCCGACTGCAGTCTGTTCACGTGGACTTCCACATGGCTCTGTGCTCATAGGTGAGCCAGGTGGCTCTGGAGTCAATTCTCGGGACCACTCAGGGGATTCTTGACTCTCGCGTTGGGTAGTTTCCATTCGATCACATCTTCTTTTGGAGGCCCGTTCCTCATTTTCATCTTGTTCCATTTCAGGGTGACACAAAGAGTCATCCTGATCGTATGCCTCTCCTAAGATATAGTCCAAAACATTAAAATCTCCATCTTTCTCATCCCGATTGCTGGCGGCCATCACCCCAGCTGAGGAGATCAATGAATGAAAAAATAAATAAACAAATAAATAAATAAATGAATGAATGAATGAATGAATTAATAAATAAATGAATGAATAAATAGATATAAAAATAAATAAAAGAATGATTGGATCAAAAAAAAAAGAAAAAGAAAAAAACCCTGTGGTTTTTTTGTTTCCTCCTTTTTTTTTTCAATTATTTCTTTCTTTCTTGTTTTGCCTCTTGGTTGAGCTTCCAAAGGTAATGCCCGGTTTGTTCTGGGTAGAGGAGAGGTCACCTCCCTGGATCCGCAGATGAGGACTCCAGTGATCCCAAATGAGGGAGATGCCTGACAGCCGACTATATAGAGGAGCTGGCAGGGAGGCCAGGAGTTCTCACCCTTGTGTCCGGAGTTCACACCTTGGGAATATGTGTGAACTTTTTTCTCCATTTGGGGGCAAGAGGAGAAGGTGTGAACTCATGAGCTTGACTGTATCAGAGGCAGAAACTCCACATACCTCTCTCAGCCCCCTGTTCTCTCTCTCAATTATACACATCCAGGTTCCCTTTGTAAACCTTAAAATTTCTTAGACTTGTGAATGTTGGAAATTTCACCATTGGAAGGTTTCATGCCTGTAAGGAATTTCCTACTGATAGTGGGAACTCTACTGGAATGTGAATCCCATTGGCAAGGGAGGTTCCCCCTCCTCCCTTCTTAAGATTACTTTAGGACAGAAACCTTTTGCTGAACAATGGAAAGGGCTGCAGCAGAGATCAAAATTTAATTATTCCAATCTCCACCCTACTCAGGGTAACAGGATTTAGGAAGGGCTGTAGCAAAGGATCAAGATTTAATTATTTGAGAATATGACCTTCAACAGACATGTGCAAAGCCACAGACCTCTGGGCGGTCCTGGGTTAAGCTAGAGCCACCATTGGCACAGGGAAGACATGGACAGTGATTGGTAGATGTGAGAACTGAGGGGAGGGAACTTGGATGGTTTCCTTAAAGATAGGGGGGTCTGAGGACTGAGGGGTGGTTGGAGAGGTTTTGCTCTGAGAGGTTGTGCTCTGAGAAGCTTGCTCTGAAGGAAGCTGGAGGTGGAGGCCCCTGAGACTGTGTCTCCATTTTGGTCACGTGAGTGATAGGGACTGATCTCTTTTCTTTGCCTCAGCTATCTAAGGGCTTGGGCCTTTTGGCCCAGCCAAAACAGAGGGGGTATTTAAGCCCTATTCCTTTCTCTCCCCTTTCTCTCTCCCTCTCTCTCTCTCTAATACCTTTCTTCCTCCTGTCTGTAATTAAACTCCATAAAAGGTTGACTGCTGACTTGAGTTTTCATTTAGGAATTACATAGCTGAATTCCTTGGCGACCTTAAATTAATATGTATCAGTCTCTTAAAGAGATTTCCTTGTCACACCTTTGGTTAATAGGCCCCATGGATGGACACGCCGAGCATGATGGACGGGATTGTTCCTTCCTAGGGTTGCTTTTGTTTCCGTCGCCCTGAGCTCATAACTGCCTCTTACACACATCCTGGTCGGTTGTTTACTGGGTCCGAGGGCGTGTCCAGGGCTTGTATCGGGAGAAAATCAGAGGATACGGGGGCTTCCTAGTAGATTGATGTCCGTTGTCGAAGGACCTTGGGGAGGAGCCACCTCAGGATCAGTTGGAAGAATCCCTTGGAGAGAATAGGGGTACAGTAGGATCCGCCAGCCGTTCCTACATAATTCATCTGTGGGTGGTGAGCTGAGAAGGAGAATGGAGGCTAGAGGAATCTGGATGTGAGACAGATGAGGCGGTCAGAGGAAGAGAGGCAGGAATCAAGACTCAGAGACCACAACTTAAAACACCTGCGGTGTGGCAAGCTCCGTATTTATTTACCTCTCTAGAAAGGGAAAGCAAGTGGAGAAATTAGAAGTATGAGAAACAAGAGCACAGGCGTGGAGCTGCGAACTCCGGGACATCCTCCGTGGGCCAGGTGGTCAGGAGATGAATGGAAGATGTTCGGGGCAGCTGCATCGCGTCAGTCTCCTCTCCCGTCTTCTCCTCTCTCTTCTCTCCTCGTCTCTCCTCCTCTCTCGCCATTCACGCGCCTCCCTGTCTCTCCGGCCATATGGGGAACTATCACATTCTCCGGGTCGATCCCATTCACGGGGTCTCCGTCTCTGAGAGCCAAAGATAGCTCGTGTTTCACGCAGGAAGTCCTCTACGCGCCTATCAGAATCACATGCTGGTTGACCTCTGTGTCTTGCTTCCTGTGGCACAGGTCGACGTCCTGACCGAGAGTCCTGGAAAGGGAGAGCACGCTGCTGGTGGCCAGCGCGGTAGGAAGGCTGTCCCCTTCCTCGACCAGGGGACATGTCCCGCATTGGCCTTGGTGGCCTGCTGTTGTGAAATGCTCTCAGGTCATCCTCGTAGGAGCCCTTCATGAAAACACCTCTGGCAACTCCTGAAAATCTTCTGTCCGCTGCTGGATGGCGTGCGTCCTCCCTACGCGCTGGTCTCTCACGAAACCCAGGGGCGTAGTCCATCCTCGGTCTCTTCCTGCTGTTATGAACCTCGTCATCTTCTGACCGACGACGCCTTCTCGCATCCCGGTCCGCTTCTCGGCGGGGTGGAAGTCCTCTGGAACGCAAGGGTGAAAGCACTCTTACCTGGTGGTGCCTGTCACCCATGACCTGATACAGGTCAACGCCTTCATCGGGGGGAAAGAGGAGACATAGCTCCGTTGCACATTCGAGGTCAACTTCCTGACCGTCACGTCCAATTTTAACTGGCTTATGTCCATTCAAAGCGTTGGTAAGGTGAACACATTTGGTGAAGGGCAATTCGTGCCTGCAAATCCAGGCAATTCTGAAGACCCCTCCAAGGGTCTTAAGATTCATGCCTTCAGGCAAAACCCAATGTATAGGAGGTCCTCCGTGGTGGGATTCTGAACAGAGTCTCGCAAAGCCTTGAAAAGCTCCACTCTCTGTCACGGAAAATATCAAAATGACATTTCTTGCAGATCGGAATGCAGCATTCAGTTTCTTTTCATTTGCTGGCAGGGTCGACCATATACCCCTGGCTTTGGCAAGGGAGATGTTTTCACGGTTGCTGCTCTTTATGAGGAAGAATCTCGCATCCCGCAGAATATATCGAAGCCTCCTCGTGGGGTCTTCCGGAACAGCAGCAACGGAAGATGATGATCTCTTGTGCTTGCTTCGCGGACCTGCAGATGATTCCGATGCACAACTTGGACTTCTGCGAAAAACAATTGAAGCTATGCCTCGGGCTCTCTTCCTTCCTTGCTTTTTCTCCTCTGATCCATCAGTGCTAGAACCAGCGGCGGCTGACCCTTCTGGGAAAGATAGAGTCTCAGAAAAAGAGCCACCGGCTTCGCTTCGAAGATCCCGGGCGCTTCTCTCTTCGGGCTCTTCCTGCTCCCCTCCATCTTCTTCATCTTTTCTCGCAGCATCCCTCTCTTCCTCTTCTCCCACTCCTTCCGCCTCGTTCCTTCTGCCCTTTCCACTCTCTTCTTCGGAACAGTTCCTGCTGCCGATCTCACGGTCATATTCCACACAGCCTGATTCTTCTTTGGAAGGCAGCTGGGACCTGCTGTGCCACCTATCAACATCCTGCCCAAGGCTCTGGGAGCCGTCCGCTGTGGAAGACTCAGACCTGCTTTGCACGCGCCTTTTCCCGACTGCAGTCTGTTCACGTGGACTTCCACATGGCTCTGTGCTCATAGGTGAGCCAGGTGGCTCTGGAGTCAATTCTCGGGACCACTCAGGGGATTCTTGACTCTCGCGTTGGGTAGTTTCCATTCGATCACATCTTCTTTTGGAGGCCCGTTCCTCATTTTCATCTTGTTCCATTTCAGGGTGACACAAAGAGTCATCCTGATCGTATGCCTCTCCTAAGATATAGTCCAAAACATTAAAATCTCCATCTTTCTCATCCCGATTGCTGGCGGCCATCACCCCAGCTGAGGAGATCAATGAATGAAAAAATAAATAAATAAATAAATAAATAAATAAATGAATGAATGAATGAATGAATTAATAAATAAATGAATGAATAAATAGATATAAAAATAAATAAAAGAATGATTGGATCAAAAAAAAAAAGAAAAAGAAAAAAACCCTGTGGTTTTTTTGTTTCCTCCTTTTTTTTTTCAATTATTTCTTTCTTTCTTGTTTTGCCTCTTGGTTGAGCTTCCAAAGGTAATGCCCGGTTTGTTCTGGGTAGAGGAGAGGTCACCTCCCTGGATCCGCAGATGAGGACTCCAGTGATCCCAAATGAGGGAGATGCCTGACAGCCGACTATATAGAGGAGCTGGCAGGGAGGCCAGGAGTTCTCACCCTTGTGTCCGGAGTTCACACCTTGGGAATATGTGTGAACTTTTTTCTCCATTTGGGGGCAAGAGGAGAAGGTGTGAACTCATGAGCTTGACTGTATCAGAGGCAGAAAATCCACATCCCTCTCTCAGCCCCCTGTTCTCTCTCTCAATTATACACATCCAGGTTCCCTTTGTAAACCTTAAAATTTCTTAGACTTGTGAATGTTGGAAATTTCACCATTGGAAGGTTTCATGCCTGTAAGGAATTTCCTACTGATAGTGGGAACTCTACTGGAATGTGAATCCCATTGGCAAGGGAGGTTCCCCCTCCTCCCTTCTTAAGATTACTTTAGGACAGAAACCTTTTGCTGAACAATGGAAAGGGCTGCAGCAGAGATCAAAATTTAATTATTCCAATCTCCACCCTACTCAGGGTAACAGGATTTAGGAAGGGCTGTAGCAAAGGATCAAGATTTAATTATTTGAGAATATGACCTTCAACAGACATGTGCAAAGCCACAGACCTCTGGGCGGTCCTGGGTTAAGCTAGAGCCACCATTGGCACAGGGAAGACATGGACAGTGATTGGTAGATGTGAGAACTGAGGGGAGGGAACTTGGATGGTTTCCTTAAAGATAGGGGGGTCTGAGGACTGAGGGGTGGTTGGAGAGGTTTTGCTCTGAGAGGTTGTGCTCTGAGAAGCTTGCTCTGAAGGAAGCTGGAGGTGGAGGCCCCTGAGACTGTGTCTCCATTTTGGTCACGTGAGTGATAGGGACTGATCTCTTTTCTTTGCCTCAGCTATCTAAGGGCTTGGGCCTTTTGGCCCAGCCTAAACAGAGGGGGTATTTAAGCCCTATTCCTTTCTCTCCCCTTTCTCTCTCCCTCTCTCTCTCTCTAATACCTTTCTTCCTCCTGTCTGTAATTAAACTCCATAAAAGGTTGACTGCTGACTTGAGTTTTCATTTAGGAATTACATAGCTGAATTCCTTGGCGACCTTAAATTAATATGTATCAGTCTCTTAAAGAGATTTCCTTGTCACACCTTTGGTTAATAGGCCCCATGGATGGACACGCCGAGCATGATGGACGGGATTGTTCCTTCCTAGGGTTGCTTTTGTTTCCGTCGCCCTGAGCTCATAACTGCCTCTTACACACATCCTGGTCGGTTGTTTACTGGGTCCGAGGGCGTGTCCAGGGCTTGTATCGGGAGAAAATCAGAGGATACGGGGGCTTCCTAGTAGATTGATGTCCGTTGTCGAAGGACCTTGGGGAGGAGCCAGCTCAGGATCAGTTGGAAGAATCCCTTGGAGAGAATAGGGGTACAGTAGGATCCGCCAGCCGTTCCTACATAATTCATCTGTGGGTGGTGAGCTGAGAAGGAGAATGGAGGCTAGAGGAATCTGGATGTGAGACAGATGAGGCGGTCAGAGGAAGAGAGGCAGGAATCAAGACTCAGAGACCACAACTTAAAACACCTGCGGTGTGGCAAGCTCCGTATTTATTTACCTCTCTAGAAAGGGAAAGCAAGTGGAGAAATTAGAAGTATGAGAAACAAGAGCACAGGCGTGGAGCTGCGAACTCCGGGACATCCTCCGTGGGCCAGGTGGTCAGGAGATGAATGGAAGATGTTCGGGGCAGCTGCATCGCGTCAGTCTCCTCTCCCGTCTTCTCCTCTCTCTTCTCTCCTCGTCTCTCCTCCTCTCTCGCCATTCACGCGCCTCCCTGTCTCTCCGGCCATATGGGGAACTATCACATTCTCCGGGTCGATCCCATTCACGGGGTCTCCGTCTCTGAGAGCCAAAGATAGCTCGTGTTTCACGCAGGAAGTCCTCTACGCGCCTATCAGAATCACATGCTGGTTGACCTCTGTGTCTTGCTTCCTGTGGCACAGGTCGACGTCCTGACCGAGAGTCCTGGAAAGGGAGAGCACGCTGCTGGTGGCCAGCGCGGTAGGAAGGCTGTCCCCTTCCTCGACCAGGGGACATGTCCCGCATTGGCCTTGGTGGCCTGCTGTTGTGAAATGCTCTCAGGTCATCCTCGTAGGAGCCCTTCATGAAAACACCTCTGGCAACTCCTGAAAATCTTCTGTCCGCTGCTGGATGGCGTGCGTCCTCCCTACGCGCTGGTCTCTCACGAAACCCAGGGGCGTAGTCCATCCTCGGTCTCTTCCTGCTGTTATGAACCTCGTCATCTTCTGACCGACGACGCCTTCTCGCATCCCGGTCCGCTTCTCGGCGGGGTGGAAGTCCTCTGGAACGCAAGGGTGAAAGCACTCTTACCTGGTGGTGCCTGTCACCCATGACCTGATACAGGTCAACGCCTTCATCGGGGGGAAAGAGGAGACATAGCTCCGTTGCACATTCGAGGTCAACTTCCTGACCGTCACGTCCAATTTTAACTGGCTTATGTCCATTCAAAGCGTTGGTAAGGTGAACACATTTGGTGAAGGGCAATTCGTGCCTGCAAATCCAGGCAATTCTGAAGACCCCTCCAAGGGTCTTAAGATTCATGCCTTCAGGCAAAACCCAATGTATAGGAGGTCCTCCGTGGTGGGATTCTGAACAGAGTCTCGCAAAGCCTTGAAAAGCTCCACTCTCTGTCACGGAAAATATCAAAATGACATTTCTTGCAGATCGGAATGCAGCATTCAGTTTCTTTTCATTTGCTGGCAGGGTCGACCATATACCCCTGGCTTTGGCAAGGGAGATGTTTTCACGGTTGCTGCTCTTTATGAGGAAGAATCTCGCATCCCGCAGAATATATCGAAGCCTCCTCGTGGGGTCTTCCGGAACAGCAGCAACGGAAGATGATGATCTCTTGTGCTTGCTTCGCGGACCTGCAGATGATTCCGATGCACAACTTGGACTTCTGCGAAAAACAATTGAAGCTATGCCTCGGGCTCTCTTCCTTCCTTGCTTTTTCTCCTCTGATCCATCAGTGCTAGAACCAGCGGCGGCTGACCCTTCTGGGAAAGATAGAGTCTCAGAAAAAGAGCCACCGGCTTCGCTTCGAAGATCCCGGGCGCTTCTCTCTTCGGGCTCTTCCTGCTCCCCTCCATCTTCTTCATCTTTTCTCGCAGCATCCCTCTCTTCCTCTTCTCCCACTCCTTCCGCCTCGTTCCTTCTGCCCTTTCCACTCTCTTCTTCGGAACAGTTCCTGCTGCCGATCTCACGGTCATATTCCACACAGCCTGATTCTTCTTTGGAAGGCAGCTGGGACCTGCTGTGCCACCTATCAACATCCTGCCCAAGGCTCTGGGAGCCGTCCGCTGTGGAAGACTCAGACCTGCTTTGCACGCGCCTTTTCCCGACTGCAGTCTGTTCACGTGGACTTCCACATGGCTCTGTGCTCATAGGTGAGCCAGGTGGCTCTGGAGTCAATTCTCGGGACCACTCAGGGGATTCTTGACTCTCGCGTTGGGTAGTTTCCATTCGATCACATCTTCTTTTGGAGGCCCGTTCCTCATTTTCATCTTGTTCCATTTCAGGGTGACACAAAGAGTCATCCTGATCGTATGCCTCTCCTAAGATATAGTCCAAAACATTAAAATCTCCATCTTTCTCATCCCGATTGCTGGCGGCCATCACCCCAGCTGAGGAGATCAATGAATGAAAAAATAAATAAATAAATAAATAAATAAATAAATAAATGAATGAATTAATTAATTAATTAATAAATAAATGAATGAATAAATAGATATAAAAATAAATAAAAGAATGATTGGATCAAAAAAAAAAGAAAAAGAAAAAAACCCTGTGGTTTTTTTGTTTCCTCCTTTTTTTTTTCAATTATTTCTTTCTTTCTTGTTTTGCCTCTTGGTTGAGCTTCCAAAGGTAATGCCCGGTTTGTTCTGGGTAGAGGAGAGGTCACCTCCCTGGATCCGCAGATGAGGACTCCAGTGATCCCAAATGAGGGAGATGCCTGACAGCCGACTATATAGAGGAGCTGGCAGGGAGGCCAGGAGTTCTCACCCTTGTGTCCGGAGTTCACACCTTGGGAATATGTGTGAACTTTTTTCTCCATTTGGGGGCAAGAGGAGAAGGTGTGAACTCATGAGCTTGACTGTATCAGAGGCAGAAAATCCACATCCCTCTCTCAGCCCCCTGTTCTCTCTCTCAATTATACACATCCAGGTTCCCTTTGTAAACCTTAAAATTTCTTAGACTTGTGAATGTTGGAAATTTCACCATTGGAAGGTTTCATGCCTGTAAGGAATTTCCTACTGATAGTGGGAACTCTACTGGAATGTGAATCCCATTGGCAAGGGAGGTTCCCCCTCCTCCCTTCTTAAGATTACTTTAGGACAGAAACCTTTTGCTGAACAATGGAAAGGGCTGCAGCAGAGATCAAAATTTAATTATTCCAATCTCCACCCTACTCAGGGTAACAGGATTTAGGAAGGGCTGTAGCAAAGGATCAAGATTTAATTATTTGAGAATATGACCTTCAACAGACATGTGCAAAGCCACAGACCTCTGGGCGGTCCTGGGTTAAGCTAGAGCCACCATTGGCACAGGGAAGACATGGACAGTGATTGGTAGATGTGAGAACTGAGGGGAGGGAACTTGGATGGTTTCCTTAAAGATAGGGGGGTCTGAGGACTGAGGGGTGGTTGGAGAGGTTTTGCTCTGAGAGGTTGTGCTCTGAGAAGCTTGCTCTGAAGGAAGCTGGAGGTGGAGGCCCCTGAGACTGTGTCTCCATTTTGGTCACGTGAGTGATAGGGACTGATCTCTTTTCTTTGCCTCAGCTATCTAAGGGCTTGGGCCTTTTGGCCCAGCCTAAACAGAGGGGGTATTTAAGCCCTATTCCTTTCTCTCCCCTTTCTCTCTCCCTCTCTCTCTCTCTAATACCTTTCTTCCTCCTGTCTGTAATTAAACTCCATAAAAGGTTGACTGCTGACTTGAGTTTTCATTTAGGAATTACATAGCTGAATTCCTTGGCGACCTTAAATTAATATGTATCAGTCTCTTAAAGAGATTTCCTTGTCACACCTTTGGTTAATAGGCCCCATGGATGGACACGCCGAGCATGATGGACGGGATTGTTCCTTCCTAGGGTTGCTTTTGTTTCCGTCGCCCTGAGCTCATAACTGCCTCTTACACACATCCTGGTCGGTTGTTTACTGGGTCCGAGGGCGTGTCCAGGGCTTGTATCGGGAGAAAATCAGAGGATACGGGGGCTTCCTAGTAGATTGATGTCCGTTGTCGAAGGACCTTGGGGAGGAGCCAGCTCAGGATCAGTTGGAAGAATCCCTTGGAGAGAATAGGGGTACAGTAGGATCCGCCAGCCGTTCCTACATAATTCATCTGTGGGTGGTGAGCTGAGAAGGAGAATGGAGGCTAGAGGAATCTGGATGTGAGACAGATGAGGCGGTCAGAGGAAGAGAGGCAGGAATCAAGACTCAGAGACCACAACTTAAAACACCTGCGGTGTGGCAAGCTCCGTATTTATTTACCTCTCTAGAAAGGGAAAGCAAGTGGAGAAATTAGAAGTATGAGAAACAAGAGCACAGGCGTGGAGCTGCGAACTCCGGGACATCCTCCGTGGGCCAGGTGGTCAGGAGATGAATGGAAGATGTTCGGGGCAGCTGCATCGCGTCAGTCTCCTCTCCCGTCTTCTCCTCTCTCTTCTCTCCTCGTCTCTCCTCCTCTCTCGCCATTCACGCGCCTCCCTGTCTCTCCGGCCATATGGGGAACTATCACATTCTCCGGGTCGATCCCATTCACGGGGTCTCCGTCTCTGAGAGCCAAAGATAGCTCGTGTTTCACGCAGGAAGTCCTCTACGCGCCTATCAGAATCACATGCTGGTTGACCTCTGTGTCTTGCTTCCTGTGGCACAGGTCGACGTCCTGACCGAGAGTCCTGGAAAGGGAGAGCACGCTGCTGGTGGCCAGCGCGGTAGGAAGGCTGTCCCCTTCCTCGACCAGGGGACATGTCCCGCATTGGCCTTGGTGGCCTGCTGTTGTGAAATGCTCTCAGGTCATCCTCGTAGGAGCCCTTCATGAAAACACCTCTGGCAACTCCTGAAAATCTTCTGTCCGCTGCTGGATGGCGTGCGTCCTCCCTACGCGCTGGTCTCTCACGAAACCCAGGGGCGTAGTCCATCCTCGGTCTCTTCCTGCTGTTATGAACCTCGTCATCTTCTGACCGACGACGCCTTCTCGCATCCCGGTCCGCTTCTCGGCGGGGTGGAAGTCCTCTGGAACGCAAGGGTGAAAGCACTCTTACCTGGTGGTGCCTGTCACCCATGACCTGATACAGGTCAACGCCTTCATCGGGGGGAAAGAGGAGACATAGCTCCGTTGCACATTCGAGGTCAACTTCCTGACCGTCACGTCCAATTTTAACTGGCTTATGTCCATTCAAAGCGTTGGTAAGGTGAACACATTTGGTGAAGGGCAATTCGTGCCTGCAAATCCAGGCAATTCTGAAGACCCCTCCAAGGGTCTTAAGATTCATGCCTTCAGGCAAAACCCAATGTATAGGAGGTCCTCCGTGGTGGGATTCTGAACAGAGTCTCGCAAAGCCTTGAAAAGCTCCACTCTCTGTCACGGAAAATATCAAAATGACATTTCTTGCAGATCGGAATGCAGCATTCAGTTTCTTTTCATTTGCTGGCAGGGTCGACCATATACCCCTGGCTTTGGCAAGGGAGATGTTTTCACGGTTGCTGCTCTTTATGAGGAAGAATCTCGCATCCCGCAGAATATATCGAAGCCTCCTCGTGGGGTCTTCCGGAACAGCAGCAACGGAAGATGATGATCTCTTGTGCTTGCTTCGCGGACCTGCAGATGATTCCGATGCACAACTTGGACTTCTGCGAAAAACAATTGAAGCTATGCCTCGGGCTCTCTTCCTTCCTTGCTTTTTCTCCTCTGATCCATCAGTGCTAGAACCAGCGGCGGCTGACCCTTCTGGGAAAGATAGAGTCTCAGAAAAAGAGCCACCGGCTTCGCTTCGAAGATCCCGGGCGCTTCTCTCTTCGGGCTCTTCCTGCTCCCCTCCATCTTCTTCATCTTTTCTCGCAGCATCCCTCTCTTCCTCTTCTCCCACTCCTTCCGCCTCGTTCCTTCTGCCCTTTCCACTCTCTTCTTCGGAACAGTTCCTGCTGCCGATCTCACGGTCATATTCCACACAGCCTGATTCTTCTTTGGAAGGCAGCTGGGACCTGCTGTGCCACCTATCAACATCCTGCCCAAGGCTCTGGGAGCCGTCCGCTGTGGAAGACTCAGACCTGCTTTGCACGCGCCTTTTCCCGACTGCAGTCTGTTCACGTGGACTTCCACATGGCTCTGTGCTCATAGGTGAGCCAGGTGGCTCTGGAGTCAATTCTCGGGACCACTCAGGGGATTCTTGACTCTCGCGTTGGGTAGTTTCCATTCGATCACATCTTCTTTTGGAGGCCCGTTCCTCATTTTCATCTTGTTCCATTTCAGGGTGACACAAAGAGTCATCCTGATCGTATGCCTCTCCTAAGATATAGTCCAAAACATTAAAATCTCCATCTTTCTCATCCCGATTGCTGGCGGCCATCACCCCAGCTGAGGAGATCAATGAATGAAAAAATAAATAAATAAATAAATAAATAAATAAATAAATGAATGAATGAATTAATTAATTAATAAATAAATGAATGAATAAATAGATATAAAAATAAATAAAAGAATGATTGGATAAAAAAAAAAGAAAAAGAAAAAAACCCTGTGGTTTTTTTGTTTCCTCCTTTTTTTTTTCAATTATTTCTTTCTTTCTTGTTTTGCCTCTTGGTTGAGCTTCCAAAGGTAATGCCCGGTTTGTTCTGGGTAGAGGAGAGGTCACCTCCCTGGATCCGCAGATGAGGACTCCAGTGATCCCAAATGAGGGAGATGCCTGACAGCCGACTATATAGAGGAGCTGGCAGGGAGGCCAGGAGTTCTCACCCTTGTGTCCGGAGTTCACACCTTGGGAATATGTGTGAACTTTTTTCTCCATTTGGGGGCAAGAGGAGAAGGTGTGAACTCATGAGCTTGACTGTATCAGAGGCAGAAAATCCACATCCCTCTCTCAGCCCCCTGTTCTCTCTCTCAATTATACACATCCAGGTTCCCTTTGTAAACCTTAAAATTTCTTAGACTTGTGAATGTTGGAAATTTCACCATTGGAAGGTTTCATGCCTGTAAGGAATTTCCTACTGATAGTGGGAACTCTACTGGAATGTGAATCCCATTGGCAAGGGAGGTTCCCCCTCCTCCCTTCTTAAGATTACTTTAGGACAGAAACCTTTTGCTGAACAATGGAAAGGGCTGCAGCAGAGATCAAAATTTAATTATTCCAATCTCCACCCTACTCAGGGTAACAGGATTTAGGAAGGGCTGTAGCAAAGGATCAAGATTTAATTATTTGAGAATATGACCTTCAACAGACATGTGCAAAGCCACAGACCTCTGGGCGGTCCTGGGTTAAGCTAGAGCCACCATTGGCACAGGGAAGACATGGACAGTGATTGGTAGATGTGAGAACTGAGGGGAGGGAACTTGGATGGTTTCCTTAAAGATAGGGGGGTCTGAGGACTGAGGGGTGGTTGGAGAGGTTTTGCTCTGAGAGGTTGTGCTCTGAGAAGCTTGCTCTGAAGGAAGCTGGAGGTGGAGGCCCCTGAGACTGTGTCTCCATTTTGGTCACGTGAGTGATAGGGACTGATCTCTTTTCTTTGCCTCAGCTATCTAAGGGCTTGGGCCTTTTGGCCCAGCCAAAACAGAGGGGGTATTTAAGCCCTATTCCTTTCTCTCCCCTTTCTCTCTCCCTCTCTCTCTCTCTAATACCTTTCTTCCTCCTGTCTGTAATTAAACTCCATAAAAGGTTGACTGCTGACTTGAGTTTTCATTTAGGAATTACATAGCTGAATTCCTTGGCGACCTTAAATTAATATGTATCAGTCTCTTAAAGAGATTTCCTTGTCACACCTTTGGTTAATAGGCCCCATGGATGGACACGCCGAGCATGATGGACGGGATTGTTCCTTCCTAGGGTTGCTTTTGTTTCCGTCGCCCTGAGCTCATAACTGCCTCTTACACACATCCTGGTCGGTTGTTTACTGGGTCCGAGGGCGTGTCCAGGGCTTGTATCGGGAGAAAATCAGAGGATACGGGGGCTTCCTAGTAGATTGATGTCCGTTGTCGAAGGACCTTGGGGAGGAGCCAGCTCAGGATCAGTTGGAAGAATCCCTTGGAGAGAATAGGGGTACAGTAGGATCCGCCAGCCGTTCCTACATAATTCATCTGTGGGTGGTGAGCTGAGAAGGAGAATGGAGGCTAGAGGAATCTGGATGTGAGACAGATGAGGCGGTCAGAGGAAGAGAGGCAGGAATCAAGACTCAGAGACCACAACTTAAAACACCTGCGGTGTGGCAAGCTCCGTATTTATTTACCTCTCTAGAAAGGGAAAGCAAGTGGAGAAATTAGAAGTATGAGAAACAAGAGCACAGGCGTGGAGCTGCGAACTCCGGGACATCCTCCGTGGGCCAGGTGGTCAGGAGATGAATGGAAGATGTTCGGGGCAGCTGCATCGCGTCAGTCTCCTCTCCCGTCTTCTCCTCTCTCTTCTCTCCTCGTCTCTCCTCCTCTCTCGCCATTCACGCGCCTCCCTGTCTCTCCGGCCATATGGGGAACTATCACATTCTCCGGGTCGATCCCATTCACGGGGTCTCCGTCTCTGAGAGCCAAAGATAGCTCGTGTTTCACGCAGGAAGTCCTCTACGCGCCTATCAGAATCACATGCTGGTTGACCTCTGTGTCTTGCTTCCTGTGGCACAGGTCGACGTCCTGACCGAGAGTCCTGGAAAGGGAGAGCACGCTGCTGGTGGCCAGCGCGGTAGGAAGGCTGTCCCCTTCCTCGACCAGGGGACATGTCCCGCATTGGCCTTGGTGGCCTGCTGTTGTGAAATGCTCTCAGGTCATCCTCGTAGGAGCCCTTCATGAAAACACCTCTGGCAACTCCTGAAAATCTTCTGTCCGCTGCTGGATGGCGTGCGTCCTCCCTACGCGCTGGTCTCTCACGAAACCCAGGGGCGTAGTCCATCCTCGGTCTCTTCCTGCTGTTATGAACCTCGTCATCTTCTGACCGACGACGCCTTCTCGCATCCCGGTCCGCTTCTCGGCGGGGTGGAAGTCCTCTGGAACGCAAGGGTGAAAGCACTCTTACCTGGTGGTGCCTGTCACCCATGACCTGATACAGGTCAACGCCTTCATCGGGGGGAAAGAGGAGACATAGCTCCGTTGCACATTCGAGGTCAACTTCCTGACCGTCACGTCCAATTTTAACTGGCTTATGTCCATTCAAAGCGTTGGTAAGGTGAACACATTTGGTGAAGGGCAATTCGTGCCTGCAAATCCAGGCAATTCTGAAGACCCCTCCAAGGGTCTTAAGATTCATGCCTTCAGGCAAAACCCAATGTATAGGAGGTCCTCCGTGGTGGGATTCTGAACAGAGTCTCGCAAAGCCTTGAAAAGCTCCACTCTCTGTCACGGAAAATATCAAAATGACATTTCTTGCAGATCGGAATGCAGCATTCAGTTTCTTTTCATTTGCTGGCAGGGTCGACCATATACCCCTGGCTTTGGCAAGGGAGATGTTTTCACGGTTGCTGCTCTTTATGAGGAAGAATCTCGCATCCCGCAGAATATATCGAAGCCTCCTCGTGGGGTCTTCCGGAACAGCAGCAACGGAAGATGATGATCTCTTGTGCTTGCTTCGCGGACCTGCAGATGATTCCGATGCACAACTTGGACTTCTGCGAAAAACAATTGAAGCTATGCCTCGGGCTCTCTTCCTTCCTTGCTTTTTCTCCTCTGATCCATCAGTGCTAGAACCAGCGGCGGCTGACCCTTCTGGGAAAGATAGAGTCTCAGAAAAAGAGCCACCGGCTTCGCTTCGAAGATCCCGGGCGCTTCTCTCTTCGGGCTCTTCCTGCTCCCCTCCATCTTCTTCATCTTTTCTCGCAGCATCCCTCTCTTCCTCTTCTCCCACTCCTTCCGCCTCGTTCCTTCTGCCCTTTCCACTCTCTTCTTCGGAACAGTTCCTGCTGCCGATCTCACGGTCATATTCCACACAGCCTGATTCTTCTTTGGAAGGCAGCTGGGACCTGCTGTGCCACCTATCAACATCCTGCCCAAGGCTCTGGGAGCCGTCCGCTGTGGAAGACTCAGACCTGCTTTGCACGCGCCTTTTCCCGACTGCAGTCTGTTCACGTGGACTTCCACATGGCTCTGTGCTCATAGGTGAGCCAGGTGGCTCTGGAGTCAATTCTCGGGACCACTCAGGGGATTCTTGACTCTCGCGTTGGGTAGTTTCCATTCGATCACATCTTCTTTTGGAGGCCCGTTCCTCATTTTCATCTTGTTCCATTTCAGGGTGACACAAAGAGTCATCCTGATCGTATGCCTCTCCTAAGATATAGTCCAAAACATTAAAATCTCCATCTTTCTCATCCCGATTGCTGGCGGCCATCACCCCAGCTGAGGAGATCAATGAATGAAAAAATAAATAAATAAATAAATAAATAAATAAATGAATGAATGAATGAATGAATTAATAAATAAATGAATGAATAAATAGATATAAAAATAAATAAAAGAATGATTGGATCAAAAAAAAAAGAAAAAGAAAAAAACCCTGTGGTTTTTTTGTTTCCTCCTTTTTTTTTTCAATTATTTCTTTCTTTCTTGTTTTGCCTCTTGGTTGAGCTTCCAAAGGTAATGCCCGGTTTGTTCTGGGTAGAGGAGAGGTCACCTCCCTGGATCCGCAGATGAGGACTCCAGTGATCCCAAATGAGGGAGATGCCTGACAGCCGACTATATAGAGGAGCTGGCAGGGAGGCCAGGAGTTCTCACCCTTGTGTCCGGAGTTCACACCTTGGGAATATGTGTGAACTTTTTTCTCCATTTGGGGGCAAGAGGAGAAGGTGTGAACTCATGAGCTTGACTGTATCAGAGGCAGAAAATCCACATCCCTCTCTCAGCCCCCTGTTCTCTCTCTCAATTATACACATCCAGGTTCCCTTTGTAAACCTTAAAATTTCTTAGACTTGTGAATGTTGGAAATTTCACCATTGGAAGGTTTCATGCCTGTAAGGAATTTCCTACTGATAGTGGCAACTCTACTGGAATGTGAATCCCATTGGCAAGGGAGGTTCCCCCTCCTCCCTTCTTAAGATTACTTTAGGACAGAAACCTTTTGCTGAACAATGGAAAGGGCTGCAGCAGAGATCAAAATTTAATTATTCCAATCTCCACCCTACTCAGGGTAACAGGATTTAGGAAGGGCTGTAGCAAAGGATCAAGATTTAATTATTTGAGAATATGACCTTCAACAGACATGTGCAAAGCCACAGACCTCTGGGCGGTCCTGGGTTAAGCTAGAGCCACCATTGGCACAGGGAAGACATGGACAGTGATTGGTAGATGTGAGAACTGAGGGGAGGGAACTTGGATGGTTTCCTTAAAGATAGGGGGGTCTGAGGACTGAGGGGTGGTTGGAGAGGTTTTGCTCTGAGAGGTTGTGCTCTGAGAAGCTTGCTCTGAAGGAAGCTGGAGGTGGAGGCCCCTGAGACTGTGTCTCCATTTTGGTCACGTGAGTGATAGGGACTGATCTCTTTTCTTTGCCTCAGCTATCTAAGGGCTTGGGCCTTTTGGCCCAGCCTAAACAGAGGGGGTATTTAAGCCCTATTCCTTTCTCTCCCCTTTCTCTCTCCCTCTCTCTCTCTCTAATACCTTTCTTCCTCCTGTCTGTAATTAAACTCCATAAAAGGTTGACTGCTGACTTGAGTTTTCATTTAGGAATTACATAGCTGAATTCCTTGGCGACCTTAAATTAATATGTATCAGTCTCTTAAAGAGATTTCCTTGTCACACCTTTGGTTAATAGGCCCCATGGATGGACACGCCGAGCATGATGGACGGGATTGTTCCTTCCTAGGGTTGCTTTTGTTTCCGTCGCCCTGAGCTCATAACTGCCTCTTACACACATCCTGGTCGGTTGTTTACTGGGTCCGAGGGCGTGTCCAGGGCTTGTATCGGGAGAAAATCAGAGGATACGGGGGCTTCCTAGTAGATTGATGTCCGTTGTCGAAGGACCTTGGGGAGGAGCCAGCTCAGGATCAGTTGGAAGAATCCCTTGGAGAGAATAGGGGTACAGTAGGATCCGCCAGCCGTTCCTACATAATTCATCTGTGGGTGGTGAGCTGAGAAGGAGAATGGAGGCTAGAGGAATCTGGATGTGAGACAGATGAGGCGGTCAGAGGAAGAGAGGCAGGAATCAAGACTCAGAGACCACAACTTAAAACACCTGCGGTGTGGCAAGCTCCGTATTTATTTACCTCTCTAGAAAGGGAAAGCAAGTGGAGAAATTAGAAGTATGAGAAACAAGAGCACAGGCGTGGAGCTGCGAACTCCGGGACATCCTCCGTGGGCCAGGTGGTCAGGAGATGAATGGAAGATGTTCGGGGCAGCTGCATCGCGTCAGTCTCCTCTCCCGTCTTCTCCTCTCTCTTCTCTCCTCGTCTCTCCTCCTCTCTCGCCATTCACGCGCCTCCCTGTCTCTCCGGCCATATGGGGAACTATCACATTCTCCGGGTCGATCCCATTCACGGGGTCTCCGTCTCTGAGAGCCAAAGATAGCTCGTGTTTCACGCAGGAAGTCCTCTACGCGCCTATCAGAATCACATGCTGGTTGACCTCTGTGTCTTGCTTCCTGTGGCACAGGTCGACGTCCTGACCGAGAGTCCTGGAAAGGGAGAGCACGCTGCTGGTGGCCAGCGCGGTAGGAAGGCTGTCCCCTTCCTCGACCAGGGGACATGTCCCGCATTGGCCTTGGTGGCCTGCTGTTGTGAAATGCTCTCAGGTCATCCTCGTAGGAGCCCTTCATGAAAACACCTCTGGCAACTCCTGAAAATCTTCTGTCCGCTGCTGGATGGCGTGCGTCCTCCCTACGCGCTGGTCTCTCACGAAACCCAGGGGCGTAGTCCATCCTCGGTCTCTTCCTGCTGTTATGAACCTCGTCATCTTCTGACCGACGACGCCTTCTCGCATCCCGGTCCGCTTCTCGGCGGGGTGGAAGTCCTCTGGAACGCAAGGGTGAAAGCACTCTTACCTGGTGGTGCCTGTCACCCATGACCTGATACAGGTCAACGCCTTCATCGGGGGGAAAGAGGAGACATAGCTCCGTTGCACATTCGAGGTCAACTTCCTGACCGTCACGTCCAATTTTAACTGGCTTATGTCCATTCAAAGCGTTGGTAAGGTGAACACATTTGGTGAAGGGCAATTCGTGCCTGCAAATCCAGGCAATTCTGAAGACCCCTCCAAGGGTCTTAAGATTCATGCCTTCAGGCAAAACCCAATGTATAGGAGGTCCTCCGTGGTGGGATTCTGAACAGAGTCTCGCAAAGCCTTGAAAAGCTCCACTCTCTGTCACGGAAAATATCAAAATGACATTTCTTGCAGATCGGAATGCAGCATTCAGTTTCTTTTCATTTGCTGGCAGGGTCGACCATATACCCCTGGCTTTGGCAAGGGAGATGTTTTCACGGTTGCTGCTCTTTATGAGGAAGAATCTCGCATCCCGCAGAATATATCGAAGCCTCCTCGTGGGGTCTTCCGGAACAGCAGCAACGGAAGATGATGATCTCTTGTGCTTGCTTCGCGGACCTGCAGATGATTCCGATGCACAACTTGGACTTCTGCGAAAAACAATTGAAGCTATGCCTCGGGCTCTCTTCCTTCCTTGCTTTTTCTCCTCTGATCCATCAGTGCTAGAACCAGCGGCGGCTGACCCTTCTGGGAAAGATAGAGTCTCAGAAAAAGAGCCACCGGCTTCGCTTCGAAGATCCCGGGCGCTTCTCTCTTCGGGCTCTTCCTGCTCCCCTCCATCTTCTTCATCTTTTCTCGCAGCATCCCTCTCTTCCTCTTCTCCCACTCCTTCCGCCTCGTTCCTTCTGCCCTTTCCACTCTCTTCTTCGGAACAGTTCCTGCTGCCGATCTCACGGTCATATTCCACACAGCCTGATTCTTCTTTGGAAGGCAGCTGGGACCTGCTGTGCCACCTATCAACATCCTGCCCAAGGCTCTGGGAGCCGTCCGCTGTGGAAGACTCAGACCTGCTTTGCACGCGCCTTTTCCCGACTGCAGTCTGTTCACGTGGACTTCCACATGGCTCTGTGCTCATAGGTGAGCCAGGTGGCTCTGGAGTCAATTCTCGGGACCACTCAGGGGATTCTTGACTCTCGCGTTGGGTAGTTTCCATTCGATCACATCTTCTTTTGGAGGCCCGTTCCTCATTTTCATCTTGTTCCATTTCAGGGTGACACAAAGAGTCATCCTGATCGTATGCCTCTCCTAAGATATAGTCCAAAACATTAAAATCTCCATCTTTCTCATCCCGATTGCTGGCGGCCATCACCCCAGCTGAGGAGATCAATGAATGAAAAAATAAATAAATAAATAAATAAATAAATAAATGAATGAATGAATGAATGAATTAATAAATAAATGAATGAATAAATAGATATAAAAATAAATAAAAGAATGATTGGATCAAAAAAAAAAGAAAAAGAAAAAAACCCTGTGGTTTTTTTGTTTCCTCCTTTTTTTTTTCAATTATTTCTTTCTTTCTTGTTTTGCCTCTTGGTTGAGCTTCCAAAGGTAATGCCCGGTTTGTTCTGGGTAGAGGAGAGGTCACCTCCCTGGATCCGCAGATGAGGACTCCAGTGATCCCAAATGAGGGAGATGCCTGACAGCCGACTATATAGAGGAGCTGGCAGGGAGGCCAGGAGTTCTCACCCTTGTGTCCGGAGTTCACACCTTGGGAATATGTGTGAACTTTTTTCTCCATTTGGGGGCAAGAGGAGAAGGTGTGAACTCATGAGCTTGACTGTATCAGAGGCAGAAAATCCACATCCCTCTCTCAGCCCCCTGTTCTCTCTCTCAATTATACACATCCAGGTTCCCTTTGTAAACCTTAAAATTTCTTAGACTTGTGAATGTTGGAAATTTCACCATTGGAAGGTTTCATGCCTGTAAGGAATTTCCTACTGATAGTGGCAACTCTACTGGAATGTGAATCCCATTGGCAAGGGAGGTTCCCCCTCCTCCCTTCTTAAGATTACTTTAGGACAGAAACCTTTTGCTGAACAATGGAAAGGGCTGCAGCAGAGATCAAAATTTAATTATTCCAATCTCCACCCTACTCAGGGTAACAGGATTTAGGAAGGGCTGTAGCAAAGGATCAAGATTTAATTATTTGAGAATATGACCTTCAACAGACATGTGCAAAGCCACAGACCTCTGGGCGGTCCTGGGTTAAGCTAGAGCCACCATTGGCACAGGGAAGACATGGACAGTGATTGGTAGATGTGAGAACTGAGGGGAGGGAACTTGGATGGTTTCCTTAAAGATAGGGGGGTCTGAGGACTGAGGGGTGGTTGGAGAGGTTTTGCTCTGAGAGGTTGTGCTCTGAGAAGCTTGCTCTGAAGGAAGCTGGAGGTGGAGGCCCCTGAGACTGTGTCTCCATTTTGGTCACGTGAGTGATAGGGACTGATCTCTTTTCTTTGCCTCAGCTATCTAAGGGCTTGGGCCTTTTGGCCCAGCCTAAACAGAGGGGGTATTTAAGCCCTATTCCTTTCTCTCCCCTTTCTCTCTCCCTCTCTCTCTCTCTAATACCTTTCTTCCTCCTGTCTGTAATTAAACTCCATAAAAGGTTGACTGCTGACTTGAGTTTTCATTTAGGAATTACATAGCTGAATTCCTTGGCGACCTTAAATTAATATGTATCAGTCTCTTAAAGAGATTTCCTTGTCACACCTTTGGTTAATAGGCCCCATGGATGGACACGCCGAGCATGATGGACGGGATTGTTCCTTCCTAGGGTTGCTTTTGTTTCCGTCGCCCTGAGCTCATAACTGCCTCTTACACACATCCTGGTCGGTTGTTTACTGGGTCCGAGGGCGTGTCCAGGGCTTGTATCGGGAGAAAATCAGAGGATACGGGGGCTTCCTAGTAGATTGATGTCCGTTGTCGAAGGACCTTGGGGAGGAGCCAGCTCAGGATCAGTTGGAAGAATCCCTTGGAGAGAATAGGGGTACAGTAGGATCCGCCAGCCGTTCCTACATAATTCATCTGTGGGTGGTGAGCTGAGAAGGAGAATGGAGGCTAGAGGAATCTGGATGTGAGACAGATGAGGCGGTCAGAGGAAGAGAGGCAGGAATCAAGACTCAGAGACCACAACTTAAAACACCTGCGGTGTGGCAAGCTCCGTATTTATTTACCTCTCTAGAAAGGGAAAGCAAGTGGAGAAATTAGAAGTATGAGAAACAAGAGCACAGGCGTGGAGCTGCGAACTCCGGGACATCCTCCGTGGGCCAGGTGGTCAGGAGATGAATGGAAGATGTTCGGGGCAGCTGCATCGCGTCAGTCTCCTCTCCCGTCTTCTCCTCTCTCTTCTCTCCTCGTCTCTCCTCCTCTCTCGCCATTCACGCGCCTCCCTGTCTCTCCGGCCATATGGGGAACTATCACATTCTCCGGGTCGATCCCATTCACGGGGTCTCCGTCTCTGAGAGCCAAAGATAGCTCGTGTTTCACGCAGGAAGTCCTCTACGCGCCTATCAGAATCACATGCTGGTTGACCTCTGTGTCTTGCTTCCTGTGGCACAGGTCGACGTCCTGACCGAGAGTCCTGGAAAGGGAGAGCACGCTGCTGGTGGCCAGCGCGGTAGGAAGGCTGTCCCCTTCCTCGACCAGGGGACATGTCCCGCATTGGCCTTGGTGGCCTGCTGTTGTGAAATGCTCTCAGGTCATCCTCGTAGGAGCCCTTCATGAAAACACCTCTGGCAACTCCTGAAAATCTTCTGTCCGCTGCTGGATGGCGTGCGTCCTCCCTACGCGCTGGTCTCTCACGAAACCCAGGGGCGTAGTCCATCCTCGGTCTCTTCCTGCTGTTATGAACCTCGTCATCTTCTGACCGACGACGCCTTCTCGCATCCCGGTCCGCTTCTCGGCGGGGTGGAAGTCCTCTGGAACGCAAGGGTGAAAGCACTCTTACCTGGTGGTGCCTGTCACCCATGACCTGATACAGGTCAACGCCTTCATCGGGGGGAAAGAGGAGACATAGCTCCGTTGCACATTCGAGGTCAACTTCCTGACCGTCACGTCCAATTTTAACTGGCTTATGTCCATTCAAAGCGTTGGTAAGGTGAACACATTTGGTGAAGGGCAATTCGTGCCTGCAAATCCAGGCAATTCTGAAGACCCCTCCAAGGGTCTTAAGATTCATGCCTTCAGGCAAAACCCAATGTATAGGAGGTCCTCCGTGGTGGGATTCTGAACAGAGTCTCGCAAAGCCTTGAAAAGCTCCACTCTCTGTCACGGAAAATATCAAAATGACATTTCTTGCAGATCGGAATGCAGCATTCAGTTTCTTTTCATTTGCTGGCAGGGTCGACCATATACCCCTGGCTTTGGCAAGGGAGATGTTTTCACGGTTGCTGCTCTTTATGAGGAAGAATCTCGCATCCCGCAGAATATATCGAAGCCTCCTCGTGGGGTCTTCCGGAACAGCAGCAACGGAAGATGATGATCTCTTGTGCTTGCTTCGCGGACCTGCAGATGATTCCGATGCACAACTTGGACTTCTGCGAAAAACAATTGAAGCTATGCCTCGGGCTCTCTTCCTTCCTTGCTTTTTCTCCTCTGATCCATCAGTGCTAGAACCAGCGGCGGCTGACCCTTCTGGGAAAGATAGAGTCTCAGAAAAAGAGCCACCGGCTTCGCTTCGAAGATCCCGGGCGCTTCTCTCTTCGGGCTCTTCCTGCTCCCCTCCATCTTCTTCATCTTTTCTCGCAGCATCCCTCTCTTCCTCTTCTCCCACTCCTTCCGCCTCGTTCCTTCTGCCCTTTCCACTCTCTTCTTCGGAACAGTTCCTGCTGCCGATCTCACGGTCATATTCCACACAGCCTGATTCTTCTTTGGAAGGCAGCTGGGACCTGCTGTGCCACCTATCAACATCCTGCCCAAGGCTCTGGGAGCCGTCCGCTGTGGAAGACTCAGACCTGCTTTGCACGCGCCTTTTCCCGACTGCAGTCTGTTCACGTGGACTTCCACATGGCTCTGTGCTCATAGGTGAGCCAGGTGGCTCTGGAGTCAATTCTCGGGACCACTCAGGGGATTCTTGACTCTCGCGTTGGGTAGTTTCCATTCGATCACATCTTCTTTTGGAGGCCCGTTCCTCATTTTCATCTTGTTCCATTTCAGGGTGACACAAAGAGTCATCCTGATCGTATGCCTCTCCTAAGATATAGTCCAAAACATTAAAATCTCCATCTTTCTCATCCCGATTGCTGGCGGCCATCACCCCAGCTGAGGAGATCAATGAATGAAAAAATAAATAAACAAATAAATAAATAAATGAATGAATGAATGAATTAATTAATAAATAAATGAATGAATAAATAGATATAAAAATAAATAAAAGAATGATTGGATCAAAAAAAAAAGAAAAAGAAAAAAACCCTGTGGTTTTTTTGTTTCCTCCTTTTTTTTTTCAATTATTTCTTTCTTTCTTGTTTTGCCTCTTGGTTGAGCTTCCAAAGGTAATGCCCGGTTTGTTCTGGGTAGAGGAGAGGTCACCTCCCTGGATCCGCAGATGAGGACTCCAGTGATCCCAAATGAGGGAGATGCCTGACAGCCGACTATATAGAGGAGCTGGCAGGGAGGCCAGGAGTTCTCACCCTTGTGTCCGGAGTTCACACCTTGGGAATATGTGTGAACTTTTTTCTCCATTTGGGGGCAAGAGGAGAAGGTGTGAACTCATGAGCTTGACTGTATCAGAGGCAGAAAATCCACATCCCTCTCTCAGCCCCCTGTTCTCTCTCTCAATTATACACATCCAGGTTCCCTTTGTAAACCTTAAAATTTCTTAGACTTGTGAATGTTGGAAATTTCACCATTGGAAGGTTTCATGCCTGTAAGGAATTTCCTACTGATAGTGGCAACTCTACTGGAATGTGAATCCCATTGGCAAGGGAGGTTCCCCCTCCTCCCTTCTTAAGATTACTTTAGGACAGAAACCTTTTGCTGAACAATGGAAAGGGCTGCAGCAGAGATCAAAATTTAATTATTCCAATCTCCACCCTACTCAGGGTAACAGGATTTAGGAAGGGCTGTAGCAAAGGATCAAGATTTAATTATTTGAGAATATGACCTTCAACAGACATGTGCAAAGCCACAGACCTCTGGGCGGTCCTGGGTTAAGCTAGAGCCACCATTGGCACAGGGAAGACATGGACAGTGATTGGTAGATGTGAGAACTGAGGGGAGGGAACTTGGATGGTTTCCTTAAAGATAGGGGGGTCTGAGGACTGAGGGGTGGTTGGAGAGGTTTTGCTCTGAGAGGTTGTGCTCTGAGAAGCTTGCTCTGAAGGAAGCTGGAGGTGGAGGCCCCTGAGACTGTGTCTCCATTTTGGTCACGTGAGTGATAGGGACTGATCTCTTTTCTTTGCCTCAGCTATCTAAGGGCTTGGGCCTTTTGGCCCAGCCTAAACAGAGGGGGTATTTAAGCCCTATTCCTTTCTCTCCCCTTTCTCTCTCCCTCTCTCTCTCTCTAATACCTTTCTTCCTCCTGTCTGTAATTAAACTCCATAAAAGGTTGACTGCTGACTTGAGTTTTCATTTAGGAATTACATAGCTGAATTCCTTGGCGACCTTAAATTAATATGTATCAGTCTCTTAAAGAGATTTCCTTGTCACACCTTTGGTTAATAGGCCCCATGGATGGACACGCCGAGCATGATGGACGGGATTGTTCCTTCCTAGGGTTGCTTTTGTTTCCGTCGCCCTGAGCTCATAACTGCCTCTTACACACATCCTGGTCGGTTGTTTACTGGGTCCGAGGGCGTGTCCAGGGCTTGTATCGGGAGAAAATCAGAGGATACGGGGGCTTCCTAGTAGATTGATGTCCGTTGTCGAAGGACCTTGGGGAGGAGCCAGCTCAGGATCAGTTGGAAGAATCCCTTGGAGAGAATAGGGGTACAGTAGGATCCGCCAGCCGTTCCTACATAATTCATCTGTGGGTGGTGAGCTGAGAAGGAGAATGGAGGCTAGAGGAATCTGGATGTGAGACAGATGAGGCGGTCAGAGGAAGAGAGGCAGGAATCAAGACTCAGAGACCACAACTTAAAACACCTGCGGTGTGGCAAGCTCCGTATTTATTTACCTCTCTAGAAAGGGAAAGCAAGTGGAGAAATTAGAAGTATGAGAAACAAGAGCACAGGCGTGGAGCTGCGAACTCCGGGACATCCTCCGTGGGCCAGGTGGTCAGGAGATGAATGGAAGATGTTCGGGGCAGCTGCATCGCGTCAGTCTCCTCTCCCGTCTTCTCCTCTCTCTTCTCTCCTCGTCTCTCCTCCTCTCTCGCCATTCACGCGCCTCCCTGTCTCTCCGGCCATATGGGGAACTATCACATTCTCCGGGTCGATCCCATTCACGGGGTCTCCGTCTCTGAGAGCCAAAGATAGCTCGTGTTTCACGCAGGAAGTCCTCTACGCGCCTATCAGAATCACATGCTGGTTGACCTCTGTGTCTTGCTTCCTGTGGCACAGGTCGACGTCCTGACCGAGAGTCCTGGAAAGGGAGAGCACGCTGCTGGTGGCCAGCGCGGTAGGAAGGCTGTCCCCTTCCTCGACCAGGGGACATGTCCCGCATTGGCCTTGGTGGCCTGCTGTTGTGAAATGCTCTCAGGTCATCCTCGTAGGAGCCCTTCATGAAAACACCTCTGGCAACTCCTGAAAATCTTCTGTCCGCTGCTGGATGGCGTGCGTCCTCCCTACGCGCTGGTCTCTCACGAAACCCAGGGGCGTAGTCCATCCTCGGTCTCTTCCTGCTGTTATGAACCTCGTCATCTTCTGACCGACGACGCCTTCTCGCATCCCGGTCCGCTTCTCGGCGGGGTGGAAGTCCTCTGGAACGCAAGGGTGAAAGCACTCTTACCTGGTGGTGCCTGTCACCCATGACCTGATACAGGTCAACGCCTTCATCGGGGGGAAAGAGGAGACATAGCTCCGTTGCACATTCGAGGTCAACTTCCTGACCGTCACGTCCAATTTTAACTGGCTTATGTCCATTCAAAGCGTTGGTAAGGTGAACACATTTGGTGAAGGGCAATTCGTGCCTGCAAATCCAGGCAATTCTGAAGACCCCTCCAAGGGTCTTAAGATTCATGCCTTCAGGCAAAACCCAATGTATAGGAGGTCCTCCGTGGTGGGATTCTGAACAGAGTCTCGCAAAGCCTTGAAAAGCTCCACTCTCTGTCACGGAAAATATCAAAATGACATTTCTTGCAGATCGGAATGCAGCATTCAGTTTCTTTTCATTTGCTGGCAGGGTCGACCATATACCCCTGGCTTTGGCAAGGGAGATGTTTTCACGGTTGCTGCTCTTTATGAGGAAGAATCTCGCATCCCGCAGAATATATCGAAGCCTCCTCGTGGGGTCTTCCGGAACAGCAGCAACGGAAGATGATGATCTCTTGTGCTTGCTTCGCGGACCTGCAGATGATTCCGATGCACAACTTGGACTTCTGCGAAAAACAATTGAAGCTATGCCTCGGGCTCTCTTCCTTCCTTGCTTTTTCTCCTCTGATCCATCAGTGCTAGAACCAGCGGCGGCTGACCCTTCTGGGAAAGATAGAGTCTCAGAAAAAGAGCCACCGGCTTCGCTTCGAAGATCCCGGGCGCTTCTCTCTTCGGGCTCTTCCTGCTCCCCTCCATCTTCTTCATCTTTTCTCGCAGCATCCCTCTCTTCCTCTTCTCCCACTCCTTCCGCCTCGTTCCTTCTGCCCTTTCCACTCTCTTCTTCGGAACAGTTCCTGCTGCCGATCTCACGGTCATATTCCACACAGCCTGATTCTTCTTTGGAAGGCAGCTGGGACCTGCTGTGCCACCTATCAACATCCTGCCCAAGGCTCTGGGAGCCGTCCGCTGTGGAAGACTCAGACCTGCTTTGCACGCGCCTTTTCCCGACTGCAGTCTGTTCACGTGGACTTCCACATGGCTCTGTGCTCATAGGTGAGCCAGGTGGCTCTGGAGTCAATTCTCGGGACCACTCAGGGGATTCTTGACTCTCGCGTTGGGTAGTTTCCATTCGATCACATCTTCTTTTGGAGGCCCGTTCCTCATTTTCATCTTGTTCCATTTCAGGGTGACACAAAGAGTCATCCTGATCGTATGCCTCTCCTAAGATATAGTCCAAAACATTAAAATCTCCATCTTTCTCATCCCGATTGCTGGCGGCCATCACCCCAGCTGAGGAGATCAATGAATGAAAAAATAAATAAATAAATAAATAAATAAATAAATGAATGAATTAATAAATAAATGAATGAATAAATAGATATAAAAATAAATAAAAGAATGATTGGATCAAAAAAAAAAAGAAAAAGAAAAAAACCCTGTGGTTTTTTTGTTTCCTCCTTTTTTTTTTCAATTATTTCTTTCTTTCTTGTTTTGCCTCTTGGTTGAGCTTCCAAAGGTAATGCCCGGTTTGTTCTGGGTAGAGGAGAGGTCACCTCCCTGGATCCGCAGATGAGGACTCCAGTGATCCCAAATGAGGGAGATGCCTGACAGCCGACTATATAGAGGAGCTGGCAGGGAGGCCAGGAGTTCTCACCCTTGTGTCCGGAGTTCACACCTTGGGAATATGTGTGAACTTTTTTCTCCATTTGGGGGCAAGAGGAGAAGGTGTGAACTCATGAGCTTGACTGTATCAGAGGCAGAAAATCCACATCCCTCTCTCAGCCCCCTGTTCTCTCTCTCAATTATACACATCCAGGTTCCCTTTGTAAACCTTAAAATTTCTTAGACTTGTGAATGTTGGAAATTTCACCATTGGAAGGTTTCATGCCTGTAAGGAATTTCCTACTGATAGTGGCAACTCTACTGGAATGTGAATCCCATTGGCAAGGGAGGTTCCCCCTCCTCCCTTCTTAAGATTACTTTAGGACAGAAACCTTTTGCTGAACAATGGAAAGGGCTGCAGCAGAGATCAAAATTTAATTATTCCAATCTCCACCCTACTCAGGGTAACAGGATTTAGGAAGGGCTGTAGCAAAGGATCAAGATTTAATTATTTGAGAATATGACCTTCAACAGACATGTGCAAAGCCACAGACCTCTGGGCGGTCCTGGGTTAAGCTAGAGCCACCATTGGCACAGGGAAGACATGGACAGTGATTGGTAGATGTGAGAACTGAGGGGAGGGAACTTGGATGGTTTCCTTAAAGATAGGGGGGTCTGAGGACTGAGGGGTGGTTGGAGAGGTTTTGCTCTGAGAGGTTGTGCTCTGAGAAGCTTGCTCTGAAGGAAGCTGGAGGTGGAGGCCCCTGAGACTGTGTCTCCATTTTGGTCACGTGAGTGATAGGGACTGATCTCTTTTCTTTGCCTCAGCTATCTAAGGGCTTGGGCCTTTTGGCCCAGCCTAAACAGAGGGGGTATTTAAGCCCTATTCCTTTCTCTCCCCTTTCTCTCTCCCTCTCTCTCTCTCTAATACCTTTCTTCCTCCTGTCTGTAATTAAACTCCATAAAAGGTTGACTGCTGACTTGAGTTTTCATTTAGGAATTACATAGCTGAATTCCTTGGCGACCTTAAATTAATATGTATCAGTCTCTTAAAGAGATTTCCTTGTCACACCTTTGGTTAATAGGCCCCATGGATGGACACGCCGAGCATGATGGACGGGATTGTTCCTTCCTAGGGTTGCTTTTGTTTCCGTCGCCCTGAGCTCATAACTGCCTCTTACACACATCCTGGTCGGTTGTTTACTGGGTCCGAGGGCGTGTCCAGGGCTTGTATCGGGAGAAAATCAGAGGATACGGGGGCTTCCTAGTAGATTGATGTCCGTTGTCGAAGGACCTTGGGGAGGAGCCAGCTCAGGATCAGTTGGAAGAATCCCTTGGAGAGAATAGGGGTACAGTAGGATCCGCCAGCCGTTCCTACATAATTCATCTGTGGGTGGTGAGCTGAGAAGGAGAATGGAGGCTAGAGGAATCTGGATGTGAGACAGATGAGGCGGTCAGAGGAAGAGAGGCAGGAATCAAGACTCAGAGACCACAACTTAAAACACCTGCGGTGTGGCAAGCTCCGTATTTATTTACCTCTCTAGAAAGGGAAAGCAAGTGGAGAAATTAGAAGTATGAGAAACAAGAGCACAGGCGTGGAGCTGCGAACTCCGGGACATCCTCCGTGGGCCAGGTGGTCAGGAGATGAATGGAAGATGTTCGGGGCAGCTGCATCGCGTCAGTCTCCTCTCCCGTCTTCTCCTCTCTCTTCTCTCCTCGTCTCTCCTCCTCTCTCGCCATTCACGCGCCTCCCTGTCTCTCCGGCCATATGGGGAACTATCACATTCTCCGGGTCGATCCCATTCACGGGGTCTCCGTCTCTGAGAGCCAAAGATAGCTCGTGTTTCACGCAGGAAGTCCTCTACGCGCCTATCAGAATCACATGCTGGTTGACCTCTGTGTCTTGCTTCCTGTGGCACAGGTCGACGTCCTGACCGAGAGTCCTGGAAAGGGAGAGCACGCTGCTGGTGGCCAGCGCGGTAGGAAGGCTGTCCCCTTCCTCGACCAGGGGACATGTCCCGCATTGGCCTTGGTGGCCTGCTGTTGTGAAATGCTCTCAGGTCATCCTCGTAGGAGCCCTTCATGAAAACACCTCTGGCAACTCCTGAAAATCTTCTGTCCGCTGCTGGATGGCGTGCGTCCTCCCTACGCGCTGGTCTCTCACGAAACCCAGGGGCGTAGTCCATCCTCGGTCTCTTCCTGCTGTTATGAACCTCGTCATCTTCTGACCGACGACGCCTTCTCGCATCCCGGTCCGCTTCTCGGCGGGGTGGAAGTCCTCTGGAACGCAAGGGTGAAAGCACTCTTACCTGGTGGTGCCTGTCACCCATGACCTGATACAGGTCAACGCCTTCATCGGGGGGAAAGAGGAGACATAGCTCCGTTGCACATTCGAGGTCAACTTCCTGACCGTCACGTCCAATTTTAACTGGCTTATGTCCATTCAAAGCGTTGGTAAGGTGAACACATTTGGTGAAGGGCAATTCGTGCCTGCAAATCCAGGCAATTCTGAAGACCCCTCCAAGGGTCTTAAGATTCATGCCTTCAGGCAAAACCCAATGTACAGGAGGTCCTCCGTGGTGGGATTCTGAACAGAGTCTCGCAAAGCCTTGAAAAGCTCCACTCTCTGTCACGGAAAATATCAAAATGACATTTCTTGCAGATCGGAATGCAGCATTCAGTTTCTTTTCATTTGCTGGCAGGGTCGACCATATACCCCTGGCTTTGGCAAGGGAGATGTTTTCACGGTTGCTGCTCTTTATGAGGAAGAATCTCGCATCCCGCAGAATATATCGAAGCCTCCTCGTGGGGTCTTCCGGAACAGCAGCAACGGAAGATGATGATCTCTTGTGCTTGCTTCGCGGACCTGCAGATGATTCCGATGCACAACTTGGACTTCTGCGAAAAACAATTGAAGCTATGCCTCGGGCTCTCTTCCTTCCTTGCTTTTTCTCCTCTGATCCATCAGTGCTAGAACCAGCGGCGGCTGACCCTTCTGGGAAAGATAGAGTCTCAGAAAAAGAGCCACCGGCTTCGCTTCGAAGATCCCGGGCGCTTCTCTCTTCGGGCTCTTCCTGCTCCCCTCCATCTTCTTCATCTTTTCTCGCAGCATCCCTCTCTTCCTCTTCTCCCACTCCTTCCGCCTCGTTCCTTCTGCCCTTTCCACTCTCTTCTTCGGAACAGTTCCTGCTGCCGATCTCACGGTCATATTCCACACAGCCTGATTCTTCTTTGGAAGGCAGCTGGGACCTGCTGTGCCACCTATCAACATCCTGCCCAAGGCTCTGGGAGCCGTCCGCTGTGGAAGACTCAGACCTGCTTTGCACGCGCCTTTTCCCGACTGCAGTCTGTTCACGTGGACTTCCACATGGCTCTGTGCTCATAGGTGAGCCAGGTGGCTCTGGAGTCAATTCTCGGGACCACTCAGGGGATTCTTGACTCTCGCGTTGGGTAGTTTCCATTCGATCACATCTTCTTTTGGAGGCCCGTTCCTCATTTTCATCTTGTTCCATTTCAGGGTGACACAAAGAGTCATCCTGATCGTATGCCTCTCCTAAGATATAGTCCAAAACATTAAAATCTCCATCTTTCTCATCCCGATTGCTGGCGGCCATCACCCCAGCTGAGGAGATCAATGAATGAAAAAATAAATAAATAAATAAATAAATAAATAAATAAATGAATGAATGAATGAATGAATTAATAAATAAATGAATGAATAAATAGATATAAAAATAAATAAAAGAATGATTGGATCAAAAAAAAAAGAAAAAGAAAAAAACCCTGTGGTTTTTTTGTTTCCTCCTTTTTTTTTCAATTATTTCTTTCTTTCTTGTTTTGCCTCTTGGTTGAGCTTCCAAAGGTAATGCCCGGTTTGTTCTGGGTAGAGGAGAGGTCACCTCCCTGGATCCGCAGATGAGGACTCCAGTGATCCCAAATGAGGGAGATGCCTGACAGCCGACTATATAGAGGAGCTGGCAGGGAGGCCAGGAGTTCTCACCCTTGTGTCCGGAGTTCACACCTTGGGAATATGTGTGAACTTTTTTCTCCATTTGGGGGCAAGAGGAGAAGGTGTGAACTCATGAGCTTGACTGTATCAGAGGCAGAAAATCCACATCCCTCTCTCAGCCCCCTGTTCTCTCTCTCAATTATACACATCCAGGTTCCCTTTGTAAACCTTAAAATTTCTTAGACTTGTGAATGTTGGAAATTTCACCATTGGAAGGTTTCATGCCTGTAAGGAATTTCCTACTGATAGTGGCAACTCTACTGGAATGTGAATCCCATTGGCAAGGGAGGTTCCCCCTCCTCCCTTCTTAAGATTACTTTAGGACAGAAACCTTTTGCTGAACAATGGAAAGGGCTGCAGCAGAGATCAAAATTTAATTATTCCAATCTCCACCCTACTCAGGGTAACAGGATTTAGGAAGGGCTGTAGCAAAGGATCAAGATTTAATTATTTGAGAATATGACCTTCAACAGACATGTGCAAAGCCACAGACCTCTGGGCGGTCCTGGGTTAAGCTAGAGCCACCATTGGCACAGGGAAGACATGGACAGTGATTGGTAGATGTGAGAACTGAGGGGAGGGAACTTGGATGGTTTCCTTAAAGATAGGGGGGTCTGAGGACTGAGGGGTGGTTGGAGAGGTTTTGCTCTGAGAGGTTGTGCTCTGAGAAGCTTGCTCTGAAGGAAGCTGGAGGTGGAGGCCCCTGAGACTGTGTCTCCATTTTGGTCACGTGAGTGATAGGGACTGATCTCTTTTCTTTGCCTCAGCTATCTAAGGGCTTGGGCCTTTTGGCCCAGCCTAAACAGAGGGGGTATTTAAGCCCTATTCCTTTCTCTCCCCTTTCTCTCTCCCTCTCTCTCTCTCTAATACCTTTCTTCCTCCTGTCTGTAATTAAACTCCATAAAAGGTTGACTGCTGACTTGAGTTTTCATTTAGGAATTACATAGCTGAATTCCTTGGCGACCTTAAATTAATATGTATCAGTCTCTTAAAGAGATTTCCTTGTCACACCTTTGGTTAATAGGCCCCATGGATGGACACGCCGAGCATGATGGACGGGATTGTTCCTTCCTAGGGTTGCTTTTGTTTCCGTCGCCCTGAGCTCATAACTGCCTCTTACACACATCCTGGTCGGTTGTTTACTGGGTCCGAGGGCGTGTCCAGGGCTTGTATCGGGAGAAAATCAGAGGATACGGGGGCTTCCTAGTAGATTGATGTCCGTTGTCGAAGGACCTTGGGGAGGAGCCAGCTCAGGATCAGTTGGAAGAATCCCTTGGAGAGAATAGGGGTACAGTAGGATCCGCCAGCCGTTCCTACATAATTCATCTGTGGGTGGTGAGCTGAGAAGGAGAATGGAGGCTAGAGGAATCTGGATGTGAGACAGATGAGGCGGTCAGAGGAAGAGAGGCAGGAATCAAGACTCAGAGACCACAACTTAAAACACCTGCGGTGTGGCAAGCTCCGTATTTATTTACCTCTCTAGAAAGGGAAAGCAAGTGGAGAAATTAGAAGTATGAGAAACAAGAGCACAGGCGTGGAGCTGCGAACTCCGGGACATCCTCCGTGGGCCAGGTGGTCAGGAGATGAATGGAAGATGTTCGGGGCAGCTGCATCGCGTCAGTCTCCTCTCCCGTCTTCTCCTCTCTCTTCTCTCCTCGTCTCTCCTCCTCTCTCGCCATTCACGCGCCTCCCTGTCTCTCCGGCCATATGGGGAACTATCACATTCTCCGGGTCGATCCCATTCACGGGGTCTCCGTCTCTGAGAGCCAAAGATAGCTCGTGTTTCACGCAGGAAGTCCTCTACGCGCCTATCAGAATCACATGCTGGTTGACCTCTGTGTCTTGCTTCCTGTGGCACAGGTCGACGTCCTGACCGAGAGTCCTGGAAAGGGAGAGCACGCTGCTGGTGGCCAGCGCGGTAGGAAGGCTGTCCCCTTCCTCGACCAGGGGACATGTCCCGCATTGGCCTTGGTGGCCTGCTGTTGTGAAATGCTCTCAGGTCATCCTCGTAGGAGCCCTTCATGAAAACACCTCTGGCAACTCCTGAAAATCTTCTGTCCGCTGCTGGATGGCGTGCGTCCTCCCTACGCGCTGGTCTCTCACGAAACCCAGGGGCGTAGTCCATCCTCGGTCTCTTCCTGCTGTTATGAACCTCGTCATCTTCTGACCGACGACGCCTTCTCGCATCCCGGTCCGCTTCTCGGCGGGGTGGAAGTCCTCTGGAACGCAAGGGTGAAAGCACTCTTACCTGGTGGTGCCTGTCACCCATGACCTGATACAGGTCAACGCCTTCATCGGGGGGAAAGAGGAGACATAGCTCCGTTGCACATTCGAGGTCAACTTCCTGACCGTCACGTCCAATTTTAACTGGCTTATGTCCATTCAAAGCGTTGGTAAGGTGAACACATTTGGTGAAGGGCAATTCGTGCCTGCAAATCCAGGCAATTCTGAAGACCCCTCCAAGGGTCTTAAGATTCATGCCTTCAGGCAAAACCCAATGTACAGGAGGTCCTCCGTGGTGGGATTCTGAACAGAGTCTCGCAAAGCCTTGAAAAGCTCCACTCTCTGTCACGGAAAATATCAAAATGACATTTCTTGCAGATCGGAATGCAGCATTCAGTTTCTTTTCATTTGCTGGCAGGGTCGACCATATACCCCTGGCTTTGGCAAGGGAGATGTTTTCACGGTTGCTGCTCTTTATGAGGAAGAATCTCGCATCCCGCAGAATATATCGAAGCCTCCTCGTGGGGTCTTCCGGAACAGCAGCAACGGAAGATGATGATCTCTTGTGCTTGCTTCGCGGACCTGCAGATGATTCCGATGCACAACTTGGACTTCTGCGAAAAACAATTGAAGCTATGCCTCGGGCTCTCTTCCTTCCTTGCTTTTTCTCCTCTGATCCATCAGTGCTAGAACCAGCGGCGGCTGACCCTTCTGGGAAAGATAGAGTCTCAGAAAAAGAGCCACCGGCTTCGCTTCGAAGATCCCGGGCGCTTCTCTCTTCGGGCTCTTCCTGCTCCCCTCCATCTTCTTCATCTTTTCTCGCAGCATCCCTCTCTTCCTCTTCTCCCACTCCTTCCGCCTCGTTCCTTCTGCCCTTTCCACTCTCTTCTTCGGAACAGTTCCTGCTGCCGATCTCACGGTCATATTCCACACAGCCTGATTCTTCTTTGGAAGGCAGCTGGGACCTGCTGTGCCACCTATCAACATCCTGCCCAAGGCTCTGGGAGCCGTCCGCTGTGGAAGACTCAGACCTGCTTTGCACGCGCCTTTTCCCGACTGCAGTCTGTTCACGTGGACTTCCACATGGCTCTGTGCTCATAGGTGAGCCAGGTGGCTCTGGAGTCAATTCTCGGGACCACTCAGGGGATTCTTGACTCTCGCGTTGGGTAGTTTCCATTCGATCACATCTTCTTTTGGAGGCCCGTTCCTCATTTTCATCTTGTTCCATTTCAGGGTGACACAAAGAGTCATCCTGATCGTATGCCTCTCCTAAGATATAGTCCAAAACATTAAAATCTCCATCTTTCTCATCCCGATTGCTGGCGGCCATCACCCCAGCTGAGGAGATCAATGAATGAAAAAATAAATAAATAAATAAATAAATAAATAAATGAATGAATGAATTAATAAATAAATGAATGAATAAATAGATATAAAAATAAATAAAAGAATGATTGGATCAAAAAAAAAAGAAAAAGAAAAAACCCTGTGGTTTTTTTGTTTCCTCCTTTTTTTTTTCAATTATTTCTTTCTTTCTTGTTTTGCCTCTTGGTTGAGCTTCCAAAGGTAATGCCCGGTTTGTTCTGGGTAGAGGAGAGGTCACCTCCCTGGATCCCAGGATGAGGACTCCAGTGATCCCAAATGAGGGAGATGCCTGACAGCCGACTATATAGAGGAGCTGGCAGGGAGGCCAGGAGTTCTCACCCTTGTGTCCGGAGTTCACACCTTGGGAATATGTGTGAACTTTTTTCTCCATTTGGGGGCAAGAGGAGAAGGTGTGAACTCATGAGCTTGACTGTATCAGAGGCAGAAAATCCACATCCCTCTCTCAGCCCCCTGTTCTCTCTCTCAATTATACACATCCCGTTTCCCTTTGGTTAATAGGCCCCATGGATGGACAAGCTGAGCATGATGGATGGGATTGTCCCTTCCTAGGGTTGCTTTTGTTTCCTTCGCCCTGAGCTCATAACTGCCTCTTACACACATCCTGGTCAGTTGTTTACTGGGTCCAAGGGAGTGTCCAGGGCTTGTATCAGGAGAAAATCAGAGGATATGGGGGCTTCCTAGTATATTGATGTCCGTTGTCGAAGGACCTTGGGGATGAGCCAGCTCAGGATCAGTTGGAAGGATCCCTTGGAGAGAATAGGGGTACAGTAGGATCCATCAGCCGTTCCTACATAATTCATCTGTGGGTGGTGAGCTGAGAAGGTGAATGGAGGCTAGAGGAATCTGGATGTGAGACAGATGAGGAGGTCAGAGGAAGAGAGGCAGGAATCAAGACTCAGAGATCACAACTTAAAACACCTGAGGTGTGGCAAGCTCCCTTTTTACCTCTCTAGAAAGGGAAAGCAAGTGAACAAATTAGAAGTATGAGAAGCAAGAGCACAGACGTGGAGCTTAGAACTACTGGATAGAAAAATGTGCTTATAAGGGGAGACCCAGCACATAGTGAGACATTCTGATTTGCACTCACTCCCTGGGACTCAAACTCTGGTACTGGTGGCTTTTGCTTAAAGGACATTCAGTTTCCCAATTGGATTCTGGAGGTACTCGGATCAGACTTTGATGATGAGTGAAAACTCTTGGTGAAGAGTCTCTTAGTCTGGTCACTCTTTGTAAAGGGACTCTCTCATTCTTCTGACTGGAGATTGGACCCCTGTTGGGACTGGGACTGTGTGAGCTGGATTCCATTGGATTGGCACTTATGGTGGTACACTAGGCAACCCTCTACTGTGAATCTTGAAATTTCTCAGACTTGTGAATGTTAAAAGATTCTCAGACTCTACCTTAGAACATTTGGTTAAGACCATTCCCCATTTTAAACAGTGAAGCTACTTAGATCTAAAATGTGAGACCTCTACTTGGATCAGAAATGGGAGGACCTCAACTTTACCCATACTTAGGAGTGCTTTAGGGGAGAAAATTCCTTGCTGAACAATGAGAAATGCTTACACCCATACTTAAGCCATGCCTATTTTTAGAATTAATATAAAGGGGTGCTAAGTACCTATTAAAGGTCAGGCAACTTGTAAACTTGCCAGGACAAAAATGTGAGAAACTTGCTCAAAGATTCTAACCTACTCAGGTGTGGATTGTTAAAAGGTTTAATCTACTCAGCTGTGAATTCAGAATGGGCTGTCCTTTGGAAAACATCTACTGTGATTGGTAGATGGAAGAACTTAGCGGAGGTGACATAGGAGAAAACCCCCTATATAAGAAAAAGGAATCTCTTGAGAAAGGATCTCTTAAGAAGGACAGGCTCTTGAGAGACAATCTCTAAAGAGGTCTTTCAAGGGAAGCTGACTCTGGCTGGAACTCCCTCTGGGGAGCCTCTGTCCCCCTGAATCCTCACTTAAACAGATCTTATGGTGAGTGATAAAAGACTGACTGATCTCTCTCTCTCTTAAGACTCAGGTCTAGGCCATGTTGGCTTAAGGCTCTTCATACTTATTCCTTTCTTACTCTTTCTCTCTTTCTTTAATTCCTCATTGTATTATTAATTAAAGTCTCTATAAAACCCAGTTGACTTGGGTATATTCATAATTGGGAATATTTCCCTGGCGACCACATTATATTTGATTTAAAACAAGACACTGTAGTGAAAACATATTTTCCGCGGTCACAATTTACTCACCCACTCTTATATCTACTACAATTTAAGTTTTCAACTATTTTTACTCACTACAGTTTATAGCCTTCAACCATTTTAACTCTTACAGTTTATGGCATCCACTCTTTTAAATGCCACACTACCTCCTTCCTACATTTCCCTCTCTTTACTCTCTCTACTTTGTTGTAATAAAGCTACTACAGCCTCATAATTTTAATTATAACTATTATAATCTGGTGATCTTCTTTAACTATACATATTGATGGATCAAAAGGTATGCATTCTTTTAAAGTCCTTGGGGCATGTCTCAATTTTGCCACATCCTCTCCAACAATGATTATTTTCCTTTATTGTCATATTGGCAAATCTACTAGGTATGGAGTGATACCTCAGTGTTGTTTTGATTTGCCTTTCTGTAACCAGGAGGGATTTAGAACCCTTTTTCATGTGATTATTGATAGTTTTTATTTCTTCATCTGAAAACTGTCTATTCCTATCCTTTTCATTTGTCATTTGGGGAATGGTTTGATTTCTTGTACATTTGACTTAATTCCTTAGATATTTCGGAAATTATATCTCTGTCAGAGAATTTTTTGATAAATTTTTTTCCAGTTTGTTGCTTCCCTTCTAATTTTGTTTTATTTTGTTCAAAACCTTTGTAATTTAATGTAATCAAAATCATTAATTTTACATTTTGTAATGTTCTCTATCTCTTGCTTGGTCTTAAATTCCTTCCTTTCCCACAGATCTGACAGGTGTACTATTCTATGTTCCCCTAATTTATTTATGATTTTGCTCTTTATATTCAACTCATTTACCCATTTTGAAATTATCTTGGTCTAGGATGTAAGATGTTGATATAAACCTAGTTTTTCCCACACTGTTTTCCAATTTTCCCAGCAGTTTTTGTCAAATAGTGAGTTCTTATTCCAAAACTTGGGATCTTTGGGTTTATCAAACATTAGCTTGCTGAGTTCATTTGCCTCTAGTCTTGAATAGACTCTTAAAATTCACCAGTTTATTGATTTTTTTAAATTGAGACTTGCAGGAGGAAACTAGACACTACATTTTTTTTTTTTGCAACATAGTGGGGAGTAGGAGGGAAGGAATGGAAGGCAGGAAGGATTGAGCAGACTGTTGTCATCCTTAGTTACTGGTTTTCTGAACCTACCCTACTATCTCCCACCCCATTGTCTTCCAGATCATTTTCTTCCATTCTATCAGCTGTCTTCTATATGGATACTTTCATCAACAAATGATTGTATAACACTTTCTCCCTGGTACTCAAGCTTTTCCTTCCTAAAAGGTTCTTAATGTTCTTTTTAACACCCTTGCCTTCTACTCTATCTACTTTTATTATATAAAACTATAAACCATATGAACTATAAAATGTAGAACTAAAATGGGCCTCAGTGATGAACTAGTACAATCCACTTATATTACAGAGGAAGTAATAGACTCAGAGTGATTATGTGCCTTGCTTAAGATTATAAGTATGTAGCAAAGCCAAGATTTGAATCCATAACCTCTGCTCCAGATCCCCTTGATATTTCTTTGTATATAAACACAAGGAATACAAGTAGTATACAAGTCACAATTGTTCTGCTTTCAGTGTGAACATTTGTGTTTCGGATATAGACAAATGCTATAAATCAGGTTTTGATTTATTCTTTTTTGATTGCCCAAGTTTAAGAAAGAAATGGAAATAATATCAATAATGCAGATTTAACTTAAAAGTATATCCTATGTACAAAGAAGGTCAGTTATTAAAGATTTACTAGCACACCATTGGATTCAAGGTAATTACAAAAACATCTGGGACAGTTGCCTCAGTATTTATAATCTAGTTAGTGAGACAGAGGATCCAGCAAACTTAAAAAATTAGTAATAACTCTAGGGAGAATATGATAACGGAGTTCCAGGTGAGTAGAATATTCAAAAGCAAGAGGAGATTGAAGAGAAAAAAAACATGTTCAGTTAGTCAAGAGAGGCCTCAAGAAAGGTGGCATAAAAAGAAAAAAAAATGGATATAAAAGATATGGTAGAAGGAAAATAAGCAGACAGAGCTAATGAAAGGTCAATGATAAGTATACTTTAGAAGATGGGGAGCAAAACATCAAAGAAATTTCTAATCTGAGTTCCTAGGAAATAATGATAGACTGTAAAGAGATAGGGAGTCTCAGAGAAGAGATGAGAAAATACATCTCCCTTCTTTCTTTGAAAGGTACAGGATGATAAGTATATAATGTTATATATTCCATCAGTCTCTGTTGATTGGCTAGTTAGCTTTGCTGAAATTGTTTTGGTTTTTTTTTTTATTTATTTATTTTTTTTAAAACCCTTACCTTCCGTCTTGGAGTCAATACTGTGTATTGGCTCCAAGGCAGAAGAGTGGTAAGGGTAGGCAATGGGGGTCAAGTGACTTGCCCAGGGTCACACAGCTAGGAAGTGTCTGAGGCCGGATTTGAACCTAGGACCTCCCGTCTCTAGGCCTGGCTCTCAATCCACTGAGCTACCCAGCTGCCCCCTTGTTTTGGTTTTTTTTTGTCCCTCTTTTCCACCTCTTTTGCAAGGGAGGGCTAATTAAGTAGGGGAGGGAGAGACATATATTCAGAAATGAAGGTGATATAAAACAAACATGTACATAAAATTAAAATTGAAAAGGAAAGAAATGAGAAGAGTTAGTTTTGAAACGAAGATGTTCAGTTTGATTTTAGACATGCTGAGATGGCAAGATCTTTAGCCAATAGGTAGTTGGAGAAACATTCCTGGAATACAAATGAGAGATCAGAAAACTATAGATGTCTATTTGGAAGGCATTTATATAGAGAAGACAACTGAAGTCACCTATGAGCAAATAAGTTCTTCAAATACAAGGGCACATACAGAGAAAAGCAGTGGGTCAAGAACTAAACCTTAAGGAACAGCAATAGTTGAAGGGAAGGAGGAAAAAATGAAGAAAAGGAACAGAAAAGGAGAAAGATTGGCAAACTAAAATAATGTACTGCAATTCTTAAAAACATGAAATTCAAGGAGGAGAGAATTATAAGATGGGGACAATTAGGGCAACAAATATAACCAAGGTCAAAGAGAACAAAGAAAAGATAGTATGGCTTTGGCAATTAGGTTGTTGATCTTTTAAATAAGATTTTCATTATTGTGATGAGGATAGAATCCAGATTGCCAGTAATTTAGGAGTAAATTAATTGGAACAGGAAGTTCTGCAGTGAAGTAAAGTGAAAGTAAAGAGAGAAATAGAATAATCTTTAAAAGGGTTTCAATAGAGAGAAATAGAACAGACTTTAAAAAAGGGGGTCTGGGGCTTGAATTTTTTTTCTTACTAAATAAGAAAAATTTGAATGTACTTAAATTGAATTTAATGAAAAATACATTAGATGCCTAATATGTTCAAGGTATTGTATATATTTAAGAAGAGAAGAAGCTTAGGAAGGGATAGAGATAAAGAGGTAAAAGATAAAGACAAGACTGGAGAGGAAGAAATTAAAAACACTAGAGAAAAAAAAAACAAAACCTTCTCATTAGGTGGGTAGGAGAGAGCAATAAACTTCTCTGGAGTCTCAGAGGTAGCAAGAAGGAATCCCCCAGGTGTATATAGGGAGGTCAGAGCTGTTTATAGATAGCTATGGGTGTCACCATTAACAAACCTAATTCAAAACCACTTCCACAGTGGCTAAAGATTTGTGTCTTATCTCTGAACTTCAAGGCTAGTCAGGAGCAGTTACTCCCTTCAATAGCTAATATTAACTATTACAAATCATACTAGCCCTTCTTCTTCTGCTTCATTTCCTCTTTATTGGCCCATCCATTGGCTCTTGTCAATAGAGTAGGTTCATTTTCCTACCCTGGTGCACAAAATCTAGATTTCTTTCTCCTGAGGTCTCTGGACCTTTGACAGTCGACCCTTGCTAGTCCTCATTTGCCCCCTCTGTAAAGTAAGGGAATCAGGCGTGATGGTCTCAGGTTCTAAGGTTCCTTCCAGCTCTGAATCTGTGATTCAATAATCCCTCTGCTTGGACTTGGCTGATGTTATGTGCACATTTGCACACCAGGTGGCAACAGAATCCAAGATGGACCCACAACCAATGATGCTACCTCAAGACACCAACTAAGTCCGCAGTATGGAGTCTGGAAGCAAGATGTTGAAGCCAGATTCCTGGGGAGCTGTCTTTGGGCCACAGATTTGGATCACTCAAACTATGGACAGCCTCCAGGTCCAGAGGCTTAGGTCATGTGAAGGATGTCTAGGGAAATGAAAATGCTTACAGACATTCTACTTCCCCACTCTTCCCCCAGAGCTGGGAAACTGAAACCCAGGACCCCAATAGACCATCCAGGCTGCTCCTCATGCCTGCGCATTACAGGAAGTATCCAGGAAGAAAACCAGAGAGGCAAAGGCTCTTCAGTCCAAAAGGATCATCAATCCATCTCCCTCTCCCATTTCAGTTCCTCAAAAAGGATTAAGCCTTTGCAACAACCATCATTCTCCATGTAATTCAGGAAATAGGTGGTAGGGACTGAGGCTCTCTCAAACCAAAGGGAAATACAGACATGAACACACACCACCTTGAATGCTGTGGGCCAGTTTCTTCTTTATCCCTGATTTTTTGCCAAGTAGTTCATTGCCTATCAGAACAGAGGTCACTATCCAAGATTTTGTCTGGGTGCTTATCTTCTTCCCTCAACATTGCTTTGTATCTTAACATCTTGTTTTAATGGGAATAAATCCTTCATTTGTAGGCAGAGGGCCTGGGTATGAATCCTGGCTCTGTCTTTTGTCACCTATGTGACCTTGGGCAAGGCATAAACTATTTTAGGCTCAGTTTCCTCCTCTGTAGCATGACGATTTAGTCTAAAATTAGGAATTCTTAGATTTCAAGAAATCGGTGGACTTGCATAGGGGAAAAATTATATCTTTATTTCAATAGAATTCCATAATCATACAGATTTTATTTTATGCATTTAAAAAACATAATTTTGAGAAGAGTTACAAAGGCTTCACTAGGCTGCTGAAAGTGTACATGAGATAAAATGAGGTTAAGAAGTCCTTTTCTAGATGACTTCTAAGGATATTTCCAGTTCAAAATCCCTGGGATTTAATGATGCATCCCCACTTTTCTTCCCCCACTAAAAATCCTAAGGACCAGCAAATGCCTGGCCCAGGGTAAGCAATGGGGGCAGGAGCAGGGAAAGGCTATGATGAGAAAGGGGATGAAAAGTATATAAAACAGGAGAGTGGGGTCTTGGTGTGGGAGAGAAAACAATAAGAGGGCAAAAAGAGTCCATAAATGTGGGGAGAATGGAGAGCACATAAAATGGTGAAGAAAAGGGATGTCAAAAGGCAAGTGGAGGTAAACAATATCAGAAAAGATTGAGGAATGAAGGGTTCACAATGACTGGACTACATAGGATAACCCCTCTGGTTGGTAGTTTATAGACAGACTTTATTGCTTCTTCCATAGAGGGAAGCCTATGGGCTGATAGCATAAGAAAGAGTCAGTTCTCACCCTCCTGCACACATATTCCTCATTTCACAAATGAGGAAACTGAGGCCCAGTGGGAGGAACATTCCCTAGGACTCAAGGATTCACAGTAAGCTTGGCCCCTTGGCCCCATAGCCAAAAGAAGGGGAAGATCTCCTCATGGAAATCCACTGAGAAATTGAAGATGAGAGTTTCTCTCTGTGCATCTGAAAAGGTTAGGTTTCCCCCTTCAAAATCCAGAGAGACCTCCAGCCTCTCAAGGGGACTGCTCAGAGTCAATGGGGTCTCTGGGGTGGTGAGAGCTTCATAATATCCCTGCAGCATCTGTATAGCCCAGATCCCTCCTGAGGGGGAAAAGCTGATTTCTCCCTTCCTTCTTCCAGAGGCCCTAAAAACCCCAACAGCCCAACCTTCCATTGAGCCCACTCCCACACACACCTCCCAGCAATGCTTCCCAGAGCTGAAGGCTTCCTGGCCCAACACGCAAAAATGGGAGTCAAATCTCTCAGCGCTGTAGGGCAACTTCTGCGGGTTTTCTGTGAAGGATAAGGTCTTCTGGTCCGGAGAGATCAACAGATGGCAGTTGGCTGTGTCTGGGTTAAGAGTCAGCTGCACTGTTGGAGAGTAAGGAGTTGGGGAAGAGGGTAGGGAGAGGGGGTGTGGGAGAGGTAGGGAGACCACCGACAAGGGAGAGAGGATGTGGGCAAGAGGAGAAGAAGATGGTGTTAGAGTTCTAGAGGCCAGTCTGCATCTTATAACTCTTGACCCCAGAAGAAAAGCATTCCTTGGAGTTTTTCCACCCCAGCCACCATCAATGACAGCACAAAAACATGCTGATGTTAGAAGTACAGTAAACAGGAGGCCTGCAAGATACTCTCTCATCCAAGGACATGGCCATTCACCCACCTTTCCTTTTCTCCAATTCTGATTGAAGACGCTCTAGAAAGAGAAAAGAGAGAAGTGAGCATCTTCCATCTTGCTTCTTCTAGAGAGACATTTTCCTCCCTCTGGCTTTTTGGGTTATAAACACACACACGTAGGCTTGTAAAATCAATCATCTACAACTACTCACTATCCTATATAATCATATACAGCCAGTCACATACATCCCATGCAACATTTCATACGGTTTATAACCCTAAGTTCCAATTTTTAACCTAAAAATATATAAAAGATGATTTGTTTCTGTTTCAATCAAACACACCAAAGTTTGATTGTAGGCTAAAGTCATCATGGCAGAGCTGGTCTGAGGGTCAGGTAGACCTAGATTTAACCTCTGCCTCTGCTGTACACTGGATGATCGAGACAATTCCTTATCCGGAACTCTCTATGCCAGTGAAATCACGGATCAGATCCCAAACCCCTTGACCTTTAACCTTAGATTATGATGGGAGTCAGCTGTGATTTTGGCCAATTACAAGCTTAGTTTTGTCCAGAAGTGACCATTAAAATTTAATTCTTATACTAGAGACATATATATGTATACACACACACATGCAGAAATAGTGTGTATGCATTGTATAAATAAATAGCCACAGATATATACATGCACATAGATATAGATATAGATATGTGGATATGTATATATGTATATATATAGAGAGAGATGTATACACATATATGTATATATACCACATGGGAAGCACTACATTGCATATCTATATTTGTAGGTATCCACCTACATGTGAGCATATACATATATATGCTACAGTGGAAAAAGCACTGGCTCTGAGTTCAGCTGCTACCTCTGATGTTTATTCTCCTCTCAACTGGGCAAGTCATTTACCCTCCTGGACTTGGCTCATTTTTTTTTCCATCCAGAAGATGAGAGTGTTTGCTAGAAGCAAAGAGGCTGGATCTATGATGGTACCAGGGAAAGGAGCTCCTATTGAGAATTTTCCTCTACCAATTTAGATTTCACTTTCTAGTCTTGGAGAGTTGCTTACATGTGTATATGCGATCTGAATCTCACATGCAAATATGATCCGGTATCTCAACACACATAGGAATATTTTTTTTTCCTGTTCTCTCTCCCCATCTCTCTATGTCTCAATGCATCTTCCTCTCTGTTTCTCTTTCTCTTTCTATCTCTCTGGCTCTCTCTTTCTCTCTATCTCTCTGTCTCTGTTACACACACACACACACACACATCATAGGTCTGGGTCCTATACTGTTCTAGTGGTTCTTCTGACCTGTGAATTGCCTCAGATTCTTCTGCAGGACCCAGCTCTTCGCAGAGAGGTGCTGGACTCTGTGTCTCAGCTCTGGGAATACAGCAGCAGAGTCTGTGGCCATTGGCATCTCAACCCTGAAAAAACAGATGATACTAGAATTGCTCTAGAGCCAAAGCCTGGGTACCATAAAAGAGTGGGAGCAAATGAATGGTCCTAGGGGTCCTCCCTCTCTTGGCTCTGTGGTTTTAAGGCCCTCCCAATCTTAGGCACCAACTGTTTTGCCACTTCTGGGCAATAAAGGCCAGTGTTTTCCCTCTTGAACAAATAGATATTCTCCTCCTTGGTTGATATTCTACTAAGGTTCGGGATAGATTCAGAAAAGGTCCATGTGGTTCAAGGGAAGTTGAGACACAAAGTAATGGAGGTCCAAGTTACATGCATGGGAAAATGGAGAGTAGTCACCAAATAGGCCACCAATGGCAACAGTTCACTTCTATACCTTTGGAAACAAAGTCCTTCCCTAGCAACCTGTTACAAAAAGACTGTGTTTGACCACTTTATCCTCTCATTGAATCTAACCAAATCAGGAAAAGAACTTCATGCTAGCACCACCATCTCCATAAACCCCTGCTCCCAACTTTAAGAACAGATATTTCAAGGCTAATAGCTCTGTTATTCTCATGCCTGTCTTTAGCTTATGATATGCTTAACATAGCACATACTTCAAAATACTTTTTCATTCATTCATTCATTATTTTCACTCAGAGCAAAAGATAAAGGAGATTTGTGGCCCCTTGGAATATAACTGGTGAAAGAGAAAATAAGCTCCAAGAAGGGTCCAGGAATGTGGCCACTGGGAGGATCAAGAAGACCTTGGGAGTTTTCTGCCCTGACAAAAGGTTCGCTGTCCAAGGAGGAAAGTTGGGCAGGGGATAAGGAAGGCAAGGTTGAGGGCTGATTAGCCATGGGAAGAAGTGCTCAACCATCTGGGGGACTGAAACAAAAGGGGCAGAAAATTCTTCCCCAGTAAAAATAAATGGTCTCTAATCTCCATCCTGAAGCAAAGCCCCAGTTGTCTCCCTCTAGTTCTGGCTCTGATGAGGAGGAGGTCATTGTGTGATGGGGGGAAAGAGTAGGTTATAGAATAAAGTCTTCAACTCATGGTTGGCATGAAGGATGGAGGGGATGGTACAAAAGAAAGGCTCCTACCTGCATAGTATGTTTCCGGTGTCCTAGGAGAGAGGGGAAAAGAAAGAAACTCAGTATCTGTGGTGAGAACAAGAGACCCACCTTCCCACACTTCCCCAACCCCTGCTCATGCTAACTCTGATGCGGCGTCAGAATGGTATCTCTTGTCCATGCTTAGTGATAGAAAATGCCTCACTCCATAGTCAACCAGTCAGCAGGTATTTATTAAAAGTGTTTACTATATCCTGTGTACTGTATTAAGTGCTGGGCCATAAAGAAAGACAGGACTGCTCCCCACCTTCAAGGAACTCCCATTCTAATGGGAGAGACAACTCACAAATACATGGTATATATTACACACACACAGAGTAGATGGAAGGTAATCTTAGAGGCGAAAGCCCTAAGAAGCTGGGCAATCCAGAAGGGCCTCCTGCAGAAGGGGAGATTTAAGTTGAGACTCAAAGGAAGGCGGGACAGCTGAGAAGTAACAAAACATTCCAAGTACTGAGTTTGAGGAATAGCAAATGGACCAGTGTAGCTGTATTCCAGAAGAAATGGAGGAAAGTATAAGAAGACTATAAAGGTAGGAAGGGGCCAGGTTGTGGAGGCCAAACAGAGGACTGTATATTTGTTCCTGAAGGTAATAGGGAGCTACTGGGGTTTGTTGAGTAGGGGTTGACATGGTTGGATCTACACTTTAGGAAAATTACCTGGGCAGCTGGATGGAGAATGAATTGGAGTTTGATGAGACTTGAGACAAGGAGAATAGTTACTATAATACTCTATTGCAAAAATGCAGGTGAGATGTATAGGTATATGGATCTAGGCTAGCTGTCATGTGCTCTATCTGAAATATACTATGAAGAAGAAATTATAAAAAAAAGAAAGAAATTATAAGATTTGAAAATATATTGGATATTTGGGGTGAGTAAGAATAAGGAATCAAATATGACGCTTGGGAAGCTGTAATGTCCTTGACAGTAAGTGGGAAACTGGTGGAGGTGGGAAGGGAAGAAGAGGATATGGAAAATTAATAGTGAATTATGACATTTTTTGTGAAATAATTTCCCCTTTTAGCACCACCAAGGTCAATCTGACTCTAAGCTGAGGCTACACACAGGCTATGAAAATGGGTTGGGATCTTTTGTCTTTGTTAAGGAGAAAAGGATTAAGAGCAGGGTTGACCAGCCAAGGCAAACTGTGATTAAGGGTGGGCTGAGCTGCCATGTTGAAATCACTTAAAAAGTACAGTGGTCCAGCCATGTGGCAGAATGTACTGGCATCTTCTGGGTCCCAGCAAGGACCTCTCTTGTGAGGAAGTAATAAGGGAGAAGATGAGGCCTCTAAGTATCTGTTCAGTGGCTATTTACCAATCAGAGATGGCTTGGGATGTCCTGGAGAAAGCCTGAGTGGTGAGCTCACCAGGGATATATATAGACTAACACCAGAGGAAGAGTCCTTTTTGGATTGTGGAGAGAGTCAACTGACCAAAACATCTTGATTTAATTAATTAATAATGACTCATTTCTATTATTATACATTTATTATAATTGAGAATTGTTAAATTAATAAATGACAATAAGGAAATTCACCTCTTGAAAATTTAAGTGGCTTCAGGGGAATATGAGTTCAATTTGAGGGGGAGAATATTCAATTCTATTTGATATGTTGAGTTTGAGGTACCTACAGAGAGTGGTGTCTGTGTATAAGGACAAACTAGGAGTATGCTTCCTGTAGAGCCTTTTGAAGGCAGGGGGAGTGACAGGGGGCTAAATCCCAGATGTGATTTTATCTCATAGTTTGGTACAGGGGACAGGGAAAGGATTAGTTCCTTCCCTCACTAACTCCAACTCTCTATTGACAAATGGGCCCTTCTATTTCCCTGGGCTGGGGGAGAGGAAGTAAGTTCTAGTGTCCTTCCTCCAGATAGAATCAGGTCTTAAAACAGACCCTGCCACCTTCTCAACCCTGGAATGTGGATCCAGGAATTTAGCTCGGACCAACATTCTGTGAGAACTCTGTAAAATGACTGAGTAAAGGCTTTAGTGTTAAATAAAGCTTATTGTGAATATAGAAGAGATATTTCAGAGCCTAGGAATTGTCTATAATAAAATAGACTTAACTACTTTTGCTTGTTTTTTATTTCCATATAAAAAGATAAGGTAGGGGGTAGCTAGGTGGCTCAGTGGATAGAGAGCCAGGCCCAGACACAGGAGCTCCTGGGTTCAAATATGACCTCAGACACTTCCTACGCAAATCACTTACACCCCACCGCCCTGGCCCAGCCCTTATAGCTCGTCTGCTTTGGAACCAATACACAGTACAAGTTTTTTAAAAAAAGATAAGGTACATTGAATCCATCTGGGCCAGGTTTGGGCATTATTCCCAGGAGTATGGCATAATGGGAATGAGTGATGAAATGTTTGAAAAAAAACATCAGGGAGAAAATCTGGTAGATCCAAGGCGGTTGGTGTGCAGAACAGAAGCAGAAATCAGAGCTGATGGAATAATCCAAGACAGAAAGATCAATGAGACCAAGAATGAAACAAAAGTTTAGCATTCTTGCAGGGAGAGAGCTGCTTACATGGAAGAGCATGGAGAATATGGTAGGAAGACAGGAGAATCCTCATGTCACAGATATGGGAACATGAGTTAAACGGATGACAGATGATTTTGAGGGAAACACAATGTTTTTACCAGAACTCAGATTAGTGAAAGTGGGATCAAGGAGGCAAAAACCTTACTTCACTGGGGCAAATTTAATATGGAAGAAACACTAAATAAAGTAACTAGAAAATATTCTTTGTCTTATTTAATCCTGATCTAACTCCTGCCTTAGTGATCTGGTGATATTGAGGTCAACTTAGAGGATAACACCTTCTAAAAGAGATCTTTCTTAATCCCCACACCCCACTCTATTCACAGCATCATAAATTTAGAGCTAGAAGAGCAACTCTAGGCCATTGAGTCCAAACCTCTCATTTTACAAACAAGGAAGCCGAGTCACAGAGAGGTTTATGGGACTTGCCAAGAGTCATACAGCTAGTAAGTGGCTTAGACGAGATCTGATTGCTGACTCTCTCGTCAGTGAATTCTTCCACTTGAAATCAGTTGTATTTACTTCTCTATATACATCTTGAATCCCTTACAGGAAAAGGTAAGTTCTATAAGCATAATGTGGCTTTGGGATATTATATGTGAGTATGTGGTCTAACACAGTGCCCTATACATAGAAGATATTTGATAAATCTTTGCTGAAATAAATTGTTGACTGAAAAATGAGAATTGATGGATTAACCTCTACTGTACACTGTATATCTGAAATTCCCTCTTACCATATTGAAGGTTAAATGTGCATTAAAAGTGGTTAAAAGTCCTGAAAAGACAATGATGAACAAAGGGAGGGAAAAGGAAGAGGGGACAAGAGGCAAAACCCAGAAGCAAAATCCTAGCTGGAGATTCTTTTAATTCTGGCTTCTTTCCTTGCCTGGGGATTTCTCCCTTCATCCTAGATCTAGAGTTTCCTTCCCTGAACTAAGCCATGCTCCCAAAGGTCTCCTGCTTGAGCCCAAGCCTCCTTCTTTCCCCTTACTTCTGAAAGCTCCAGTACTGGACACTGGCGCTGCTCCTCCACTTCAGCCATGAGGTTGCGGAGGTGTGACACTTTGCTGGAAAGCTGGGTGCTGAACTGTTCCTTCCATTCAGCAATATCCCTGTTGAGCTCTTCCATTTGGACCAACAAAGACTTCTCCTGGTCTTTTAGAAACTCTTGCATTGTTCTGAAGTTGTTTGTCACCTTTTCCATCTCCACACTGATTAGATTCTGAAGAAAAGAGAAGACCAAGATGCTCCAAATCAAGGATCCTTTCTAGGTCCCTGTATGAGTAGCCTGCCTAGATTTGGAGGACTCTTCTGAATTGTGAAGTCCTGGTGTTCTTTTTATTTCTGGGAAAGGAAGGAAAGAAGGAATAAAGCAAGTTCCTAAATAACACTCTTCATCAAGAATGTCCACCACAAACCCCAAGGCAGATTAGATCAATCCACCTCTAGAAGGCAAGAACTTTGAGCCAAAGTCATATAATATAGTTTTATTCAAGGACCCTGGACACATGCCCTAGGATATATGTATGTATATACATGGGAATTTGTTCATGTGTATACATGTCAAGTTGTATGGTTTCTCTCTATCTCTATCAAACAACTTGCTGGACTTGGCTGAAGACCAGAGGCTGCAATTTCCTCATTCAAATCAATTAAATCCAATGCAAAATTCATCTTCTGTAAAATAAAAAGTTGGGTTTAGTACTTTCTAAGGTCCTTCTGATTAGGCTTCTATGAGTCTAAGTGAGGGGAGCAGTGGAACAACTTGGGGTATCCATAACACAGTACCTACCACTTTCTTTTGTGTTTGTAAAAGCAACTCTACCCTGACCACAGCCAATAGCAAAGAGTCAGGACCATGAAGATTTCTGCCCAATATATCCTAAGGGATTTGAAAAGGGAGAAGGTGGAACAAGTTGAATCATAAGAAGGTCAGAGGGTCAACTCCTTCTTTCTCTTCCTCAGCTACCCCAGTGTCTCTTTTCTCATAGACCAAAGTGCAGGTATCAAGTTGTCCACCTACCAGCATATCCTGGATCTCTCGTTCACCACACAGCTTGGTCTCTAGGGTTTCTTCTTTTTTTGTCTTCAGAAATGCCAGTTGAGTTGACAATTTATCCTAGAAAATATACTTTTATGTTTATCTGGCAGCTTTGTTTCTCCCACAATACCCAGTCTGGGCTCCAGATAAACTCTATAGCCTTAATGATTCCCTGAGCCAAAGGGGATAGTCCAAAGAACTAAGTTCATAAAGTCCTCCCAGAAAGAAGGCTGAGCCCATGTGAGAGACTTGACAATCTGACCTGGCTGTGATGAAACAGGTTAAGGAATTTCTTCTAGAAAGAAGTAAATAGATAAGTAGATAGACAGATAACATAGATGGACAGACAGGCTGATGGATAGATGGATGTATAGATAAGTTGATAGACAGATAGGTAGGTAGGTAGATAGATAGATAGATAGATAGATAGATAGATAGATAGATAGGTAGGTGGATAGATGGATAGATGGATAGATGGATAGATAGATAGATAGATAGATAGATAGATAGATAGATAGATAGATAGATAGATGGATAAATGGATAGATAGATAGATAGATAGATAGATAGATAGATAGATAGATAGATAGATAGACAGACAGATAGATATGTAGATGAACAAATAAGATGTATTTATTATATGGACACATATATACATATATACCCACACTCATACATGTATATGTGCTGGGAGTCATCAAGCCACAACGCCTTGACAAAGTCACTCATGGTAGCTAAGGAGGCCACAGAGTGGCCCTTGGCAAGATGGGACTGCCCACTCTATGCCCTTTGCATAACCTCTCTCATTAACATCCCTCACCTATGGAATTGACATGATTACTATTCCCCCTAGTCTCAGAAGGAATAATACAAAAGCAAAATACCTGTACTCATTTCCCAAAAACATCCCCAAAAGATCAGACCCTCAAACCCAGTCCCAAAAGACTACCATGGGTTAACTTTTACTTAGGTACATAATTCCAGTAAAACTGTAGCTACAAGCCAAACACAGAACTTTCCCACTCACAGAAACTTATTCTCATAAAGCCAGGATACAAATCAATCATAAAGGCTCATACAAAACATGCAGGTACACCAAGCTTCAACATGCCTCAGTGACTTGATTCTTCCCCTTGAGAAACTCCCTAACTGAAAAATGATCAGTCTAATATTAAATCTGAATTCTGTTCCCAGTACCTCTCAACCTCAATGATATGATTATTGAATTGTCTTTAAGAACTTCTGATTGGTTATTTATTTTTATTAAAAATAATAAGTAAATTTCCTTGACTGTTTGTAAGCTCAAAACTCCTCACAGGGTAATGAGAAAATTAAGCCACCTATGATAAAATCATCTATCTTGTGTGAAACCTTTATGCTGTCAAGAATCTGTAATCACAATACAAGAATATAGAATGTTAATCAAGTGATTTGTTAAAAGTTAATGTATAACTTTTCCAGATATCTCTATTTGGACATGAAAATGGGTATAAAAATAAACATCAAGCCTGGGTATGGCGGAGCAGCTATCAGATGCAAAGCATGCCCATGGCCATAAATATACAGCTGTCTTCTGTTTGTTATTTTCTTGACTGATTGTTCACCACCTGTTGGGAACCCCTGGAGTCATGAATAAGGCTGGACCTTGCCCATGGCATATATGCATATATACAAGCATGTCTGTAAATATTTTTCCCATTATTCAAAGGCTATCCCCATACACAGGGTTAGAAATTTCTCCTCCTGAAACATTCTCCTCAGTCACAACATACATTTAGACTTTCCACCATGGCCTATCCTCTGTACCACTGATGTGTTCTCGTTTCCCACTATTTTATCATCTCTATAATATTTTGGATCTTGCAGCCTGATATAGTAGGCAAGCATTCAATTTAGAGTCACAAAAATGGAGTTGGCACTTAAGATTGGCCAATTCAGGTACAAGCTGACTATTACAGAGTGCGAAGATATATGTAGATACTGTTTGCAGCAAATAATACCTATACACAGTAGACTCACTGAATCCAGTCTGACTTATCTTGACATTATGACCATAATCTTACAGTCTCTATTTCAAGTCAAGAAGCATTTATTAAATGCTTATAGTGTACCAAGCACTGTGCTGTTGTTTTTTGTTTTTTGTTTTTATTTTTGAACTGAGGTCTTCTTATCCCAGGGTTTTTTCCCCCAGATTACCTCAGCACAATTTTCAATCATTGTTTTCTGACATTTTTGATCCATGTTTTCTCCCATCCTCCAACTCTACCACTTCTCCAAGATGGCAGGCAATATGATAGAGGTTGTTGACGTGTTATCATACCATACATTTTCCCATGTTCATTATATTATAAAAGAGGATTCATATTGTTTACACTACAGAAAAATTCATGGAGGAAATAAAGTTAATAATGGTATACTTCAATCCACCAATCTTCATGCAAACTTCACCAATTCCTTCTATAGCAATGGATGGCCTTTTTCATTATGAATCCCTTGGAATTGTCTTGGATCCTTGGATTCTTGCATTGCTGATAATAGTTAAGTCATTCACAGTTGTTTGTCGTACAATATTGCTGTTACTGAGTACAATGTTCTCCTGATTCTGCTCACTTCACTTTGTATCACTTCACATTTGTCTTCTAAGGGATTTTTGTGACCAACTTGCCATTTCTTATGGTGCAATAGTATTCCATTACAATAAGTCTGAGATCATAATTGCCACTCCTGCTTTTTTAACTTTAGCTGAAGCATAGTAGGATTTTCTTCCAGCCCTTTACCTTTATTCTGTGTGTCTCCTTATTTTAAATATCTTTATTGTAGACAGCATATTGTGGGATTTACTTTGCTGTTGTTCAGTTATGTCTGACTCTTCATGACCCCATTTGGGGTTTTCTTGACTAACATAGTGAAGTGGTTTGCCATTTCCTTCTCCAGCTCATTTGACAGATGAGGAAACTGAATCAAGCAGGGTAAAGTGACTTGTCCAAGGTCACATAGCTAATAAATATCTGAGGCCTGCTTTAAACTCAGGAAGATGAGTCTTCCTGCCTCCATGCACTATATGTACTATGGCACCACTTAGACACCCTAAGCACTAGGAATGAAAATACCAGTAGAAAACAAGACAATCCCTACCTTCATGGATTTTACATCCTAATAGGGAAAGACAACACATAAATGGATGCTGCAAAGTTGGAGGTTGGTTAGGTAAAGGTACTAGCTTAGGGAACATCATAAAGAAAGTCCAGAAAGTCAGGAGGACAGCCTGGAGAGGTTATTTAACCTCTAATTTAATGCATAAAGAGCTAAGATCCCAGAAATGGGGAAGAGATTTGCCAGGGCAGAGCAGAGGTCAGTGGCACAGATCCTCTGACTTCCTTGTTTCCAGGTTCATTACTGACTCCACTGTATCAACTGGCCACTTTGGGTTCAAGTCCTGCTTCTGTCCACTTTCTATGTGACCATAGTATAGACACTAAACCTCCTAGGCAACTCTCAGAAACTCTAGTTACAGACACTGCCCACCTACATCAGTGGAAGGATGATTCATACTAAGAGTTTTGTTCACAGATCTAAACAACTTTTAAAAATAAACATTTTTTAGACTAAAATGGGACAGGGAGGATGATGATGATGATGATGGCGATGATGACGGTGAAAATTATGATGATGATAATGATAATGAATAGCTAACATGTAAATAGCATTTTAAGTTTTGCAGAGACTTTCCCTAGGTTACATCATTTGATCTTAAAAGAACCCTGCAGGGTAAGCACTATTATTCTCCCTCTTTTACAGATGAGGAAACTGAGGCAAATAAAGTTTGAATAGCGTTCCCAATGTTACATAGCTAGTAATTATCTTGGGCAGACAATTGTCTAAATTGTCTAAATTTGAACTCAATTCTTCATAAGTCCAAATCCAGTGTTCTATTCATTAAACCATCTAGCAATCTACAATCTATTTACAATCATATGATTTTTAGGGGGAAAGGAGGAAAGAAAATATTTATTAAGCATCTACTATGTTCCAGTCCCTGTGCTAAGTGCTTTACAAATATTATCTGATTTGAGTCTCACAGCAACCCTGTGAAATAGTTTTATTTTCCCCACTTTATGGATGAGGAGACTAAGGTAGACAGAATAACTTGCCCAAAGTCACACAGCTAGTAAGTGTCTGAGGCTAAATTTGAACTTATATTTTCCAGCCTCCAGGGCCAACACTCTACCTACTGTGCCATGTAGCTGCTTCTAAATTTTCATTTTGGCATGTCATATAACTTGGGAAGGGAACGGAAGGGAACGGGCTTTCTGAATATTTCAAATTCTGGGCTGTGGATTAGAGATCCTAATAAGCCCCAGGACTCAATAACTAAGGAAGCGGACCCAATAAATAGTGTTCTAGGGGTCCAATCCGGTGGACGTTACAGAGCACTCTAGCCTCCAGAGGGCAAGTTCTCCCATGCCCCACATCACCTCCCTTTCCAGTTTTCCTTTATATGTTGTCTTCTCTCATTAGAATATAAGATCCTTCAGGGAAGAGACTATCTGTCCTCTTGTATTTATATCTCAAGCACTCAGCACAAATATAGTAAGCACTTCATAAATGTTCTATCTATCCATCCATTCATCAATCCATCTATCTATCCATCTACCCAAGCTCAAGATGGACCGAAGTAGTCAAACCCACCCCCAGTGCCTGAGAATACTTACTGGGCAGTCCTGAACAGCCTCATTAACAGACAGCAGACGATGAGTGGCATGGACCCGGATGGCATGACACACCATGCAAATGGGCCTCTGATCTTCCTGAGAGAAAAGCTTCAAAGCTTCCCTGTGCGTGGCACATAACTTCGATGGAGAATCCATAGCTATCTGGAGCAGGAGCCAACAGACCAATGATTCCACCAATCTATGAAGCTGGCGTTTGGGTAGTAAGTCTCTCCGCAGGAAGGTCTCTCTGCACTGCAGACAGAAGGCTGCTCCCACTTCCCTCCAACCCAGCAGAAGCTAAGTCCATCACCCAAGGTCACTGGAATCCAAAAGTATTAGGCACAAACAAAGCATGTGGTTTTCTCCTCTGAAAAGAAAATAGAAATCAATAGCTGCCTAGCCCCTCCATAGGCAGCCCCGGGGTCTTGCAGTTGGTGATCTAACTGTGGCTCATCCTATCGGATCCTGTCTTGTTGGGAAAAGCTGGGGGACAGCTTCTGGGGAACCCATTCCAGTGTTGATTGGCTGACTCTTCCATGTGATTAAGTGAAAAAGAAGTCATGGACTCCGACCCCTACAACCAGTGAGAAATAACCGTTAAGACTATCAGCAATCAGGAAATATGAAACCACCAAGACTGTTTATGAAATGCTGCCTGAACCCTATTTCTTTCTAAGCTCTAGGATGCATTTAGAGTTAACCAAGTATCTTTTTTTTTAATCTTTGGCTTCTCTTCTTGGTCTCATCTCCTGAACACAGCCCAATTACATGCTAGGTCTGGGTCTGTTCTCCAGAAAATGCTCTATCTCCAGCTCTTTTTCCTGAGGCTTGTGACTAAGGAATAGAGAGAGGCCACACTAGCCAAGACAGACAGGGAGAAGGGAAAGGAAGTTGTGAGGATACTGTTATAGGTTATAAGATTTAGAGCAAGAAGATCATCATCTAATGCAACCTCTTTATTTTACAGAGGAGGAAATTGTACCTAAGAGAGGGGAAGTACTTTGTCTGAGGTTTCACTTAAAGTGCTAGAATGCTTGGGGTGAGAAGAATTAAGGGTTAAAGATGATGTGTAAGAACACTGCTTCCTCCTAGTTTCTAGGGTGCCTATCTCTGTCTCAAAATTTTCACCAACTTGTTCCCTTCTGGGTAGGAAAGTAAGGGAGAGGGTTTCCCCTAGGGAGAAACTACAGGAGGCCTTTCCAGTGCCAAATGGAAGCCCCTCTTCTTCCCAAACGACTCAGGCCTCCCAACAACTACCTACACCTACCTGTCCAGCAACTTACGAGTCTAAATAAGAAACTGAGGGCAGGAGGATTTTGGTTTCATAGCCTGTACTGCCGGACCTGAAGCACTTTTTCCTAGATATCAGTACTTCCTAGGATGAGCTAGCTGCCAAAGAGATGTGATAGACTTGAGTCTCCTGCAGATCATAGGATGGCATGCTCTCCCTCAAGAGAAGGGACACAGAGTCACTACTCCTACAACACAACAGTGCCTAACCCAGGGTTTTCTGGAGATAGTTAGGTAACATCTTAAAGGAGGGACAAAAACATACCCTGTTTTACTTAGGGAAAGTTCTACCCTTCCAACAAGCTATGAGCTACTCCCCCAGTCTGTAGATACATACTAGCTTAGGTGAAACCCCTAAAGACAGGATGACACAACTGCTCTACTCTTCTCTCTACCCTACCCTAGAGACACCAGGAACTCTTACTTCTTGCTGAGAATTCCCTCCCCACTTCCATGCTTTTTCCCTAGAAATTTATGGCCCAAGAAAGGCCAAAGGTCAAGACAAGAACATGAGTCATATTGGACAAGACCATGTGCAGAGGATCTCCTTAGTTAATACCACTCCACTTCACTCAAGTTTCCTAAAAAGTCTTGGAAATTAGGTACTCCAGAAAGGGGAAAGGCAGACTGTAGGGAAGGAACAGAGACAAGGAAGCTACAACTTTCCCAAAGGCTGAGGTCCAAAGCCCTCAACCCTAACCCTGAAGTCAGACTACTTCTTTCTAAGATGGGGGAGAGAAAATGTCAGGAAAGCTAAAAGGTTTTTTTAAACAAAAATAGTTTAAAAGAGAAACATTCATCCAGCAGAGGGCGGCAGATAGTCACTAGTAGGAGGGACTTGGAAGCAGTTCCATTTCCCTCCAACATTTGGATTCCCCCCTCCCCCCCTTTAAATCCTGGATTTTCTTGCTATACCTCAAGAAGATGAATTATGGTATAGAGAAGAAGAGCTGAGGAGATATGAACTATAGGCTTGTAGATAAGAGGATGGGTATCAAAACAAAATAAATATTATGCTTTACATGGATATGCTTTTTGGAGTGTTTCCATATATCATTTATTTAACCTCCATAATAACTTTAGAAAGCAAAGCAACTATCAAAAAAATTGTAGAATTGAACTGTCCAGAATTCAGCATAAAAAAAGTCAAGGTAGTAGTGGTGGTCATTGCTGATAGATATTTATAATAAAGGTAGAAATGTGGACCAAAAAGATGGCAGGCAATGAAAATACCTTCTTCACTTTTGTTCTTGCTGTACTTCCTCTGCATCTTCCTAAAGGAATGCTTTGACAGAGTCCCTGAAAAGGGTTTTGGTGGGTACTGGATTGCTATCAGGGATTAAATAAGAATAAGAAAGAATTTTCTACTTCTAACTCAGATAGTTTTCTGAATCAATGTTGGACACAGACAGTCAAAAGAATGGGCTTGATTAGCCTAGGGCACACTGGATGGATTTTATTTGTCTATTTGTGCCATAGCTTAGACCATGGGGGAAAAAAAACAACAGCCACAAACCAACCATTATCAAGAAGAGGCTTTCTAGTCATTACATCTTAGCAGAAAGGAATCAAGATGGCCAATAAATGATGATACAGCAATGAAGTCCAGAAACTGATAACAGTGAGAAGCTCAGAGACTACAAAAGCAACAGAAGTATATTGAAACAATCATGAGGTTATCAACAGGGAATATCAGTAAATCTGTAGCATGAGAGAGGCAAATTTCCTGGTCACATGTATTTTCTGTTTATGTTCTTTCCCTCCTTGGTGGTTTCCACAAAGGGGGAAGCAAAGGGTGGAATTTTTCTCATCTGGTCCATAGACCCTGGTTTTGAATAGATACTGACCCACAAAGTGCTTTGGATCTAGGGTTGATTTTCTAGGATCAATAAACTAGAAAGAACACCCAAGATGCTATATACTCATTTTATTGAAGAGATTCAACCAGTTTAAATTATTTCCTCAAGACAAATGGCAAAATCAGCACTAAAATTAAACTCTTCTGATTTCTAGGTCAATGCTTTTTCCCACTATTCCATATGTATCTCTTGATCTCAGTTAGTTTTTTCTTGAACAGTTCATACCCAGCCTATGGTATTCCAAGTACCTTCTTGGGTACTATGAGAGCTTAAAAGAGAGAAACATCTAACAGGGATTCAGAACAAGGATCCTGAGAGATAGGTGGTTCTGTGGAAAGATCTCAAGAGAACAGAATTCTTGTCCACCTTTGCTGAAGACTTATTTTGTGACTTTAGGCAAGTATCTTCTCCTTCTAAGAACCATAATTTCCTCTTATGAAGATCTTCAAAGATTGTAGAGCCTTCAGATTTAATTCCTTAGTGAAAGCAGTGTAATTTAAAGGGGGAAATGAAGTTTTACTAGTAGAAAGCAGCTGTAGAATTTTTAGACCAAGAAGCCTGGGGACCTCCCATAGTTCCAAGAGCAGTAATTTATGATAAAGTGATTTGGGAGTATCAGGGGACAGAGATCCTGTTGAACTCTTGCAAGATCCATGAGAATCAGCAGGAATCCTGGGGCTCAGCTCTGCATATTCCCCTCAAACTTCAACAAATCATTTTCTCTTTCCTCTTAGGATGTCACAGTAGAACTTCTTAGGAGAATTCATATTTGTGAACCACCAGAACCCACTGGGGAGGACAAGGGGCCCAAGACTGGGGAGACAGCTGAGCCCAGTGCTATTCATCCCTGGGTATGGGTGGGATCTAAGCCTGGGACTGGACAGGGTGGAGAATTAGTATTTGTACACACTTCAAAGTCCCCACAGACTCAAAGCCAAGAGGTTTGGAAATTGTGCTGAGACAGCAGATCCTTTTTCTGCAGACATATCCATAAACGCTTAACAAATGACAATTTCAATGGAAGCTTTTAACACTTGGGCAAAAACCTGTCCACCCTTCAATTTCCAATATTAAATCTCATTTAAGCATTTTATGGAAGGTTAAGAATTTTTGCCACATGCATCAGAGAGATGCACGGTGGCTTGGATTCCCGCCCCCCCCCCTTTCTTTTTGAACCAATATCCAAACCTCAGCGGTTTCTGGTCCTGGGAGAACACTATGCCACATCAACATCTGTATGCAGTTAATTTCCCAAATGGGAGATGGTCACCACAAATGTAGACCTTTTAAAAATAAACATGAGAAAAAATATTACTGCAATGAAAAAAAAAACAGTACAGAATCTGTTGGATTGGTGAGAGGTAGCTGCTGGTAGAACAGAAGCTTTCTCAGATCAAAGTTGTCCTAGGCCTACATCCTTCACAACACACCTGAACCTGGGTCACAGTTGCAAGACTAATACAAAACAACATCTATTTGCAACCCCAGGTTTCCTTTCTTTAGCAGAAGGGCTTCTCATGAGTTCTTGATGGCACCTACCAGTAGTAATTGCCCTGGGGCAGGAGTCACCCCAAAGGTTTATTTGCTCCAATCCAGTAGCCCTAGACTCTTCTCTGAAGCCAGTTCTCCTGACATTTCATGATAAATGTTAATATAGAGAAAGTGATAACAGAAATATGGAAGAAAAAGGAAATTGCCATTGACTAGGAGATCAGGCAAAGTCTCAGAAGATATCAAGCGTAAGCAGGACATTGGAATAGAGCATCAATATTGTTTTAACAATTTTTGCCTACCTCCATGATTTTCTTGGTGTAATGAGTACCCAATGGAGAACTTCCACCTGTCAATACAGTGTCACCTTCTCTTCAACTTACAGTCTAAGAAAGTCACTGATATATAAGATTGTTTCCACGGGTCAGACATCTATCTACACAAAAATTCCTGAATTCCTGTATATAGAAAAAGGTGCCTGCATTTTGCCTCACTCACAGAGCTTTGTGATCTCTCATCTCTACCCCAAACCCTTCACCTCTACAGGTGCCCTGAGGCTAATAGAGAGAATAATAAAAACAAAACTCCTCCTCCATGAACCTATGGCCCACCCTCTCACAAACACACTATGTCAGTGGAAAGAATAAGCACTGAGTTCACAAATGCAGAAGCACACATATAGGAAACATATGTAGCCAACACATATGTGAGGAATAACTCTTGATTTTGATGCTACTAAAGGACTAAGGGTCACTGATGTCCTATTTTTGCTCTCATAGAATCCCAGCCTTTGTTGGGTGTTGGCATCCAATTGATGCTGCCTTGTACTTTTGCTGCAATAAACCATTACCACTGAATGAGAGTTGGAGGAGCATCTCCTTTCTCCATCCTGATCCACCATAGAACCTTTAAAGAAGGACAAAATAAAGCAGAGATCTGGGTTCTTCCTCCTTAGTCAGCTCTCATCTCTATTTTCAGAGGGGGATGAGCTCACTTTTCATCTAGACAGCAATAGGTATGGCTTTTCCACCCCATTATCACTTGCCTTCATCTAATGGTCAGTGCTCTATTACAAATTGTAAATAGTCTACTCAGAGTCTAAGGGATAAAACCTTATACCTCATGGCTTCCCATCACATTCTGTTGGGATTTTTGCTTCTGGCAGCCAAGATGGCAGAGTAAGGAACGTCCCATTACATCCTGTCATTTCATCAAGTAGCCCAGGAGACTCAAATTACAAATTTCCTAATCAACCCCTGCTCCATTTGCATCACATTTCAAACTTTATAATCCTCTCCTAATATTCCCCCAGCAAATCAAATTGCTGTATATCACTATAATACAGATATCATATGCTCCTACATATTGAAGCTATTAGTTATTTTATTGCTCTACTAGATGGTTAGCCCCTTGAGGGCAAGGAACTAGTCTTCATTAATGTATTTGTCTTCTCCAGTACACAATGCTCTCTTTGCCCACAGTAAATGCTTGATAAATGTTGAAGTTTGCTTAAATGGCTTTGCTCTCAACAACCCAGTAAAACAGGAAGGATAGGTTTTAGAGATGAGTTATAGATTAGGAAACTCAGGCTCAAAGAAGCACAGAACATGTATGAGAAGCCTGCAGCCACATAGTGAGGGAGGGTCAGAACCAAACTGCACAAATCTTCTCCCAGGACAGTAGTCTTTTCACTTTCACTACATTGCTTCATTACACCCTATTGGGAAAGGAGAAAAGGGTTTTTTTACTGTGAACAGAAAATGTTTGGTTTTTTGTTGTTGTTGTTTTGCTTTTTTTGCTTTTTTTTTTGCTTTTTTTTTTTTGCTTTTAAACCCAGGGAGATTAAGTTTATGTATGGTTTCTACCTAAATTTCTCCAAATGTAGGTAAAGGGTCCCTAATTCATATACAGACACTCAATATACAACAGGGAAATTGCATTTGAGATAGCAATATAAAAACTATATAAGGTACTAAGGACTCTAAAGAGTCCAGATAAAGAAATAGACAGATAAAGATACAGATAAAGAAACAGAAAATACTCATCACTTAGAGTGGCTGTTAGACCAACCTTTGTCATTCCAGTGAATTACTCCTTTGAAAGGAGTCCTATATAGTCTCCCCAAGTCTCATAGAATACCCAGTGATCTTACTTTCTAGGATAACTTGTCTCAGAAGGAAAACATAGCCCCTATTCTCTGTACAAGAGGTGAGAGTTCAGGAAGGGAGTCCTGAAAGTCACTGCTCAGACTACATGTAAGCATTTGTCTCCTACTGGTTGGTGCTTCCACTGAAAGTCACCATTACTGCTCTTTGCAGCAAGGAGGAAGGAAAATTGCCCCCCACAAATAGCAACAACAACAACAACAACAACAACAACTACTACTACTACTACTACTACTACTACTACTACTACTACTACTACTACTACTACTACTACTACTACTACTTACTACTGCTATTACTATGTTGTTGCACTCTAGAAGAAAGTATGTGAGAAAAGGCAAAAAGTCCTAGAGAATGATCACATGAGAAAATATAACTAATTTGTTTTTATACACTATAAAGAGGGGAGGCTAATCCTCAATCAGCCTATCATTCAGAGTTCCCAGTGTCCTATCATTGCCTCAAAACAGTGATCCATAATTTATAATCTCATCATATTAATAGGAGAATTCTGCAAAGTCTAATAGACTCTCCTGATTCATCTTTCCCTTAGAGTTAATAGATAGTTCTATAATAATGGGTGCTGCTAAACAGGAATTGGTATGGTGACCTGAGAACATCCCCAAAGTGGAGCAGATGGGGGAGCCTGTTTTCTAAACTACCATGATGATGTCTAATAGAAATGCCTTAGAGAGGCTTAGAAGTATAGACATCCTTTAACTGATGCTGGTCTCCTGGTTATGTGATGAAGAAGAACCATTTTGATTATCAGAATAACTAGAACTAGGGTCAATTCAGAAGGCACTTTGTCTAGCTTCTTTGGGTCTGATTCATTCCACTGGGAGATAATGTAATGAGGGGAACACCTTGGACCCTCTCCATCCAAGTGAAAATTAACCGTGACTCCTTCCCTCTTTATTTTATTCTTTCCTTTTTTATTCCTTTTGTTAATTCCCTTTTATTTTTTGTTTTATTCCTGTTTTAAGTGAAGGATATTAGAAATGACTATCCCCTTGTAAACTTCAAAAGACCAGAGGTGAGCCATCAGAAGGTCTGGGAAAAGATTCCACAACAGATTTTGAAGCCAGACTACCCAGCATGAAGGTTCTGCAATGCCCTATCCCCTTGCAATGTAAACCATTGAGAATTAAGATATAATCTGCATCAAGAAGCTGTGCCATATTTGCATGAGAACACAATGAGATCAATATTATGTAGAAATTATATTGGGCCGGAGCCCACTCTCCCCATGAACTGATATGGTACAGAAACAAGAGTACCCTCAAGGGTTGTGGAGAAATGTTGTTATATCTTTTTTTACTTAATCTTCAAAGAAAATGTCTCTTTGTAAAAATCAATTGAGGTTAATTGGTCAAATGGACTGGTGATTAGGTACTAGCAGTGGAAAGACCACTCTAGAATAGGGGATTTATGGCATTAAAGAAAAATTCCCTGGACTTTTCTGGGGCAACCCCAGCACCATAAGGAGAGAGCTATATCAGTTGCCTTGGTTCTAGGATTATGAGGTCACATTATTCATTATACTTTTTAACATTATAAATAAGTAGAGTTTATGGGTTCATGGATAATGTTTTTAAATGTTTGTTTAGATGTTTTGATGACTACTATGTCAAGTGTCAAAGATCTGTGATTTTCTTGGTCTTCCAAGGATCACAACACAACCATAACTTACTAGAGAAGTGAACCCATGAGTGAGTTGCCCAAAGTCACCTAGCTAGTATCAGATGTAGGATGGTTACTAAGTTTAAAATACTTTGCTTTTTTCTAAAGGTCAAATTTATTCTCATTCTGTGGATAGGAAAAATAAGAGAGAAGTTTATTAACTTGCTCAAAATTATGCAGGTAGCATAATATATGATTGTATATTTTATTGTGCTCTAAGAAATGACAAGCAGAATGATTTCAGAAAAATCTGGAAAGACATGAACTGATGCAAAGTGAAGTGAGCAGCACCAAAACACCATATCCAGTGACAGCAATATTTTTTCAAACTCTGAATGGCCTATTCTCAATAGAGCAGTGATCGAAGAGACTCATGATGAAAAAATGCTATCTGCTCTCCAAGAAAGAATTGATGAAGTCTGCATACAGACTGAAACATACAATATATTTCACTTTCTACTTTTTTCCTTTTTTTTTTACTTTGAGATCTCTTCCACAAAATGACTAATATGGAAAAATGTTTACATGGCCACAAATGTAAAATCTACATCAGAGAGTTGGAAAGAATTTGGAACTCAAAACCTTAAAAGAAATGAATATTAAAAATTATCTTTTATGTCATTGGGGAAAAATAAAAGATTATTTTTTAATTATACAAATAGTACATGGTAGAACAAGCAACAAAACTAATTTCTCCTAAATTCCAATCCTGTTTTATCTTCACTAAACAATTCTATCTTAAATGATACTGTTCCCACACATGACCTACCCTCCCAAATGATATTATGATTATATGAAGTCACATGAGTAGGGCATGAGAAAACAGACATCATAAAATATGAAATATTCCCACTCAGTCTATTCCTTTAGGTGAAGATAGGGTACCCTATTTAAAAGCTTAGTATAGATGAGTTTATAAGATCCTTTCCAATATGATAGTTTCCCAAGAACAGTTTCTGGCAGATGAAACACCAAACAGTAGAATTTTGAATTAAGATAAAGAGAAGAATTCCTAAATATGTACCATTGCCCAAAGAATACAGACCAGGGTGAGGAAACCATATGGGATCTTAGACAACCAAAGATCAGAAGACATTGGGATCCTGGATAGAAAAAAAAAGTGGCATCAGGGTGCTAGAGACAAAGAAAGAAGAGAGAAATGCTAAAGAAAAGTCCCAGGTAGAATTCAAGAAGGGAGAGCGCTAAGCCCCCTCTGGGATGGTTTAGATGACCACGAGGTGGTGCTGCCACCTCACTGACTATGTATAAGATTGGGCACCTTATACACCAAGGACCCTGAAATGATAGGAGCCCCTCCAGTGGGATATGGAAAAGAGAAATGTCTCCCTTCTTAAGGGAAGCATCCCAGGCATAGATGTCCTCCACTTTCTGCTGTTTCTCCTTTAATATGCAGTGCTTAGCATATTGTAGGTACTTATTAATGTTTGCTGACTTGACTTGATGTGCCCAGCTAGTTATGTCCCTGTGCTTAATTTCCCCAGAGGAAGAAAGAGCAGAGAGCTGAACCCTGGACCAGTCAGCTCTTGAAGAAGAAAAGTTTTTTTCCTTCTTCCTGTGTTTCCCATAATAGGTGGTTGGGATATTAAAAGCAGGAGGAAGACGGGTAGAATTTGGAGGGCAAGGCCACATGAATAATCATTTCCTTCCACAGAGTCTACTTTTCATTAATATGAAATGAAGACTCCTCATAGAGTATGGGATCCAAAAAATAATCCTTGTTTTTGAAGATTCAGAAATTCAATTTCATCAGTTCCTGAAGAACTAATAAGACAGAGTGAGTTAGTAGACACTAAATTCATTGATCTGAGTATTTGTTTGGCTAGAATTCCAATGTATTTCTTTATAGTGTGAGACAGACTTGGCCAGAGAACCAGTGTACAGCAATGAATTGAATGATGATCTCCTCAGCTCATTTTTTATAGCCTTGGCAACTGGAGCATCTTAACAAGTTTGGAGGCACCCTCAAGCTTGGTCATCCCAAACATTTGCAAGGATTTCATAAACTCATTCATATTAAGATATAAGTAGTGGTCAAAGCTTAATATGTTTCCCCATCTCTCTTAACTGTTGCATCTGGTGTCATTTAAGAAGATTGAGAAGACAGGAAGGGGCAAGGTTTGGAAGAAAAATGCCAAACAAAGGTGTTTCTATTTGATCCTGGAGTTCATGGGGAACAACTAAAACTTATTAAGTAGGAGGTGGCATGTTCAGACCTCCTTGGTAAGAAAATCACCTTGGTAGTTGAGTTGGAAGATGGACTGGAGTTATTAGAAACTTTAGGGAGGGAGATCAATTAGAAGGCAATGGTCCAAGTAGGAGGTAATGAGTGCTTGAACTGGTTTGGGAGCTGCATGAATCAAAAAAGTTGGGGAGGGGTAACATGAACAAGAAATAATACAAAAGTAAAAAAAAACCTTGAAAACAGAATTGAAGTAGAAGATGGAGTGAGAATGAGTCAAATATAGCACAGAACTTAGGGGGAAAACAAAGGGAAGATCTCATATTCAGGAGGAATGGTTAATCAATGCAAACACCACAAAGAGATCAAAAAGACTACCAAGTATAATATCTCAAGTCATGGGATTTAGAAATTAGGAGATCACTGGTAACTATAGAAAGTGAAGTTTTAGATGAAAAGTTAGGAAGAGAAATTGGAGACAAGGAGTATGGATGACTTTTGATAAGAATTTGGCTGATGGCATAGCTAATATCTTAAGGGGATGACAGGGCAAAGTTGTTTTTCTTT